>NC_090351.1:21779905-22082935 GCF_035084215.1 Heptranchias perlo | reverse complement strand
GGAGGCTTCCCCCTTCGTCAGGTGAACGATGTGAAATGAAAAAATCTTGATGTCTGGCTGCCTCAGACTCAGACTGGCTTCTCCAGGAAGAGATAGATTAACAGATAGACCAAGGCTAACTTCTGCCACCTTATCTATGTGACGAGAAGTGATTTGCTGAGCTTCCAATGAAAGATACTACCTTGAATGAACCCCCCCACCCCCGGATCTTGGTGTGGGACTTGTACGCTTCTTCTGCTAAGTCCCTTTGTCTGATATACATGAATGAAAATCCTTCTAACATCAGAGTGTAAGCTGCTCTGGAATGTGCTCAATGACTGCCCATTGTCTCAATGCTGATGCAAATGCAAAAATAAACATAAGTTAAATGTTATTTAATTAATTTCCCTTGGGGAAGCACATTAACATTTCCAATCACTCATTGTCCATTTAATGTTAAGTTAAAAGATAATGAAAGAGAAAAAGAAAGATTTGCATTTATAAAGTGCCTTTCACAACCCAGGGTGGTAAAGGTGCACTCCCAGATTGCAGAGGATGTGAAGTCCACATTTGGGAATGACACTTCCTATATATTTTTGACAAGTTTTGGCATTTGCATTAGAAATACTTATGAAACATTTTTCTATGAAGGGTTTACACCCAAATATTAACGTATCTTTTCTCTTTTTAAATTCAGACAAACCTGCTTTGTATTTCCAGCATTTTCTACTTTCAACCCAGGGCGTCCCAAAGCGCTTTACAGCTAATGAAGTACTTTTGAAGTGTAGTCACTATTGTAGTGTAGGAAATACGGCAGCCAATTTGCGCACAGCAAGGTCCCACACACAGAAATGTGATAATGACCAGATAATCTGTCTTTTTAGGTGTTGACTGGGGGATAAATACTGGCCAGGATGCCTGGGAGAACTTCCCTACCTTCGAAATAGTGCCATGGGATCTTTTACGTTCACTTGAGAGAGCAGACGGGGCCTCAGTTTAATGTCTCATCCAAAAGTCGGCACCTCCATGCTCCCCTCAGTACTGCACTGGAGTGTCGGCCTACATTTTGGTGCTGAAATCCCAAGAGTGGGACTTGAACTCACAATCTTCTGACTCAGCAGAACATAGGAGCATAGGAACAGGAGTAGGCCATTCAGCCCCTCGAGCCTGTTCCGTCATTCAATGAGATCACAGCTGATCTGCACCTTAACTCCATTTACACGTCTTGGCTCCATGTCCCTTAATATTCGCAGCTAGAAAAATCTATTGATTTCAGATTTTAAATTAGTTATTGAGCTAACATCTACTGCTTTGTGTGGGAGAGAGTCCACACTTCTGCCTCCCTTTGTGTGAAGAAGTATTTTCTAACTTCTGTCCTGAATGGTCTGGTTCTGATTTTAAGGTTATGTCCCTTCTCCTAGTCCCCCCCACCAGCGGAAAAAGTTTCTCTCTATCTACGCTATCAATTCCTTTCAAAATCTTAAAAACCTCAATCAAATCGCCCCTTAACCTTCTATATGCCAGGGTATACAAGCCTAGTTTATGTAATTTCTCCTCATAACTTAACCCTTGGAGACCTGGTAATATTCTGGTGAATCTGCACTGCTCCTTCCAAGGCCAATATATACTTTCTAAGATGCGGTGCCCAGAACTGTACACAGTACTCCAGATGTGGTCTAACCAAGGTATTGTATAGCTGTAGAAAAATATCCTCCCCTTTATATTCTAGCCATCTAGATATAAAGGCTAACATTCCATTAGCCGTTTTAATTATTTTTTGTATCTAGCCACTACATTTTAGTAATCTGTGTACATGGACCCCTAAATCTCTTTGAACTGCTATTGTTCCTAGATTTTCTTTTTTGGTCCGAAATGGATGACTTCACACTCAGCTGCATTGAATCCCATCTGTCACAGTTTTGCCCACTCACTTAATTAATCAATGTCTCTTTGTAATTTTATGTTCCCATCTACACTACTTACTACGCCACCAATCTTTGTGTCATCGGTCAACTTGGAGAGATGGCTCTTTATTATGCTATCTAAGTCATTGATAAATATAGTGAATAGTTGAGGACCCAGCACAGATCCTTGTGGGACACCACGAGTCACTTCCTTCCAATTCAAGTACATATCTATTATCCCTACTTTCTGTCTTCTACCACCTAACCAGTCTCCTAAACAGGTCAATAATTTGCCTTCAATTCCTTGAGCTTTAATTTTGGCTAACAGTCTCTTATGTGGAACCTTATTGAATGCCTTATGAAGTCCATATAAACTATATCCATAGACATTCCCCTGTCTACTACTTTAGTTACTTCCTCAAAAAATTCCATTAGGTTCGTTAGATATGACCTACCCTTTACAAATCCATGTTTGCTCTCTTTAATCAGCTCAGAGGCAAGAGTTCTACTACTGAGATATGGCTGACACAATGCTACAACTCTAGGAATTAACCTCTTATAAGTTGAATCCAACTTCACATCAGCACTGTAACATAATAGGACCGATTTTAACCTGCTCCACCCAATGGGAGCAGTGCAGTGGTGACCCTAAAATCACAGTGCAGTATTTACCGCCATGTTTCCTTGGCTCTGATGTTGTCAGTATCTTAGCCCACAGCAGATGGCACACCTCTGTAGTGAAGCAAACACGGAGAATGCAGGTCCCGTCTGATAAACACAGGGCGATGTGGCATGCACTGTAAAGTTCCATCTGAGCAATTTTACCCTGTTTAGGCATGACTAATAGTGCTTCCTGGGTCTGATTTATATGCAAGATAAATCTAAATGGAGACTAATCCTGGTAAACAATGATAACAGAAATAGAAAAAGGAACAGTGACATAAATAAAATGAAATAGTGTTCCCATGACTTACAGATATAAACATGTTAAAATACATCAGCAACATAAATTGCTGATGGAAAGCGCTTAAAAAAACAAAAGCTTGGTCAAAGACTGGATTTTGAGAAGACTTCAAAGGCAGGGAGAGAAGTAGAGAGGCAGAGAGTTTTAAGGAGATAGTTTAAATAGAGTTTGGTCAAAAAGTAATCTTGAATTAATTTAATCTAAATTGTCAAACTTGCATTTCTCCTCTGCTCTCAGCGAATTGTCCCATTGATTATGTCATACATTAAATCTCATCTTAGTTCCTCGTACTTGTTGAACTCATGATATCATTCAGTGGAGCAATCTATAGAAAAAATGGGATCATAATTCTAGTGATAAAATTTAAAGGTTCTTGAACACTGAATTTTAATAACAAACCCATTACCTGGTGAAATTGCTTTTTTAAATATGCTGTTGGGAGATATTTTATTTCACAGTACATAAAAACCTGTACAATTTTTTACTTAAATTTTAATAGACTTTCTCTGCGAAACATTAGTATTTTCAATGCAACCAAAAAATTAACTCAATCAACATCAGTAAAATAACAGTGAGGGTGACTCCTCAGTTTGCCAAAGTATGACTGCCACTAAATGACAGATAGATTCCACCACTTTAATATTCAATGACTCATGTCAACACACAAGCTGATGAAGCCCTTCACCAAAATGAATGCAAATATATTCCTTGCACAAACTAATTGGTCTTCATTGAGACAACTTCCTTAGGGAATTGAGAAACAAAATATAATTTCAAAAACAGACAAAACCAGATCTGCTATTAAATGGCACAATTAATAGCTTTATAGCCAAAAAACTGTTTAAGGTAAGTTAAATACTAAATATAAATGATGGGATAAGCGATAAAAACTATTACCTATTCGGGTCGATAATTGTTCTAGTCAGATTATGCAACGCAGCTGCCACTGGGAAATGAATCTGCATTGCCTGTATGGGTATCAGTGGGTGGAGCTACCATTTATCTTCTTGGTTAACGGGGCACAGTCTCGATTTCTGGGAAGGGAGAACGATCCCATATCATTTTTAGTTGCAATGATGTTCCATCCAGGAGATGCAGTACCATTTGCTCAAGGATAAAAATTGCATCATTGTATTTAGCAAACACAGTAAAATATGATTTACCGATTAATTTTCAATAACGACAGTAGTAAATGTTGTGAGGATACCATCGAGGAAAGCACTGCTCCGTTGACAACAACAACAATGGCTTGCATTTATATAGCGTCTTTAACGTAATAAAAATGTTAGGGGGACAAGCCAACCAAAAAGACTGAAGGAAAGGAAATTGTTGGGTCTACTTAACATCATTTTCATGAATTGCCAAATTATACTTTTTTTTGCTTCCCTTCCTGTTCATTAATCTCACTGGTTAATATAGTCAAAGAATGCCAACAATGTTTTAGTACTACCTAATTCTGGGGACTAAGAAAGTTGTTTTTGATGGATTCTTTTATTGCAATTTAA
Organism: Heptranchias perlo; assembly: GCF_035084215.1. Classification (NCBI taxonomy): domain Eukaryota; kingdom Metazoa; phylum Chordata; class Chondrichthyes; order Hexanchiformes; family Hexanchidae; genus Heptranchias; species Heptranchias perlo. The sequence goes on along the minus strand of NC_090351.1, from coordinate 22,078,583 downwards.
ACCCAGCACTTATTAGCGATTACATTCAAAGATAATTATGCATATAAACTTTTTATATATTCACATAATACTACCAACATCAGTGTGCAAATTATCAGAATAAAAAGACAATTATGAATATTGCCTTGCGGTCAATAATTGCGTACAATAAAATAGATTTCAATTTAAAAATTGAACTCATTTTGGAATGCCCATACGAGAAACAATTATGTAACTTGTTCATTGTACATGATATCACATGAACTGAACACAGCACATACCCAAATGGTTCATCAAATGATCAACATTAAATAATTAAGGTAGAATGTACAATATTAAACTTTTGTGTTGTGTGTTTCAAAACATCTGATTTTGAAATGAGGGCATCCATGAGGCTAGAGACAGGCAAAGTGAGCCCACCACCCACCTAATGGAAGCAATCAGAGGCTCAAAACATTTTCGGGCCTCATTTCAATTCCATCGGCAAACTGCTCACGTGTTTGGAACAGCTCTCTGATCAGGGAAGGTGGGAAATCTGGCAGCTCCTCCACTGCAGATCCAAGTAGATTAAAGGGAGATGGGAGAGGGAGGTGATTGAGATGGAGAGCCGTGCATCGAGGGGTTGGATTTCTGTGGGGTCAGGAGGAAAAAATATGTGGGCCCATGCAGCCAGCATAGAACAGGCTGTTGCTAACAGAGATGGGACTGACTGAGTTTGCACCATGCAGAAATAGACAACCAGCAGAATTGCAAGCAGGTTTTCAGAAAATCTCTCAGAAATCTTCTGCATCTACTTCTTCCAATATGGCATCTGTTAGGAATATAGGAGAAAACATGTCACATCATCACAACATGATGGGGGTGATTTTAAACCCCAAGACAGGTGGGTTGGGAGCGGGTGGGAGTTGAAAATAGTTGTTTTTTGGGTCGCGACCGCAACTCGACTTTATTTCCGGGTTTCACGTCGGTGCGGAAAAGTACAGGCTTCCCACTGGGAATGCAAAGTCCGAAAATGTTGCGGTTGTGACCCAAAAAAACAACTATTTTCAACTCCCACCCACCCCCAACCCACCCATTCTTGGGGTTTAAAATCACCCCCGATATAACAGTGGCAGTTCACGGCAAAGATGCACGTGCGCATTCCTGTAATGGGAAAAGAAGATTCTAAATAGCCTGAATATTATAGTCATTACTTTTGTATTTAAAAAAACAATTTTGTAAATAATAATTTTTAAAAATGCATTTAGTCTTCTACAAATTAGCCAGGCAATTTAAGTTAAAATGTAATACAGAATTCTGCATTCTCTCCATTAATTTGCAGAAATGGCTCAGTGCAGGTCTCAAAGGAAATTGTTGTTGATCAGTGCCTATCCCACCTGTGCCACTTCAAACACTGGCAGATTTGCTGCAAGGATTTCATGTTCTTTTTCATCTCTTTCCTAGGACAATCAATTTCTCTTCTGCAATATGGTACAGCGTGCAACACGTTACAATTATTCTACCAATTCACTCTGGACATATTCAAGGCACCACTGGAGTCGTCCAAACATTGGAAATGCTGGTTAACAAGTCAGAGTTAAGCTCTGATTATGTTTCCATCTCACAAATGTATATCATTATCATCAGAGTACAAAAGCAAGGAAGTTATACTAAATCTTTATAAAACACTGGTTAGGCCTCAGCTGGAGCATTGTGTTCGATCCTGGGGACCACACTTTAGGAAGAAAGTCAAGGCCTTAGAGAGGGTGCAGAAGAAATTTACTTGAATGGTACCAGGGATGAGGTACTTCAGTTATGTGGAGAGACTGGAGAAGCTGGGGTTGTTCTCCTTGGAGCAGAGAAGGTTAAGAGGAGATTTGATAGAGGTGTTCAAAATCATGAGGGATAGAGTAAATAAGGAGAAACTGTTTCCAGTGGCAGAAGGGTCAGTAACCAGAGGACACAGATTTAAGGTGATTGGCAGAAGAGCCAAAGGCAACATGAGGGAACATTTTTTTGCACAGCAAGTTGTAATAATCTGGAATGTGTTGCCTGAAAGGGTGGTGGAAGTAGATTCAATGGTAACTTTCAAAAGGGAATTGGATAAATACTTGAAGGGAAAAATTTACAAGGCTACGGGGAAAGAGCAGGTGAGTGTGACTAATTGGATAGCTCTTTCAAAGAGCTGGTACAGGCACGATGGGCCGAATGGCCTCCCTCTGTGCTGTAACATGCTATGATACTGTGCATAATATGATACTGTGAACAAAACACCTATTACCTGAATAAGCTGAGACTGGTCTTGTTTCTTCAAACAGGTTTATTACAAGAAGCTAACGGCATTTGACTTCTACAACATTGTCTCAAGAAGCAAATTCTAAAGTGAACAGTAAATATTTCAGTCTTAGTCACATGACCTTCAAATTTTCAAAGTGGAAATGCATTCTTAGCACTCTCAGAATGTGAATTTCAAGACGATGTAGAAATAGAACAGTTTAGTTGTATAAATGTGGTAGCCCAACCATTTGGTTTGGAAGAGTACAGATAATTTTGGATCTCAAAAGTAGCATAATTCCTCCTCTCAACTCACAGTTCAAAACCCAGTTTGAAATGATTCGCATTAGATTCTTCTGGGAGATGGGTTTGTATTATTTTTTATTGAAGCTGACTATAACCTCCGTATGTATATTGTGACTGGATTTAAAGGGACGGCCACCAAACCAACCTAGATATACAAAAATGTGAAAGGCACTATAGAAATGGAAGTTTGTTCTATCTTACCTCAAGATTCTCTCAATTTGATCAGCCAGCATGTTCAAGCTGAATAGACTTAAGGCCTAGACTTCTGTAGCAGTCAGGGCACCCATGGGATATTTCCACTTTGCCTAGTATCTGCACCACTGAGGGATCTGGTACAGATGACCAAAGACTGCCACACACTCCATGATAGACTGCAGTGCAGACAACCATTCATCCATGACTGTACAGATCTAGCTAGTGGACTCTTCCATATTCCTCACCAGTTCAGTATCCCTAAGCACTGCAGTAGATGTTAACCCTCTGGGCAGTTGCCTGCTTTTCAACTGCCACCACCTTTTATTCTTCCTCACACATGCACTGTGATTCATCCATCTGCTACCTTCTCAATCTTACCATCTACATTTTCCAGGTATTAAGGTTTTGTATACTTTTCCAGAAGTTTGGACTATAAGCTTAGCTAGTAACATACAGTTAACCTCTCAATAGTATCAACAGCAATTTTTAGGACCTCATCTTTTTTTCCTTGTCTCAAACTGTACACAAGAAAGAGCATTGAGATTCTACATTAAGAGCCGTAATGGGAAAGCGTACAGTGGCTTAATAATGTAGCTTTAGGGAACTTGGTGATTCACAAAAGTTTCATCACCATGGGCTGTTTTATTTAATTGGTCGGATAGCAAATAAATGCTTGTGACAAACACACTGAACGATGCTCGCTAAAAATAGCTCAGTGTATTCAAATCATAATAAGCATTTCTATTGCTGTCTGCAATTTTCCTATATTTTCAACAGGAACTCCAAACCAGGATGATTAAAGATCAAAATTGAAGCCTTTCTTCGTAGTGGTGAGTTCTTTGTTGGGATTATCTTGGTCACATGTATAATCACTGGATAAATCTTGTCAAATAAACTGGCATGATGGGCCGAATGGCCTTCTTCTGTGCTGTATCATGCCATGAAACTATGAAACTATCCTTTGGGTTCTGGAGGTTCTGCCGCGGATGTGACATTTCTAGTGGATAACATGTCAACCTTGTATTCTATTTCCCCCCTTGAACAATGGGAAAATCCTTGTTTCTTCAAGATATATGTTTATGAGCGCTCTGAAAAATGTCCATTAACTTGACTTATTTTTTGTTGATGGTCACATATCATCTGAATGTTAAGAAAGCAATAACCTTTTCTGCGAATTAAAGGGAAAGCAATATCTACAAGATGTATAAATATCAGGATTACTGGAATCAATGGCACCTTATACTCAAGGAATGGTGCACTGAAAAGAATTCTACCTATCTCTTCAGCAGATTTGGCATCCCAATGCTGAACGATGTATGCGGTTGTGAAGCAAAAGAGGGCATCTTACCTTTGTGCTATAGCAGTGAACTGCATCCTGGCAGATCAGACTGCGGGCTCCTTCTGGTACCCAGAAGGACTCAGTGGTGTGGAAGTTTAGTGCAGTGTTCCTGCTCACTTTTACTTGCACCAAGAGTACTGCTGCTCAGGTGTAAGTCTGGTTTTAGGAGATGACATGGATCATAAATCACGTTCATGTGGAGGCACAGCTTTGTAACATACTGTTCCTTTCTGAAGTCCAGGTTGATGGCAAGTCTACAGTTTGCATGCTGCATCAAGTAATAACAATTCCTGAAGATCTATCTTCTATGCCTTCAAACCTTGTGGGCTGTGATCGCCTGTTGTTTCTGTACCTCCTCCATCAAAAGGGAGACTTGATGCTACACCCATGCTGTTCATCATTGAAAGACTATCCTTTGAAAGATATCTCCTGCTCCTCTCACACCACAGTCTGCTCCCTCTGCTGCTTTTACACTAGCTTCCAGCATGCAAAATTAATATGGTACATAAATCAAGTATATCCTGTTATTTGCTGCTTATTAAGTAAAAAACAGCATTAATGCTGGTTCAGTGCATTAAAGTCCATAAGCTAAACTGAGCAACCACTCTATTAAAGTTAACTAGCAGAACTGCCAAAATACAATTAGAGTGAGCGCCAGCTCTAACCCTCAAAACAAATCAGAGCCTGTGGTATGAATAAAAATTATGGAGGGATTCACTTCTTCTTAGTGTACCAAGAGTGAGTTAAATGGAAGTCATTGTTTAGTCCCTTTTCAGTGCACTAGCAGGTCCATGCAATTTAATTGAGTGTGCTTTCTGTGAGGTCAATGCATTAATGCAGGGCTGAGCAGCCAGTCAGAATGCAACTGCAATAATTCTGCTGAATCTCTTTTAATCATCCAAATAGGTAGATACATAATCAGTACAAATAATGGATAGTTTCATCACCAATTGTGGAGTGTGCAAACTTGAGCTTCATAGAGAGGAAACAAGGAGATCTTGAAAAGTCCATTTTATTGATGGAAGCATCCAAACTATTTTGGATAGCAGGAGGGAACAATAAAATGTCCTTTTCAGGGCAGAGGGCTACCCCCTAACAAATATAGGGTCCAGCAGTTATGGAATAAGTTTTTGTGGAGGATAAACATGCTATCTCTTACCCATCACATAATCACATGTGTGGATGGCATCCAATTTGAAGAAAAGGACCAAGGTAAGCAAAGTGGGTTGGTGATTATCTTGACGAACCGGATTCTTTCCCCTCAGTCTGGTTCAGCAAGAACTGATTCGAGTACACCGTAAAGTTCAAACAACTTTAATAGCAGATCTTAGTCTGTAGCTTCAATTCAGATTCCTGAGAGAATCCGAATGATTCTAACAGAATAAGGAGAGACAAAGACAAGACAAAAACTCATACCTTTATACAAATCCATAGAGGTTGGAACATCATTAACACAAAAGTCAACACCAATCATAAGCCGGGCACAGGCTGCCATGCGGGGTTACATTATTTCCGGCCAATCATAGACAATCCATGTGCTGACCATGTTGCTATTAGACATCAAAGGGGTTACTTCCTCACTTTCCAACTTGGAAGGTTCTTCCCTGTTCCTTCTATTCCTTATCTCCCAACCTGGAATGTCTTTCAACTTTGGCTAAGCTCGTTCCCTATATTGATCTGCCATAAACATGGAGACATTCAGACCAGTCCTTGACTCACATCAAAGACCTATCATTGATAAGACAATGCAGGCCTGCTGACTAAGCAAACATATGGCCCAGCAGGAGGGCCAGGCCACTTGTATCAATCTCAGTTACTAACTAATTAACCCTTTCTAACCATTTTGCATTCTGCTTCTTTGCCACATAGGCATTTTAATATTTTACTAAAAACTGACCACGTAGGGATTCTCAATCTGACATTGCTATACATAGATATAACTGCCAATTATCTTATATTGCTATAGGTTGGTACCCAAGGAAATTGCAGTTGTCAGCTACAATTGCCTGAAGTTTCCCAAAAGAATATTATTGACTCAAATTTATCCAGTAACTTGCTGGAAGTACAACATAAAATAGAGATAATGAGGCTATTTCAGAAGTACTAGAACAGGCAAAAAAGAGAAACATGATGCTGCAGTTAAGAAATATTGCTGACTAACAGTCATTCTATTAGATGGAACAACATCTTTGTTACTTCACATTTTATTGTACTGGCAATGCACGCTCTATACTTCTAGTCTACCCTTCTCTGCAAATTTCCTATCAAGCATTTTCTTTTGTAGATGAATATAGCTTTTGAAACATATCAGTGTTTGAGGGTTGGTGGCTGATTGCACAACTAAAACCCATTACTCGCTGTAAGGAGCCCATAGGCTGGGAAGATATACAGTGCCTGGGGGATGCTGGAATTTTTGGAGATGATAAAATTTCTGGATCATGCAATGATAAAAGCGTATGTTCACTCTGGATTTTGAGTTGTATCTGTAAGACTTAGAAACTGGAAACATTTTCCGCTTTGAACATTATTTCATCCTTTCTTTAAAAAAAGATATGAAGGGGGGATTTTAACTATCAGCCGGCTGACCTGCTGGCACAGCGAGTGGGGGGGGGGTTTGCAATCAGGTGGGGGGAGGGGGGTCCTGGAGCGGAAACAGCTCACATTATTCTTCTGGAGCCTTTGGAAGCACTCCTGCTCCTCCTGGCCCCACAATAATATTAGCACTTACCCTTCCTGGCTGCTTCTGCTGGACATTCCGCACAGCAGGCCATTAAAACGTAGCTCATTGCACCCTGAGTTGCATGAATTCATGAGGCTCTCACCTGATTCAGATGGGTACCTCGGCTGCCCATGACAACACCGGAACGAATATGGTAGCAGACAGGAAACAAAGTGGTTAAGTCCACTACTACGATTTTAATTCCGCTACTGCCTGGTTTCCGCCAGGTGGAGGGAGTTAAAACCAGCCCTATGAGCTCTTATAACTATTATATGCAGCAAACTACAACCATCAATATTAAGTACTGTAAAAGTCGTAACACCTTTGTGGGTTCCATATTTGTTTGAGCCATAAATAAATTATTTATACATGTAAATTCTGAGTAAAATATAGTAGATGTTAATAAACATGTTTTGCTTTTAATTGTATATTCATTTTACAGAAATATTCATTATATTTAATCTAAACAAAATTAGGTGGTCCATGAACGTAAAACTATGCTGATTACTTATCATACATGCTGCAGCTAGATGTTTCAGGTTGCAACTAGGAGATAGGACCTCATTCTCTCTACCGTCTGCTAATTTAAGTCTGAGGGGTACATATAACCAATCAATATAACTCTTGCAGGGAGGCATTATCTTTGAACTGAGCAACTATTACTTCTTCATTTCAAATAAATTCCTTAGCTTCAACCCATTCTCATACATTTTTAATCATATGCTTCAATGATTTCATTATTTTGCCTGACTTGTAAACATAACCTGAAATTATTGTCGTAGTTTTGGAATATTTAAGAGTGCGTATTTTAATCTTTTCCATGTAAATGAAATTGTTCCTTATTCTGCATCCAAATATCCTGGTGCAACCGTACTTGGTTTTTTTTGTAAATAGGTTATAAATGCTTTTATTAAATATTGTGTGGATTATATATATTTGGCAATTTCCATAGCCTTTCCGTACTATGACATTTATACAGTCAGGTCTACATTAAAAATTATTTTTTATTATTATGGATGGTTATATTCAGCATCTTGAACAAGTAGAGGACATGGATGCCAGAAAGGCAGCTGAGCCTTTACAGACCATCAGTGGTCACAACTACTAAGAGAGGAATGCCTTTTACCAATAACCTCATGGATGCCCAAATTAGTCCACTAATGTTTAGAGGCAAGTGATGAGTATGAGGGAACAAATTCTTGAAGAAAGTCTAGATTCTTTTGTCTTTTATTTGTTTAGTGTACGACAAGGATAAATTTGCTTTCCATTTCCATAACCCCTATAATTACCATATTCACCTCCTCCACATTTGAGATCTTAATTAATAACTTTGCCATCCGGCCAAGTTGCATTTCCATCTCTGTTGACTCACTGAGACTGCATATATTAAAAAAGATTAATACATCTGCAGCCAGTACCAGTACCTCAACCAGTAAGGTTAAATATAGGTTCAGTCGTCACTCTGATCATTCCTTGTTCTGAATCCAATTGCGTGTTGTCTTCCTGTGTGGGTGATGAGGGGTGTGAAGGAGGGAAAATTGGAAGAGTGAATCACCTTTGAACGATACTTCACAGCTTCCGGAGCCAGCTATAGATGGGCACTGGCAGCAATCTGGGAATAGGATGTTTACCCAATTTCTAGCCAGCTGAGACATGTAGGCCAGACACACAAATAGCAATCAGCTTAGAGTAAAAAATGGCAAAAGTAGAAAGTGGAAATATTAATATCACTGCTAGCAACAGGCTGATCCTCACTTCAGTGCCACTTTGAGCATCTATCACCTGAAGCAGGGAACACATCTCTGTTAACAACACTTACCAGTAAAGCAGCAATATTATTTAAATTGTTAAATATTTACACTCTAAGTTTTCATTGCAAGATAACAATATAGAGTGTTCTTGTTATAAAGTCAGAAATCTGAACAGGACCTAAAGATATAGGTCTCACTATGCCGTATTCGTTCTTGGGATGTGGACAATGTTGGTAAGGCCATGTTTATTGTCCATTCCTAGATGCCCTGAGAAGGTGGTGGGCCCTCTTCTTAAACCGCTGCAGTCCTTGTGCTGATGGCGCACCACAATGATACTAGGTAGGGTATTCCAAGATTTTGACCAACCAACAATGAAAGAACAATTGTAAATGTCCAAGTCAGGATGGTGTGTGACTTGAAGGGGAACTTGCAGGTGATGGTTTCCCATTATATTGCTGCTCTTGTCCTTCTAGAGGTCACGGGGCTGGGAGCTGCTGTCAAAGTATGTTTCGCGAGTTGCTGCAGTGCATCACAAAATCACAAGATACTTATGGGTTAGGAAGCTCATTCAGTTGATATTAATTCATCCATCCAGAAAAACTCTACATTCCCCCCATTGTAGCATCTACTTGTTTTCTAAATAATTCCAACATTTTTGGCTCGAGCGCTCTGCCTGGAAGTCCAGTCCAAGTGTTGATCACTCTCTGCATGAAGAATCTCCCGATAATCCAAAAATTATCTTTTACTAGTTTGAAACAGTGTCCCCTTGTCCTACTCCAACAGTTTAATTTAAAGTAGTATTCTGGTTTGACCTTTTCCATACCATTTAATTTCTTGTACATCTTTAATAGATCACCTCTCAGACACCTCCTTTCCAGGCTGAAAAGCCCATGTATCTCCAGTTTCTCCTCATAACTCCGACCTTTGACACTAAGGATCATCCTCATGGCCCTTCTCTGGACTGCCTCTACTGCTGGAATGTCTCTCTTGTTTCTCAGCAACCAAAACCATACACAATATTCAAAATGAAGTCTAACCAGAGCACTATACAGTTTTATCATGACATCCTGTCTGTTTTGGCTATGTAGTTCAACATTCTACTGGCTTTGTTAATTGCTCCTCTGCATTGGTTGAACGTGTTGAGTATCAAGTTTACTAAGACGCCTAGGTCTATTTCAACTTCATCCTTAGTTATTTGAACACTATTCACAAAGTATGTAAGTTGCCCATGTTTCCTTCCTATATGTAATATTTTACACTTGTCTGCATTAGATTTCATCTGCCATTATTCTGTCCATTCACATATTTTTGTAATTTCTGACCTGCCTTCTTCAATTCCACTGCCACTCCTGGTTTTATCATCCGCAAATTCGAGTTTGCATTGAGTTTTGAATCCAAGTCATTGTCATAAATTAGAAACAGTTGTACTCTCAGCACTAAGCCCTGCAGCACCTCACTCAATACTTCGGCCAATTTCTTATCCATTCTCAAATTTTGCCCAGAATCCCCACAGCTTTGAGCTTAACTCCTGTACATACCCGTAGGCACAGCGTACCAGTGGTAGAAGGGGTGGATACTGAATTTAGTGGCAGGCATGCTGTTCAAGCAGACTGCTTTGTCCCGGATGGTGTTGAGCTTCTTCACTGTTGCGCTCATCCAGGTGAGTAGTGAGTATTCCATCACACTCCTTGTAGATGGTGGAAAGACATAGGGGTTGATATTAACCACCCCACGACGGGCGTGTTAAAAATAAAAAATTGCGAAACGCGACCCCAACCCGCCACGTATGGTGGGTTGCGTGCCGTGCCTGCGTCCCATCTTCGAGAGGCAAGACACTTCATTGTAATGTTTAAATCAGTCTCCCACGGTGCAATTCAGAGCCTGATTTAAATTTAACAGTTGCCAGCAGGGTTTCCCAGGGCTCAGGAAACCTGGCAGCGAAATGGAGAAGGGAGCAGCTGCCTGCCAAAGGTAAATGCTTTTTAGAGCACTCCTTGTGAGCCAGGAGGAGTAGGACTGCTCCCCCCGGCCCCTCAGGCAAACCTTCTGCCGATTGCAGCCTCTCCTCGCTGCCATGATTGGCCAACCCCCCACACCCACCCCCCCAACCCCGATCTTCCCTTCCCTCCCAATTGCTGGGCTGCCGGGCTCCGACCCCACCGCTCCCCCACCAAGCCTTGATCTTTCCCTCCCTTCCACCCGATTTCCAGGCTCCGACCCCCACCACCAAGCCCCGATTTTTCCCGATTACCAGGGACCATCCCCAACGGTCCCCGGCTGTAGTCTTCTGCCGCTGGCTTTCCTGTCCAGCGGCTGGACAGCCTGTCAATAAAAAAAATGATAATGAGGTCCTGCTGTTAAATTCACAGGACCTCCATCTCCCTGGAATTTCTGGGTTCCCCACCCCACGCACTTCTCCCCCCACCCCGCCTCCCAATAAATATCGGGGCCATTGAGTCGACCAGAGGTGAACTGCTCATCACAGAGTACCAAGCTTCTGCCCTGCTCTTGTAGCCATGGTGTTGATACGACTAGTCCAGTTAAGCTTCTGGCCAATGGTAACCCGCAGGATGTTGATGATGGGGGACTCGGTAATGGTCACGCCACTGAAGGCCAGGGAGACCCCAGGGAAATTGTCATTGATTGGTACTTGTGTGCTGAGAATATTACCTGCCACTTGTCAGCCTGAGCTTGGATGCTATCTAGCTCCTGCTAATCCAGCTCATCATTTGTAAGTAAACACCAAATAAGTGGCGTCATTTTTGAAATAGTAGATGTATCGTATATAAGTTTAAATAAGTAGCTCTGTGAGGCTTTGTTACAGTAATGCATCTGTTGCTCTAATTTCTTCAAATTTGTATTCAGCAGATGGAAACATAAAGCTGTTGATCCATATAAAAAATCTACTTAATCTGTCAAAGACATTATTACAGGTGTACAATTGCCAAAGAGCATTAGCACAACATTGCATAAAACTAACTCTATTTGCTGTGCTGTGGAAGCGCAGAGGGATTTGGGGGTATAGGTTCAGGACCTTAAAGGCAGCAGCATATATTGATAAGGCTGTAAAAAAATCTAATAGAATTCTAAGTTTTATCATAAGAGGTATAGAATATAAAAGCCAAGAGGTAATGATAAGCCTATATGAAACCTTAATAAGACCTCCGTTAGAGTACTGACAACATTATTCCACACTATAGGAAGGATATTGAGGCTCTAGAGAGGGTACAGTGCAGATTTACTAGGATGCTGCCTGGTATGATGAAATACAAATACAAAGAAAGACTTAATAATTGGGTCTTTTTCATTAGAACAATGTAGATTACGGGATGAAATAATAGGAATGTTTAAAATTATGAACAAATTGGATAGGGTAGATAGAAGCAGACTATTTCCACTAGCTGAGCAGCCTAGAATAAGGGTCCATAGATACAAGATTAAATGTAAGAGATTTAGAACAGAGGCCAGGAGAAACTTATTTACACAGAGAGTTGTGAAGCTGTGGAATTCACTTCCAATGTTAGTGATTGAGACAGAAATTATGTTAACATTGAAGATTAGATAGGTGGATGAAGGAAAAGGCAATGAAGGGATATGGGAACAGGGTGAGTAAATGTCTATTGGACTATTTTCTCACGTGGAGGGTAAATGCCAACACAAACTGGTTGGGCCAAGTGACCTGTTTCCATGTTGTAACTTTTGTGCTTTTCTATGTGTTTAGTGAAATGCAGTGCAAATAAACCACCCCAATTCTCATTTTCTTACGCCACTATTGAGATGTCAGAGCCAAACTCTCATTAGTTCTGCAAGTGGAATAATGGAATAAAAATAATTGTACCACATTTCCTCTGTCATGCAGCACCAATGAAGTTACCTCAACAGTGCTCCATGAAAGACACAGTATTTTCAAACAAGGTTTTAATTTACAGATAATCATTTGGTTCTGTCAAACACATTTGTGTTTCTAGTACCACAGCACAAGATTGGGCCCTTAGAATGAGCACAAGGGCCAACAATAATTGTGAACATTGAAAACCTTGTTAACAAACCTTAAATAATAGCATACTCCATCAATGCAGAACAGTGATGTTCAGTGTTATGCTTTTTTTCAGATTATTATGACCAAAGTAATGGAAAACATGATGACTTCTTAAAAGTGGATTAACTTGCTGATATTATTTTCAATCAGTTCAACACAGTATGTTACTGAATGCAACTTTACAGCCAAAAACTGGAAGATGATCTGGAAGTTGATCCATCTGTTAATGGCAAAAAAAGAAGCTAGTTTATTTGGCTTCATTTTCTTAGACTCATTTTCCACGCCAAATTATCCTAATTTTGTAATCTCTAGAGATCTGAGTTTCAGTTGTGGAAATGCCACTACCTACAGTGTGCTTCACCAAGGCAGAAGTTTATGGTTACAACTGCATTATCTGTAGTTGGAATTTTAATTTTCTATTTTAAATTGTTGATATGGTCAAATGTACAACTGCTGCATACTGACAGAAAATGTAGTAACTGTTGATACAGCACTGAGGTGTCAATAACCCTAATGGTTGCTACTTACAGGAATCTTATTTCATTGGTCTGACTGATAAAAGAAAAGGTGGATACTGAATAGTGAGAAAGTCTTTTTTCTGAAGATCCTAACTTGTTAAATAAAGTTTTGCTAGTGTCATATTTATTGTTTTAAAAGGATAATGCAATGGAATATATGTTATTCAACATTTAAGGAAAAAGTTTTGATATACAAGTGTCAAGGAATTGTTTCTTTTACTCTTTTTCTTGCTGCCTCCCACATCAGCCCACATGGAACATGTGGATTAGAAGCTATCATTTATCAGTTTTGTTTTGTTTTATGTTAATTATAAATTCGGCTGTTTTTGCATAATTTGAATTCTGCACCCCATTAGGCTCTGTGGTGGTTCTCACATGTCATACTGTCCTTCACATTTCAGTGCTCTGCTAAGAAGTCATTAATACATTCCCTCCATATGGTTTAATTGCTAATATTCCATTATAGCAGGCTGGCGCTGCTGAAGGAGAAACACACCAGACTGTAAACTTCAAGGAAATTACATTACCGAGTCTATTTCTTGAACATGAAGGTTGTGAAGATAGCAGATTATAATGAGTCAATTTATGTTAACCCGTGTCAGTGCTGTAAAAAGCTACAGACCTGATATTATTGCTAGGCTGTTTTGAGCAAGAACAGAATTGCAAAATCAAAAAGTTACTTACTGGAAAAAAGCTTCTGTTCTGCAAACTTTTTTTTTAAAGAAAGGAATAACTGTTAAAAAGTTACAGCAGCAACATGTGTTAAAGATTAAAAAGGTACACGAGGGCATCTATATAATCAGAGGTTCTCCGCATTAGTAAATGCATTTTTATAATTTCTCTGTAGTCTGCTGCCTTTTGTTTTAAATATTTTAATTATATATTACACAAGAAATCTAAGGCCTTTGTATGAACATTACTAAGCACTAAACTGAAAAAAACAAATCTATCCCTCTGAAAATGGAGAAATGTTTAACCGGAAAAAATATAGTTATAAAATCAAACTTTGTTAGCACAAACTAGGGGGACTAGCAAATTGGTTCTTCGACTGACTAGTCACTTTACCAAACTTTGAGCACTTCTATCGACTGCAATGGAGCTTCCAGTAGGTTCAGGCAAAACTGTTATAGTGAAGGCTTTGTAATAATAAAGTTTTGATAATATCATAAACTAGTTATAGGGGTTTCATCTGGATCTCTGGCATTAAGTTACAACCTTGTTACTCAAACCTAGATATTTATTATTCCCTTAGATGGTCTTTATTCAAATTTTAAAAGATTTGGAAGCCAATTTTCCTTTACTGGTGTAAGTCATGTCTAAAAGGTACTAATTCTGTCTAAATAGTAATGTACTAATAGCACTCAAATCTCTTAAATCAATTCATTTGTATTATTATTCACAGGTTCAGGTGCAAACAGGAGCAAGTGTAAGGAGCACACTAGTGGTGCGAGAGGAAAATTGTGTGTAAGTGAAATTTAAAGGGATAGGGACAATTAAAGAGGAGTGTCACAAAGGGAGAACAAAAATTCTGAAAGCCTTCAGATAAGCTCAAGAGTAATCTCAACCCATTAACGGCCTTCGTTTAGGCTGAATGCACAAGAGATAAAGAAGTTACAGACAAAAATAAAGGGAAAGGAAGCCATATGTATAGTTTAAGGCCCCAGTTGTGTCAGGCTTATGGTGCATGTTATCAGGTGTTCTTACATTGCCAGGTAGATGCGACAAAAGCCTGAAAATATGGTTGATGGCATTTTGGTGGATGCAGCCAATGAGATTTCACTGGCTGATAATTACTCTGGCATGTTTTATTTTATGCAGTACCATGTAAAGCATGACATGCTGTGATTGGGGTGCTTTTGAAGAACTATCCAACATAACGTTTAGACAGGCCTTCACGTGTGCCTGTGCCATTGTCACAACCAACCGACCATCTTGTGCCACAAACTAACTTGAGAGTTGAAACCTCAGCATGCATTAATCATCTGCCAAAGCAAGGTCAGGACACCTGCCTGTAAATGTGGGCGTATAGGTACCAGCAAGTGGGCACAGAGCATCTCTCATGCATTCTGAACCACCTGATATCCCTTCACTGGTCCTCCTCTTCTTCTCAGCACCTTACATTGGAGGATTCCCTTTGGGAAACCCATTAATGGCAGTAATGGAGCTGTGAAAATAAAATAAAACAATTGGCACATAATAACCTAAGTGCCAGGAAAAGGCTAAAAGAAATTATGGAAAGTGGGCCAGAAATGCCCTCAAAACTGTACAACCAATCTTTTTTATGATGCATAAAATTTACTTACCTCAGTGTCCTTCAAATCTGTACACCCAGTTACAATAGACATTAATTTCAGTTGCAATAGGCACAGCTTTAATGGAGGAAAATGATGCATAACTGCATTCTCGTATCATATAATTTAAAACCCAGCACTTGTATCAGATGTTATCCTCTGGTGCCCATCCATTTTGGCCCTGGAAATGTGGCTCAAGCACAGAGAAGAGACCCAGTGCTACAGATCACTAGTCCTTTATCCTCTGCTTAACACTCCAGGAAATGGCATACACAGGACATTAAACAGGGGGAAATTGGCCCTTTAATTCACAACACTTATCCAGAAAACCAAAACCTAAAAGTGGCAAAAAATTAGAAATTAGAAATAAGACATGAGGCATACTAAGCTGTACGTGCTACTGAATATTCCAAAGCTGAAAGCTAAGCAACAAG
The DNA here is from genome assembly GCF_035084215.1 of Heptranchias perlo. Classification (NCBI taxonomy): domain Eukaryota; kingdom Metazoa; phylum Chordata; class Chondrichthyes; order Hexanchiformes; family Hexanchidae; genus Heptranchias; species Heptranchias perlo. Next base: position 22,062,759 of record NC_090351.1, on the reverse strand, counting down.
TCATGACATAACCAACTGAGTAATGAATCCTGTCCTATTCTAATCAGAGAGACAGGCTTTACATCTACTTATTGGCATAGCCTATCACACTGGCATTCAGGAAATCGATTAAAAAAAAGAACTCAGTGCTGTGCCTCAAAAATTTGTTAGTGTAGTTTGTGAATGCTACATTGAGTAAGAAGTACAGCCAAAGCCATAGCAGAGGAATAGCAAAAGGTTTCTAAACGATGATGATCTTTGCCATCAACAGGACATAATACATGACTGCAAACTCAAGCAAAAGAAAGGTGGCACATTAACACAGTTTTAAATAGATTTGAACTTCAAAATTTGGCTAGAGTTACAGTGGTAGTTTTGCATGGGACAGTTCTGCTGCTTATTTGGTGCTGACCTACAACTTATAGGACAATTAAGCTGCAAAATTCCTCCATTCTAGGTGCAAAATAAGGGCATAATCTGGGCGGGCAGGGTTGCAATTTGGAGTGAGACTCTGTTATGCTGAGTCTCTGCCCCTTTTTTTGACCAGCGCCGGTAGCAGTGCCAGGTGCTTCTTACAAACACCCCTTTCATGTGGACGGCATTGAAAGAGGCAGGGCTGACGACATGACATCGTCCACTAGAAATCCCATTAGTTCCACCTTCATTGCCCCCAAACATATATCTGCCTGCATAAAGCAGGTGTATTAGCATGCCAGCACCTGATCCCGGTAGAAATGGAGTCCGCAGGAATTCTAAAGGATATTATCTAATGCCATAAGGAAAGCAGCAAAATAAAAATCAGGCCTTTCAGCATTTTTTTCAAATGTCAACAGCTAGAAAGGCTTATGCTGCAGTCAGGTGCCACTGTGAAATCTCTCCTCCTCCATTGAGGTGTGTACCCCAAAATCACTGAAAATGACACAGGCCTCTGCCCGCATTATGTAGATGCTTTTATCCCAGGATTAGAACAACATCAGGGTGCATCCATTGGTTGTGCAGAAGTGGTATTGCTACTTTCCACATGATTCCTACCAGCCTACATTGTCCACATTAAACATAGCATAAAAGATTATTCAACAACTAAAATACCAATTAAACTATTATTTACGACTAGTCATAAATTCCCTTATAAATTCTGCTGTGTATGAAAGAATTGTGATAGGAAGCCACCTTTTGTATGCACAGTATATATTAAGGAACTGAGGACCCAGGAGATGATTGTGCAGCACATGTACCAAAACCTTCAGGAAAGGGGACAAGACTAATTTGCAACACAGACTACTCAGTGATTTTTGTAACTTAATTAAAAATGGTAACTAATTTTCTTATATTTAGGAAAAAGGACTGGTACAGAGCTGATGATAAACAATATTCTGATGAAGGAATAATGTTGTGATGAAAGGTTAATTCTGTTTCTCTCTCCACGGATGCTGCCTGACCTGCTGAGTGTTTCCAGCATTCTTTGTTTTTACGTTAGATTTCCAGCATTCGCAGAATTTCGCTTTTGTAATATTTTAAAAGTCTTTAATAAAAAGATGAGTAACTTATCCATTTTTACACAGTCAAAAGAAAAAATTTGTTAATTTTGCTACTGATGTCCCTTGTTGCAAAATTTTACAAACTACTTGATGTAAAATTCTGAGCATAGAAATCACTCAAAGGATCCTCCACATAGTCAGTCTCAAAGTACCATGATTTATCAGTCACAGTGACATTTGAGGTTGCCCCAAATTAGCTCACTAAGTGGCCATCAAACAGCTTCAAGGTGACCTGACAGGTGATAGCGTATGAGGGGGGGGCTGCATGTTAAGACTTGACTAATCATTGGGCTGGAAATTGCGCTGAGCGGTGAACGGACATGGCCCGCTGCTCATAAGTAACTAACTCACCCATAAACTTTTCATGGGCTTCTGGGCGCTAACTTGCTCTAATTGAGATCTGCAAGTACAGCGGTCGTTCCCGGGCTTCTCTGAGCTGTGAGAGGAGGAAAGGATCGCTATGTCCCCTCCACCAATCAGCTTGAAGCAAGTCACGCTGTGAGAACCAGGAAGTGAAGCTCATTCACAAACCGCGCAGACTAAGAACCAGGAAGTGTCAGCTAAGATTAGTAAATGTACTATAAAATCAGATTGAGAAAGCAAAATGAAGAGAGGATAAGATTAAAAGACTGAGATAAAGGAGACATAAAGAAAAAATGTAATTAAAATGTTTTAAATGTCCAAAAACTATTAAAATCAGGATGTGGAGATGCCGGTGATGGACTGGGGTTGACAATTGTAAACAATTTTGCAACACCAAGTTATAGTCCATCACCGGCATCTCCACAGTGAATTTAAAATAAAATTGCTGGACTATAACTTGGTGTTGTAAAATTGTTTACAATTATTAAAATCAGGAGTAATGAGACTCCACATTTTTTTAAAGTTAATGTTCAGTGCCAGAGAGGTTGTTTGGCAGTCATTAATACTTACCAAGCTGTTAAAAGTGAGCTTAGACCTGATATACCTTTTTTCTGGCGAGATTAGTTAGTTTCCAGCTGGGCAGGAAAGCAAGTTCACACTGGTCTATTGATTCCAGCCTGCGTTATCTCTTTAACACAAAGCTGTCAGATCACCAAGGAATCAGGAAGAGCAAGTTCCGGATTTCCACATTTGACTGCACTTGTGCGGTGGTCAGAACTTGCTCTTCGATTTGCCCATTAATAACGGTCCGCGCTGTTACGCTCACCGTTATTTTAGGAGCAATTTCCGACCCATTACGTTGGATGGTTCTTCAGAAATACCCACACACAGCATATTACAAAGAATTACATTGAATTTACAGCACAGAAACAGGCCATTCGGCCCAACTGGTCTACACTAGCGTTTATGTGCTACATAAGCCTCCTCCCACCCCTCGTCATCTAACCCTATCAGCATATCATTCTATTCCTTTCTCCCTCATGTGTTTATCTAGCTTCCCCTTAAATGCATCTACGCTATTCGCAACTACTTCTTGTGGTAGCGCGTTCCACATTCTTACCACTCTCTGAGTATAGAAGTTTCTCCGGAATTCCCTATTGGATTTATTGGTGACTATCTTATATCTATGGGCCCTAGTTTTGGTCTATAGAATATAAACATGTCATGCTTTATGTGATGCTGCATGAAAGAAGGCATGTAAGGATGTCAGTGCTGCCTAATTGGTCACATCCACCAAGGTGCCAACATAATTCTATGTATTAATGGGCAAATCAAAGAGCAAGTTCTGCAGGCTCCTCCTGTAGGGACCTGTCTTCTCAAGGTCTGAGTCAGCAGAGAGACAGATGCAGAGCTCTGCCATCTGCTGAAAAGACTCCTGCAGCTACAATGCAGCAGAGGGCTCACACATGCAGGGTCAGTAACAATCAAGTTGGCCTGAAATAGATTGCATTATCTTTCTAAAAGGAGTGTCACAAAAGAGGGACAGAAATTTAGAAATCCTTTGGGGAGCCTCAAAGTACATCTCAACCCATTTGCCAAAGCTAAAGGAACAGTGGATTAGGCAGAAATGAAAGAAAAGGGCACCCTAGGTGGAAGTCAACTGACCAGATTGACTAGGATCAGCCTTTATTTCCTAGTTGCAGAAATCTATTTTCTAGAAATCCCTTTCTAAAAATCAACTCAAAGACAGTGTTCACAGGTTAGTTCAATTCTGAATAGATGAAAATAAAGCGGAATGTTGAAACGGGTGTGTTACATGTAATATTCAGTCACACTTGTGCTACAAGATATATTCAATGTTCTTCTACTAAGCTATGGTGGTTATGTTAATCAAGGATAACATGCATTTTTATGCCATTAATGTCATATTAGTCCTCACCACTTCAAAGTCCCTGTAAAATATTCTACAATCTTCTGTTTAATTTTAAGTTGTCACCTTTACCTATTACATTTCCTTTATCTTGTCATATATTGACACAGTCCCTTGACAATCCCGAATGCTCTTTTTCTTGGCAGCTAACAGCCAATTAGTTGGTCCGAAAATTCTCTAACTTCCATCTCATTATCATTTACTAGAAGAAGAGGTCTAAGGTAGAATATGTCATTAAAATAAAAGCTGATTTCAAGTTTGCAAGTTCTCTGGCCTAGATACTGACTATGCTATTATCTATGCAACTCTTTAGGGAATAGCAAGATCAAATATATCTCCACAGAGGCCAAAGTTATTCAGTGAGCAAGAATAATGCGGTCAATTCCATTAGAATGATGAATATTTAATTAGAATACATTTTAGTGAAGCACATGTCAACTAAACAGCTGCAGATATTTCAGAACATCATTCTTCACCATTAACCCTTTAAACACTGACAATTTCTATAACTGTTTGCTTGGATTGGGAATTTTACTGACCATGCCAAAATATAAGGAAGAATTCACATCTGTAACGTAACGCTTAACAGGTAACTATAGAAGGAAGAAGTATTTCATCCATATCTACATATTAAAAACCTTGACATGGAAATTCCTGGAGGTCCGCTTCGATGGCACGAATGTGGTGGAGTGGAACTCACGTCTGCCCGAGCCTGAAGCCAGAGGCTGCATCACAAATCCTGGTGATGGGGTCATTTGTGTGGCCGGACCAGGCGCATCAGCAGTGCCAGCCCCAAACTGCCGGCAGGAATTACGAAGCAGCAGAGTGGGAACAAGTCACTCTCTCAGTTAAACAATGGTAAGTACTAAAGAGGCAATTAATAGGCCAAAGATTATACATCATTCTATGGCAAATTAATAAATGATTTGTTTTAAAAATTTGAGGGTTATATTATTTATGGATTAAATTTTAAGGAATCATGATAACAAAGCTTGGCCAGTTTATTATCTCAACCTCACAGTTGGCTACTTCCTTGAACAACACTCCAATCTATGAGATTCCACAAAGTATACGTGCAGGAAGAGTTTGAGAAGTAAATTGTATTCCATTTTTGGTAAGTTTTTTTATTTGAAATTAAAATGATTTATCGCATGATTTGAAATAAAGAGAGGGCTTTATTTAACTGCAAGTCACAAAAGAATAGCATACCCAATAGAATTTAGTATGTGTACATTATATAAATATATTCTGCACAAGAGTGCAAAGAACCAGAATACTCAAGATAAAATTTAAATTCAAACCACACTGCAATCCTCTAACACAAAACTGCAGCAATGTTGTATTTTATGGGGAGAAAGGGCAAGCTCAAGGCTAATTTACAACGTTTTAAAAATCAGACCCAAAGTTTTAGCTGCAAGTGTTATGCTTGACAGTCAATTTTGTTTGATCAATAGCTATAACTTTTAGCTAAGTTGAGGACCATCAAGCTCATATTTTATTGATTTATAAAATGTTCCACAAATAAAATCTTATGTTTTCAGTGAAGTTATGAAGAGCTAAACTAATTTTCAAAGGTTACAACTTTAAAATTCAGGTATTCATCCTTCCGGATGATAATTAAATGCATGAAATGTCCATCTACCAGACTATTTAGCCTCAGTTAATAAGGTTGAAGTGTCAAAGTCTACATCACAGAATGAGTTGCTATTCCAGAAGCATCTGTACAAGCTGCCTTAAGCCTAGGCTCAATCCAACATTTCAGGTTGTAGTTTCCTTTTTCACTCAGACAGTTAATTACTCGACTTCTCATCATGTTTAACAGCCGCCACTCAAAATGTTGAGTTCTTACCATTGTACTTCCCCCCCCCAACAAAATGAATTCAAAAACAGGAATGACAGAAAACTGGCCAATGCCAAGCTTTCTGCAATAACAACAACCACCTGCATTTATATAGCGCATTTTGTTCATTGTATCCATGTCTTTTTTTTATTCGTTCATGGGATGTGGGCGTCGCTGGCGAGGCCAGCATTTATTGCCCATCCCTAATTGCCCTTGAGAAGGTGGTGATGAGCCGCCTTCTTGAACCGCTTCAGTCCATGTGGTGAAGGTTCTCCCACAGTGCGGTTAGGTAGGGAGTTCCAGGATTTTGACCCAGCGACGATGAAGGAATGGCGATATATTTCCAAGTAGGGATGGTGTGTGACTTGGAGGGGAACATGCAGGTGGTGTTGTTCCCATGTGCCTGCTGCCCTTGTCCTTCTAGGTGGTAGAGGTTGTGGGTTTGGGAGGTGCTGTTGAAGAAGGCATGGCTGGTTGCTGCAGTGCATCCTGTGGATGGTACACACTGCAGCCACTGTGTGCCTGCGGTGAAGGGAGTGAATGTTTAGGGTGGTGGATGGGGTGCCAATCAAGCGGGCTGCTTTGTCCTGGATGGTGTCAAGCTTCTTGAGTGTTGTTGGAGCTGCACTCATCCAGGCAACTGGAGAGTATTCCATCACACTTCTGACTTGTGCCTTGTAGATGGTGGAAAGGCTTTGGGGAGTCAGGAGGTGAGTCACTCACCGCAGAATACCCAGCCTCTGACCTGCTCTTGTAGCCACGGTATTTATATGGCTGGTCCAGTTAAGTTTCTGGTCAATGGTGACCCCCAGGGTGTTGATGGTGGGGGATTCGGCAATGGTAATGCCGTTGAATGTCAATTAATGTTAATTGTAATTCGATGATGTGCATCAATTGGGGATTCTCTTGTATCCATTTATATGAGAGCTTATCTAGGGTGGGGAGAGGGTAATGTGGATCTCTGTGAATAAAAGCTTGGAAGGAACTGAAGATCAGGCTCTAGTATTCTATCCTTCACCATCTGGCTATCCAATTTATTACACATTTAACATAGTAAAACGTCTCAAGGTGCTTCACAGGAGCATTATCAAACAAAATTTGACACCGAGCCATATTAGGAGATATTAGGACAGGTGACTAAAAGCTTGGTCAAAGAGGTACAATTTAAGGAGCGTCTTAAAGGAGGAGAGAGAGGTAGAGAGACAGAAAGGTTTAGGGAGGGAATTCTATAGCTTAAGGCCGAGGCATCTGAAGGCACGGCTGCCAATGGTGGAGCGATGAAAATCGGGGATGCGCAAGAGGCCAGAATTGAAGGGGCGCAGAGGTCTCGGAGGGTTATAGGGCTGGAAGAGGTTACAGAGATTGGGAGGGGTGAGGTCATGGAGGGTTTTGAAAACAAGGATAAGAATTTTATAATTGAGGTCATCTTGAGGACTAATCGAGTAAGGTAGAATATGTCATTGAAATAAAAGCTGATTTCAAGTTTGCAAGTTCTCTGGCCTAGATACTGACTGTGCTATTATCTATGCAACTCTTTAGGGAATAGCAAGCTCAATTATATCTCAACAGAGGCCAAAGTTATTCAGTGAGCAAGAATAATGCAGTCAATTCCATTAGAAAGAATTGCTCTGGACCTGGTGGGACCTTTGGTCTGCCAAGGTATACCAGTATATTCTGGTAATAGTTGATTGTGTGACCAGGTATCCAGAGGATATTCCCTTATGGAACATGGCATCAAAAAACATTGCCAAGGAATTGGTAAGGGTATTTTCCAGCGTAGGAATTCCAAAAGAGATTCTGACAGATCAGGGGACTCATTCATATCCAAACTGATGGGAGACCTACGTACATTGTTAAAGATTAAGGCTCTACGAACCTCAGTGTATCAACCCCAGACCAATGGGTTGGTAAAGCCTTTCAATAAAACTTTGAAAAGTATGTTAAAGAAAGTAGTACACAGGGATGACAAGAACCAGGACGCCTTGTTACCTTACGTAATGTTTGCAATTCGAGAAGTTCCCCAGGCCTCCATGGGGTTTTCACCTGACAAGCCTCTCTATTAGGGACAACCCCGTGGGCTTCTAGAAATTATCAGAGAGGAATGGGAAGAGCTGAATAGTCTTTCATAGAATGTGATGGAACACATCCTGAAAATGAGGGTGAGGATGGAGACAGTCACTCCTATAGTAAGGGAACACCTGGAAAAGAGCTAAGAAAAGCAACAGGTCTACTACAATAAGCAGGCTAGGGTGTGGCAGTTTCATCAGGGTGACCAAGTTTTGCTTCTGCTTCCTACGCCAGGGAGCAAACCAGTGGCTCAATGGCAAGGCCCATACAAGATTGTGGAACAAGTAAGGCCTGTAAACTACAAAGTTAATTAGCCTGGAGAAAGTAGAAGAAGCAGATCTATCATATTAATCTGCTAAAACTACGGAGAGATTAGGAGACCCTTGTGTCCGAGCCGGGGCCTCATTTGGAAACTAAGACCCGAGAAACCGGGAACGTTCACCCGGCTGAAGAACTAACGGCACAGCGGTGACTAAAACTGCTAAAATTAGTTGAAAGGAATAGGGATATTTTCACCTCTCCAGGAAAATTCCTGTTGTTAAACATGATATCATAACAACCCTGGGGATAACGGTCTCAGTGAAACCGTATCAGATCCCTGTGGCGAAGAGGCTGGAGGTTTCCCAAGGGGTCAGGACAATGCTAGAGCTAGGAGTAACAGAAGAGTCTCACAGTGAATGGTCAAACCCCATAGTTATGGTACCAAAGCCTGATGGAGATTTTGTAATGATTTTAGAAAATCAAACGACACATCCAAGTTTGATGCTTACCCCTTACCTAGAGTGGATGAGCTAATTGAACGTCTGGGAAATGTCAATTTCTTGTCCACCCTGGACTTTACGAAAGGGTATTGGCAGATACCATTAATGGAATCTGCCAAAGGAAAAAATGGCCTTTGTAACACCTGGAGGGCTACACCAGTACCGAGTGATGGACTACACCAGTACCGAGTGATGGACTACACCAGTACCGAGTGATGCCATTTGGGCTGCATGGGGCTCCTGCCATTTTTCAGCAGCTAATGGATCAAATTTTAAGGCCTATGCTCAGTACGCCACTGCATACATAGATGATATTGTAATCTACAGCAACAACTGGGAGTCCAATCAACAAAAATTAGAAGTGGTTCTGGATAACTTAAGAAAGGCTGGTTTGATGGTCAATCCAGGGAAATGCCATTTGGGTTTGTCGGGGGCGCATTACTTGGGGTATATAGTCATGGGCGGACTAGATAAGCCCCAAATTAACAAAGTAGAGGCTATTAGGAAATGGTCCAGACCCGTGGCAAAAAAACAAGAGCGAGCTTTTCTGGGCCTCGGCGGATATTATTGATGATTTATTCCAGACTTTGCTAAATGGGCAGCCCCTTTGACAGATCTAATCAATCCCAGGAGCCGAATATGGTTCGATGGACCCCTGAAGGGAAAACAGCATTTGGGGACCTCCGGGAAGCCTCATGCTCCAACCCAGTACTGATCGTTCCAGATTTCCCCTGGGTGTTCATCCTCCAAACAGATGCGTCGGGTGTTGGGCTAGGGGCAGTACTATCCCAGGTTATCAAAGGGACTGAGCATCCTGTAATGTACCTGAGTAGAAAGTTGCTATCTTGAGAGCCCAACTATACTATAGTCGAGAAGGAGTGTTTAGCAATCAAATGGGTGGTGGAGCCACTAAAGTACTACTTATTTGGGAGAAACTTCCAGCAGGTAACGGATCATGCCCCCCTTAAATGGATGCGGGCGAATAAGGAGAAGAATGCCTGGGTTACACTTTGGTTTTTGTCCCTCCAACCATATACCTTTGTAATTGAGCACAGAACCCGGTCGGCCTATGGGAATGCAGATGCCCTCGAATGTCGTGCCTTGTGACAGAAATCGCTCAAACCTCTGGATCTTTGTTGGTGAGAGGGACAATATGTAAGCTGTAGGATGTTGAGAACTCTGTATCTGAGATAGGGATGCCACTTTAAGAAGTTATATATAAGGTGGTATAGCTTTAAGAAATTGTTGACCTTAATTGCCTTTAATCAGGAATGACTCCCAGTCTATAAGAATAAAAGACAAAGAATGGGCTCAGTTGATATCAGGAGTTTCAAGAGCAAGGAATTGAGAGGGATAAGAGTATAGATGGAATATTAATACTGATCATGGTCTTCATAAAGACACAAAGTGGGTGAATAAGCCTCACTTTTTGTAAGATCTCTTCTGTGTGTCTAATTGACCAGAGTCCTGGGCCTGCATTAGATTGTTACAGTGCTGAAGAGACAAGAGAAAATGTTCCATGCCACATCAGTTGTTACCTCTGTTTCTAATTCAACTAAGTGCATGGAACTAGTAGCTATTATATATTTTCAACTCAACCTACCTATTACAGGATGGGGAACTTTTGTAATCTTTTTTTATGACCTTTTAGATTGAAATGTCATTTAAAAATTGCCTAGTCTTTTCTATCACTATAGAAATTCATTGTATCTGTACCAAGGACATTGCAGTTAGGTTGTCAATGTGGCAGCTTCAGTAGCCTTTGAACTCTGGCTGATTACTAGTTCTTTGACGGTCTAATGAGTTTTTACACGTTCTATATTGCGTGCCTCTATAGTATTTTAATCTTTATCTTGTTACATCTGACTTACAAATAAATCTGATTACTAGGTTTAGCCTGAATGAAAAGGTCTGACATTGTGGTATTTACTGTTTTTTGGATTAGCAAGGAAAATCTGTGGACATCCAAGATGATCTCTGGCATATACAGTTATTAAGGGGTGACTTGATAAGCCTGTTGCATGCTCTCCCATACAGGTTTCATATTAGATTTGGTCTACTTATGCAGACTGCCTTTTTCTGTGAACACAAGTTAAGTGTTGGGAGAAAGTTCAAGCTGTTGACACCTCCATTTGCTAATTTTAGAGAAAAAGTAAATGTGAGTAGAGGTGCATTCTGTCTACTTTTTCACTAAAAATAAGGGAGATAAATATTTATAGGTCTCAAACTATAGTCTTCTAGAACTCAAGTCTCCTTTTCTCAGATGAAATTAGGGGCAAAAAATGGGAATTGTTTTAAAATCTCAGAATTTCAGTGAAAATAAGCATAGCTATATTTAAATTAACTGTTTGTTTATGGAGATTTTCTAGCATAACACAATGCTGATCCAAGGAGAGAATAGAATATGCAATAACTAAGCAAGAGAAGGAACAAAAAAATTACCTTTCTAGACATAAAAATAAGTGCAATGCTAGAAACCTGATTTAAAAATAGAAAATGTTGGACATACACATCACACCTGCCAGATCTTCACAGAAAGATGCCTTCTCTCTTTTTTCAAGTGCTGATGGGAATTGCTGTATAGTGTTTCCTGTTTTTTTTTATTTCACTTCTTTGACCGAGTTCTTCCAGCTAAAATTAAATACAGGTCATGATAATGGTGATCCAAACAATGGTGGGGAAATGATGGGAAGGAATAGCTAATATTATTTTCTTTACCCAGAGAGTGGTTAGAATGTGGAACTTGCTATCACAAGGAGCAGTTGAGGTGAATAGCATAGTTGCATTTAAGAAGAAACTGGATAAAGGAAGAGAAGGTTATGCTAATAGGATTAGATGAGGAGGCTTGTGTGGCGCATAAACACTAGTATGGACCAGTTAGACTGAATGACCTGTTTCTGTGCTATGCATTTTATGTAATTGAGAATCAATATATTGAATGATTTGGGATTTTGTTGCAAAATTTTTAATTTCTTTTGATCTTAATGACTAATAATGGAACGAAAGGTCTTAGACAGAACACATAATAAATATACATTTTCCACAAATGCCCCAGAGTAACATTATCCACAATATTTGTACACCAAAATGTGCAAGGGAAGTAAAACTGTAAATGCTCAGAAAAATTGACGAAGCACATGTTTGCATAGGCAAATAATTGATCATTGTTCATGTTAACCACTCATAAATCATCATAATTACTATGCTTCGGTGTTAATTTAGTTCTTCTTCCATATTAGTTCTTCTGCATCTGTGCATTTGCTAGTTACATTCCTTTGTTCCCCTGTTCCTTGCACATAAAACAATTAGCTTGTTAGCCAGTCACTACCGCTTGCCAGAATACATCTCCCATTCCATTAATGGACTATTACCTGGTGGAATAAAACATCTGAGTAATTATATTGGTGAGACTTGTTTGCATTCCCAGTATAGTGAATTTAAATAGGCAAGTGCCATTGTGGATTCGGCCCTCATTAATCAAACTAGAAGTAAGGAATATTTTACTTTATTTCTCTATACTTTACAGTTTAAAGCCATCATAAAACAAAATGTATACTGCTCCTCATTCATTCTAATTAAATGTGATTTATAGATTCATTATGGATCCTATTTACAATAGTCTTTATTTCAGATTCAGCTCAAATAATGGTTAATGTACGAGTGTAGATGGTGTAGAATCACAATGTTGTATGTGCTTCGAATTGTTAGTGCAATACTAAGAGCAAAAAATTATATCAATGATTGAAGGTAACTGTGTATAAACCAGATTTACTTATTTGGAATGAATGAAATCCAGAGTAAACTGAATCAAGCCAAATTAAAAACTGGTGAGGAACCTGTTGTACAATCAAGTCATGCTTAAAAAAAAAGCCTAATGTTTATAATTTTCAAAGTTTTCTTGTCTTTAGATGCCTCATTAGTCTAGATTTTATGCCTGTCCAGTCAATGGGCAGACAATCTAGCCATTATTTCAGAACTTTATTTAAACTTTTTTGCCGTTCTCTCTATACATACATGTGAGAAAAACCTATCAAGAAAAAGAACTGAAACAATGATGCTCTTGCAACTTGCTTATTCATATTCTCTCATGTACACAAGAAAAATATTTTTTTGTTTTTGGCATACACCTATGTCACTTGCACTTGTGTTTCTTGAGTTCACTTTGTTCTTGATACTGTTCATTCTCCTCCTCCGATTCCCTTCCATTGTTCTCCTCTGCTGTATCTCCCTCCCCTTCTGTCATCCTCTGCCATGATGTTTCTACCTTTTGCTATCCAATTTTCTCTGCCTCCATGTCATGATACGCACCTTGTGGCAAAACTTGAGGCATTGTAAGCCTGTTGGTAGTAAGACACCTACTTTTTCCAGCGGTAGGGTGCTAGCAGGAAAAAAAAAGCAGGATGTGGAGGTGGGATGGTAAAACCACCAACCATCATTTGATTGATTGCTTCAGAACTTTGACAGTAATCATCTGTGTGCATCTGGAATACATTCTATTTCTCTAGTCATTTCAAATTTACCTGAGTAGTACCCCAAAATAGTCTGTTTGTCATTTTGACACCTTTATCTTCAAATATGTTGATGTAGTGCCATACTATAATCCACTTTGAAATCCAAATTGCACGCTTTCAAAATTTGAGACAATTACACCAAATTCACTTTTTAGTTTAGGGCTAAATAACGATTCCCTTTCTAGGGTAAACTTCAGCAAATACTGAATTTTTTTTTTAATAATGCTAAGAACAAAGATATTGCTCCTGCCATTCGTTAGACATGCACTTGCCCATAGACTTTCCATGGGGTTTTGCACGGCAAGTTGCCATTAGCAAGAGATCCAAACAGTGTGGCGCCCTCAACAGGGCATCTGAGCGGTGTTTGGTATTGTCCAAGAAAAAGTCTGATCACGTTGCCCATAGTGAAGACATGCCTACCAATTCATTCAGGAGTGTTATAGAGGTAGGTAGAGTCTTCAAATGACCTGTTAAAAACAAAGTTAGTTTAATTGTGAAGAAACTTTTTTTTATAAAAAAGTAAAATAAACAGCTTTTAAAAAGGAGTGCAAAGTAAGGAACTGTTTTTAAAAACCCGTTGAAAGTTAACACAGAACTTACTCACAGAAAAAAATGGCAGAGCAAAAGATGGATTGAGAAGAGGTCTCATAACTTTGGTGATGAAGATCTCTGCACGCTCAATGAGGTGTCGCCGGCTTCTGGGGAACGAGAAGTGTAGGACGCACAAAGTCAACATGTTGGCGTGGTAAAAGCTAGCACAGGTTGAGTGCTAACTGCACCACGCCATGGACAGTGGAACAGTGCTGCAAAAAAAAAATGTAATGATCTGCCAGAGCTTGTAGAGATTTTTAGAAATGTAAAAAAATTAAGAATGTTTTTAAATGTCCTTTCTGTCACTGATGCAATGAATAGCGAAGAGCTTGTTTATGCATGGTCACGGTTCAGTCTAATGTCAACTGGTCGTAAAACTGCAGTTGCCATTGGAGACGGGGCTCACCAAGTGCTTTTAAAGATCTTTTTAGCTGTACTCCAGAGATTTGAGGTGCGACATTGCAATTAGTGAATTGGACCCTGTCTCCAGGGGGGGCAGGCAAAGTGGCATTGTCACTCCTGTCCCCATGTGCCACCTTCAGGGTGTGATGTGGGGCGAAGTTTGTCTGTGATGAGCCTTGCTTCACCTCCTCACCAACTCCTGGCCTCTCTGGCTTTGTGCGAGACACGTGCAACTCCCTTCTCAGGCAGCCGCCAATCTGCTGCCACAGGGCCTGTGGGAGGAAACTCGATTTTATAAGTCCAGGGTGGGGGAGGGTGTGGTAGAATGCATCCCGGTCCCCTGTAAGGTGGGAGTACATGTCAGCCCCTAGTTGCTGATAACTGGGAAGGGAACTTCATTAGTCGACAAGTGAGGCAAATTATGGTTGCTGAGCATGACCAGTATCTTCACTCTTTTGTCTCAATGAGGCAAGAGGTCATGGGCGTTGGCCAGAACGTTTGAGCAGCTGGCGCATATTGGTCAGAATGTAGGTCATCTTTGCCAGGTTCTTTTACATGTAGCTGAGCTGAATGCAGCGAGTACGGCTGCACTGCACCTGACATCCATGACAGCCACCCCGCCACCTCCCACCGAAGACACCATACAGGCCCAAGAGCTAACAGCTCGGCCTCCACCAGATGCTACTTTTCCCAGTGTCTGCTTGGAGCATCAGCACCTCAGCTCCGAGCTTCCTGATTACAGCCAATGGACAAGAGAGATCATGCCCTTGGCACGAAAGGGGTCAGCTCGCAGGGAGGACCAGGAGGAAATAGAGTACCCCTCTCGTGCAGAGCACACCTCCTCTTGCTCAGACTTTGTCATGTCGATCCTCAGGCACGCCTTTGGGAGTGGGCAAGTCTGTTACATTTTTTTGCTGTTTGTTCTTATTTGATTGGTGTTTTGTTTAATACCTATTTTTCTCATTGTATTATAATTTTTGTTGCTGTCCTTAAATCTTAGTCAGAAGCTATTTGTAACTGTTATAAATAAAGTTTCAATCATGTTAACTGTTGCCAAAGTAGAAAATGATTAATTTCCTTGGGTTTTTTTATTTAAAGTTTTGCACTAAGCACCTCAATGTTTATGTAAAGTTTTCCAATAATTACCAACTAAGTATTTGCTGCTGCAATAAAAGTTCACTGCTTGTCCTTTTTGTGTGTTTTCCTGGGGAGGGGAGGCCTTTTGCCACTTTCATCACTGTCCAAATGCATGAGCCACCAGCTGCCCTGCCCACTGCAGGAGTGACTTCCTCAGGGGTGTCACGAACCAAAACCCCAGCGACATCCAGGTTGGGATCCGCCATCTCGTCCATTTCCAGCGGCACCTTGTCTGATGGGCAAAGTTGTGCAATGCGCTGCAGACCACCACCATCCTCCACACATCGACAGGCGAGTATAGCAGAGTACCCCTGACCTGTCCAGGCTCCCAAAGTATGATTTCAGCACCCCTATCGTCCTCTCCACTACTTGTCGCGTGTGCACGGTTGCACCTTTCCTGTGCTGCACTATTGGTCCTGCAGTAAGGTATCATCAGTCATGCCTTTAGCAGATAGGCCTTGTCACCTAAGATCCATCCAGATCCTTGCCGTGCTCTGGTGAAGGAATCATGCAAGTTTGAGTGTCGACAGATGAAGTTATTATGAGCACTTCCCCGGTGAACTGCGTTGACAATCAAGATCCGCAGTTCGGCATCGCAAAGGATCATCACATTTAACATTGAAACCCTTCCCTGTTGATGTTTGTGCATCACTGAGTGCCTTCAATAGCATGTAACTTCCAGCAAAGGTCCCCTGCAATTTAGGGAAGCCAGCAATTCTGTGAAATACAATTGACCTCTCCCTTTGCCATGCTGGGCACATGTCACAGGTAATAAACTCAAGCCCTGTGGAATATGACATCCGTGACCTGCTGAATGCAGACTCTCGCAGCACTCTGGGTGGTGCTGCATATGTCATGACCCACATGCATAAAATTTGAACTGTAGTTACCTTCATGGCCCTGTCGGAGTTAGTACATGGCTGAAGGTCCTCTTGTAACATTTCAGAGGTGACCGATTGCCTCCTTACTAAAGCGTAATCTCCTCGCACACAGTTCCTCCGCTATCATCTCAAGGCACAATCTCCCTGTCCCCTTCTCTCCGCCCCATACCTTCTAATCCCCGGTCTCCCTGACTCCTTGAGTTTCCAATCCCTACCTCTTCTCTCCACCACCCCGAGCTCCCATCACCATCTCCATCTCTCTCCATCTGTTCCCCCGATCTCCTTCTTTCCCCACCCCCCCATTTCAGAGCCCCCCAATTGCTGCGATCACCCGGCCTTCCCGAGCCCCTCTGACAGCGGCACTCCACGCGGTTCCCGCTCTCTGCAGGTGACGTCCACCGAGCCAGAGACTTCTCTAATAGTAGCCGGTGACATCATGGAACAGGGTGGGGTGAACTGCGGCGGGAAATTTAAATTACTGATCTCCCGGGTTGCAGGAGGCAGCGCTCGGGGGAGGAGCTCTCGATTCTGGATAACTCCCGGTCATTCCGGGAGGGTTGGGAGTCCTAGTGAGGACTATTAGCCTCGCTGTTACTTGGACAGTAAATTCTGTCCCATAGAGAACAAGCAGCCATTGATAGCATTGTTAATTACATCTTACAAGTTTAGTGTTGGTATGAGGAATGAATGCAGCATTATAGAGCCCCTTTTTTTCCTTTGAACCTGTGAACCATGTGATCTTGTCAGCAGTCTTGTATTAAGCAGCCACCAATCACATTGCACAGGCAAAAATAAAAAGTGGCCATACTGGTTCCCAGCCAACTTCAACTTTAGACTTACAGCCTATCCAGAAAAACAGATTAAAAAGGTGAGCACTGTAAAACAGCTCACCTACCAGCACTACATACATCAGCTGAGACTCTGCTGCCTAATCATTATGTACCTTGTGCCTGCACTGTCTCCTGCTATGATGTGGAGATGCCGGTGATGGACTGGGGTTGACAATTGTAAACAATTTTACAACACCAAGTTATAGTCCAGCAATTTTATTTTAAATTCACAAGCTTTCGGAGATTTTCTCCTTCCTCAGGCAAATGTTTCTCCTTCCTCAGGAAACATTTGCCTGAGGAAGGAGAAAATCTCCGAAAGCTTGTGAATTTAAAATAAAATTGCTGGACTATAACTTGGTGTTGTAAAATTGTTTACAATTGTCTCCTGCTAGTAATTGTGTCTTCGAACACCCTCTGCAATGCTTGTCACCTGCCCCACCCGCCATCCCTCCAACCCATTCCCTCTGTTCCCAGCTTGTCTCCAAACTGCCTATTTAAATAATCAGTTCACTCCAACCTAGTCTTAATTTTTCATCTCTTACATTTAAGACAGTATCTACCCTTTTTTTCTCCACTTAGCTCTCGTATCAACAAGGATCTCAAAGTCCTCATTGCTTGCGAGATCCACTAATCAACATTTGTAAAACTGCACTTCAATGTAAGTATCTTAAAATAAATCAGCTGTCTGAGGTTTTAAAACCATTTCATGCGCACAGATCCTTAGAGCCGATAAGAATCCTTTGTCTACAACTGCAAGTAGGATCCTCAGAAACAACACATTATTTAAATATTAAAAAGACACCTAGGAACTGAACTTATAAATTTTCAAATCAAATTTAACTGAGTCAAATCATTCATAAATTCAATAATTTACAAATGATTAAACTGGTTGAAAATTAGATGAAAGTAAACAAGAATATAAACATATTCTTGGTAGATTGGCTTTACCACACTATAATCACATTGCAATGAAATTAAGCTAAAATATCAAGGATTTTATAACACTAACAGCCAACTGCAACGCTGGTAATAAACGCATTACATAAGAGATTTATTCATTTACTGGCATGAACTGTAATATATTTTCACATGACAGTGCTTTAGATACTTGGGGCCCGATATTAGGAGGGAGGCGGGTTGCCAGCGGGGGGTCGACTGGGCGCGTGGGTAACCTGCCCAGTAAAATCAGTGGGTTCCCCACGCGATCGCAAGTAAATTGAAGCCCCTTACCTTGGCTTCTGGGTTTTGCGCTGGAAAGCTGCGCAGCGGGAAGACTGCGCACCCGCATCATAGGCTGTCAGCTGGAGGAGCCCTATTTAAAGGGGCAGTCCTCCACTGACTGATGCTGCAGAAAGGAGCCAAAAAGGCTGCTCCCAGGTTTAATGATGCCTCACTCCAGGTATTACTGGAGGGGGTGAGGAGGAGGGGGAGGACAGAAATCTTCTCCCCAGTGGACGGGAGGAAGTGGCCTGCCTCTGACACCACGTAGGCCTGGCTCGAGGTGGCAGAGGAGGTCACCAGCACCAACATATCACGCACCTGCATGCAGTGCAGGAGACGCTTCAATGACCTAAGTAGGTCAGCCGAAGAGAGTACAATTACTCATTCCCCTACACTCCGTCTGCCACATCACCGCCCCCACCCCACATCTCCTTCTGCACTACCAACACTACTCTATCACATCACTCCTCACACTCACTCAAAGATCATCCTCATCTTACCTGCACTTACTCACCTCGCCAGTACTCATCCCACTACTACCACTCAACCCAATCCTCATACAATCTCATGGCTCTATCTCATACTCACCCTCTCATGCATCTCTTTCACAGTCAGCCTCACTCAACCTGCCACTACCTGTACTGCAGCCACAGGGCATGCATCATATATGTGCAGTAGGAAGTGTAAGGCAAACATGTCGTGAGGATGAAGGGGATGCACAAGGGTGTTTGAGGGTTCGTCATGGTTTTTACTTATATTTGATTTCTGATCAACTCACATTACATAGTATATTGTTACCACTACTGCCACGTCTTGGCCATTCTTGACTGGCTTGTACAATAATGCCCTTTCATGAGGTTCTCCATGAACACCCTTGATGCCACCCATTGGGTCACCCTACAGTGGGTGCATGTGTAGTTGCACGACTACTTTATGCAGGTGCCTGTTGCGCAGCACTGTGTTGTGTAACTCCACGTGGCAGAGGTGGACGGCATGCCTGGCGAGGCTGGTGATGTTGGTCATCTTCCAATGGAGTGATGAATGCAGCAATGGAACCCCCCTCCCCCTATCCCAACGGTGTGAGTGTGAGGGGGTCCACAAAGTAGGTAAATGTGTTTGGACAGCAGAGTTTAGGGTATGATTTAACAATTTTGAGTGTGGCAGGCAAAACTTTGTCTGAGGTGACAGAGTGCCCTGCTGCAATGAATGAGGGTTTACCCAGCACCTGTTAAATGGACCTTTGCAGCTGCCACTGGCTGCTGGCTGCAACACGTCTGTTTAAACAGCGAGTGTTTCCCCCAGCATGGGAAACACGCTCTGGGTAGTCCAAAATCCAAATCCTCCTAAAATCTCCAACTAATGAGGTCTGTAAACGACCTCAATACCCAGATAATGATCTGAAGTGGGATCCTGCCGGCTTTGATTGCCAGTGGGAGTCCCGCATGCGGAGGCTGCGCGCGCACCGATTTGAGTCATTGGGGAACCCGGAAGTGGGCGGGTTGGAGCCGGGCTCCGGACCCGCTCCGGGAATCCCCAATTTTAGGAGCCCCCTCCCCCGCCACGAACGCCCCTGGTCCGCCATCCGAAAATTGACCCCTTGATCTCTTTCAATCATTGTTATTAATATTAGAATTCTGAGAGAAACATTGGGCCCGATGTTACCAGGGCTGCGGGTTCTCGGCGGGGGGGCTATCGGGCACGTGGGTAACGCGCCCGGCGAAATCAGTCAGCTCCCCGCGCGATCGTAGCATAATTGGATCCACTTACCTTCTCCTCCGGGTTCCCCACTGCTGATCTGCGCGTCGGGCAGGCTGCGCATGCACAGTAAGATCTGTCAGCTGGAGGAGCTCTATTTAAAGGGGCAGTCCTCCACTGACTGATGCTGCAACAAACAGAAAAAAATCACAGCATGGAGCAGCCCAGGGGGAAGGCTGCTCCCAGTTTAATGATGCCTCACTCCAGGTATCAATACATGGAGGAGGGGGAGGACAGAGATCTTCCCCCCGGCGGGCTGGAGGAAGCGGCCTGCCTCTGCCACCAGGAAGGCCTGGCTTGAGGTGGCAGAGGAGGTCACCAGCACCACCAACATATCGCCCACCTGCATACAGTGCAGGAGGCGCTCCAATGACCTCAGTAGGTCAGCCAAAGTGAGTACACTTACTCTTTCCCCTACACGCCGTCTGCCACATCACCGCCCCCACCCCACATCTCCTTCTGCACTGCCAACACTACTCTGTCACATCACCCCTCATACCCACTCAAACCTCAACCTCATCGTATCTGCACCTACTCACCTCGCCAGTACTCATCCCGCCACTACCACTCAACCCAATCCTCATACAATCTCATGGTGCTATCTCGTACTCACCCTCTTGTGCATCTCTTTCACGGCCAGCTTCACCCAACCTGCCACTACCTGTGCTGCAGCCACAGGGCATGCATCACATATGTGCAGTAGGCAGCATAAGGCAAACGTGTCGTGAGCATGAAGGGGATGCACAAGGGTGTTTGAGGGTTTGTCATGGTTGTGACTTATATTGAATTTCTGACCAACGCACATTACATATTATATTGGCACCACTACTGCCATGTCTTCGCGAATCTTGTCTGGTCTGTGTAATAATGCCCTTTCCTGCGGATCACTATGAAGACCCACAACTGATGCCACCCATTGTGTCACTGCAGAGTGGGTGTAGGTGTATTTGCAGTGCTCTTTTGTGCAGACGGCTGAGAGACGTCGGTGATGTCCCCGGTTGCACCCCGGAAGGATGCGGAGGAGAGGTTGTTGAGGGCAGTGGTGACTGACAGCAACACGTAAGAAGATGGTGCTCGGGCTAGCCAGGAGTAGCTTGGCATGAAGGAGGCTGCTGCTGATGTCCACAACTACATGTCGAGTGACTCTGAGCCTCTGTGTGCACTGCTGCTCAGAGAGGTCCAGGAAGCTGAGCCTCGGTCTGTGGACCCTGTGGCGAGGGTAGTGTCCTCTGTGACGCATCTCTCTCTGCGGTAGCCCTCCCTCCTGCTGTACAGGTGTATGTGTCACAGCACTGTGTTGTGGAGCTCCACGTGTCAGAGGTGGATGGCAAGGCTGGTGATGCTGTTCGCCCTCCGAGGAGATCATGACTGCAGCTACGGCGGCCCCCATCCGGAAGATGTACATCTGAGGGGGTCCGCAAGGTAGGTGTAAAAGAAATGACAGCCATCCGTGGCTAAGTAAAGAAATTAAGGATAGTATCCGACTAAAAACAAGGACATATAAGGTAGCCAAACTTAGTGGGAGGATAGAAGATTGGGAATTCTTCAAAAGACAGCAAAAAGTAACTAAAGGATTGATTAAGAAAGGGAAGTTAGATTATGAAAAGAAATTAGCAAAAAATATAAAAACAGATAGCAAGAGTTTCTATAGTTATATAAAAAGAAAAAGGGTGGCTAAGGCAAACATAGGTCCCTTAGAGGATGAGACCGGGAAATTAATGGTGGGAAACATGGAGATGGCAAAAATGCTGAACAAATATTTTGTTTCAGTCTTTACGGTAGAGGACACTAAGAATATCCCAACACTGGACAAACAGGGGACTCTCGGGGGGGGAGGAGCTAAATACGATTAAAATCACTCAGGAGATGGTACTCAGTAAAATAATGGGACTCAAGGCGGATAAATCACCTGGACCTGATGGCTTCCATCCTAGGGTCTTGAGGGAAGTGGCAGTAGGGATTGTGGATGCTTTGGTGATAGTTTTCCAAAATTCCCTGGACTCAGGAGAGGTCCCGGCAGATTGGAAAACTGCTAATGTAACACCATTATTTAAAAAGGGTAGTAGGCAGAAGGCTGGAAATTATAGGCCAGTTAGCTTAACATCTGTGGTGGGTAAAATTTTGGAGTCTATTATTAAGGAGACAGTAACGGAACATTTAGATAAGCATAATTTAATAGGACAAAGTCAGCATGGCTTTATGAAGGGGAAGTCATGTCTGACAAATTTGCTTGAGTTCTTCGAGGATATAACGTATAGGGTGGATAAAGGGGAACCAGTGGACATAGTGTATTTAGACTTCCAGAAGGCATTCGACAAGGTGCCACATAAAAGATTATTACTTAAGATAAAAAATCACGGGATTGGGGGTAATATTCTGGCATGGGTGGAGGATTGGTTATCGAACAGGAAGCAGAGAGTTGGGATAAATGGTTCATTTTCGGACTGGCAACCAGTAACCAGTGGTGTTCCACAGGGGTCGGTGCTGGGTCCCCAACTCTTTACAATCTATATTAACGATTTGGAGGAGGGGACCGAGTGCAACATATCAAAATTTGCAGATGATACAAAGATGGGAGGGAAAGTAGAGAGTGAGGAGGACATAAAAAACCTGCAAGGGGATATAGACAGGCTGGGTGAGTGGGCGGAGATTTGGCAGATGCAATATAATATTGGAAAATGTGAGGTTATGCACTTTGGCAGGAAAAATCAGAGAGCAAGTTATTTTCTTAATGGCGAGAGACTGGAAAGTACTGCAGTACAAAGGGATCTGGGGGTCCTAGTGCAAGAAAATCAAAAAGTTGGTATGCATGTGCAGCAGGTGATCAAGAAAGCCAACGGAATGTTGGCTTTTATTGCTAGGGGGATAGAATATAAAAACAAGGAGGTATTGCTGCAGTTATATAAGGTATTGGTGAGACCGCACCTGGAATACTGCATACAGTTTTGGTCTCCATACTTAAGAAAAGACATACTTGCTCTCGAGGCAGTACAAAGAAGGTTCACTCGGTTAATCCCGGGGATGAGGGGGCGGACATATGAGGAGAGGTTGAGTAGATTGGGACTCTACTCATTGGAGTTCAGAAGAATGAGAGGCGATCTTATTGAAACATATAAGATTGTGAAGGGGCTTGATCGGGTGGATGCAGTAAGGATGTTCCCAAAGATGGGTGAAACTAGAACTAGGGGGCATAATCTTAGAATAAGGGGCTGCTCTTTCAAAACTGAGATGAGGAGAAACTTCTTCACTCAGAGGGTGGTAGGTCTGTGGAATTTGCTGCCCCAGGAAGCTGTGGAAGCTACATCATTAAATAAATTTAAAACAGAAATAGACAGTTTCCTAGAAGTAAAGGGAATTAGGGGTTATGGGGAGCGGGCAGGAAATTGGACATGAAGCTGAGTTCGGATCGGTCAATGCCCTGTGGGTGGCGGAGAGGGCCCAGGGGCTATGTGGCCGGGTCCTGCTCCGACTTCTTGTGTTCTTTAGATTTGTGGTTGGGATCAGATCAGCCATGATCTTATTGAATGGCGGAGCAGGCTCGAGGGGCCGATTGGCCTACTCCTGCTCCAATTTCTTATGTTCTTATGTTCTTACATGTGTCTGGAGTAAGTGTGCAAGTTGGTGCCTTTGATTGTCAGGAGGAGGGTGGTGGAGGCCAAACTTTGTCTCAAGTGACAGAGTGGCCTCCTGCAATGAGTGAGGGTCTCCCCCCCCCCCCACCACCTGTCAAATGGACCTTTGCAGCTGCCACAGGCTGACGGCTGCAACAGGTCCATTTGAACTGGGAGTGTTTCCCCCAGTATGGGAAACAGTCCCAGTTTGCTCTAAAATCCCACCCCTCCTCACATAATCCCTTAATCAGGTCAGTTAATGACCTGAACAAGCCAAATAAATACCTTGAAGTGGCATCCCGCTGGCTTTAATTGCCTGCGGGATTCCCACCAGCGGGGGCTGCGCACGCACGCCGGCGCGTCAGCGGGGAACCCGGAAGTGCGCGGGTTCGGGGCGGGCTCCGGTCCCGCTCCGGGATTTCCCGATTTTCGGAGCCCCCCCGCCAGGAACCCACCCGATAGCGGGTGCTAAAATGCTGCCCAATAGCTTTAATCTCCATTTTATACAAGAACAATTATTCCAGCCTTTAAACTTTAAAATAAAATGTGAGAGTAAAGCATTCAGTTCAAAAAAATCTGCTGTTTAATGACATTTATCCTGTTTATGTGAAGTTATTGCATTTAGAAGAAATTGCTGACCAACTTGATATAAAATTGTTTCAGTGCATTTTTCAATATAGTTCCTGAATTTTACAGGACAGGATCTCTCCCAGAATCTCTTCCCTCTTCAAAAATATGAATATCTGGCAAAGAACATCAATGTAGTCATACATCTTTTCATTAAGAGAAAAAAAAGTAATTTGGCAGTCACCTCCTTCTTAATTTGCCCATAGGCTAAGCGAGATAAACTATTATAATCAGCCAGTGTGACAAACCACTGCAGTCGCACATGTTTTAATTGCAATACTCAACAAGTCACGTACTACAGTGAAATCGTAAATTCAATGCAAGTCTTGGGCAATAGTATTATTGCCAACACGTAAGGATTTTATCAATGTGGAGCATGCTTGAAGAAATATGCTTTAATACAAGTACCTCCTTTTCGAGGCGTTTAGTAACTTTTGGGGGAATCACCCCAACGACACTGGATTTTACAGTAGGGGAACAGATTCAATTTGTACCGAAAGCAAGTAGTCCCGCTAATGCAGAGACTACAGTCACATGCAACCCCCAAGCCCTGGCATCGGCCCTCAAATCCACAACTCAGTCCTATTTGTGCTTGTATTTCTTTTTTGCTGGTTTATCATGCTTGAATTTTGTTGACCTCGAGGTTTGGAAAGGGCTGTTTTTAATGTTGTTGCAACACTGATGCTAAATGGATTTAAACTTTATATATCACCCAAGGCTTCATGGTCCACACCTATGCAGCAATAAAGACAAAAAGCTTGGACATCCCAGCTCAAACTAAGGCTTTCACATTCTCAGGATGTCCTAAAGCACTTCACAGTCAACAAATTACCTTTGAAGTGTTATGTGGCAAACATGGCAGCCAATTTTGCATAACAAACAGCAATGAGATAAATGATTAGATAATCTGTTTTTAGTGGTGTTGTTTGATGGATAAATGTTGACCAGAACACCACCCTGCTCTTGTTTGAATAGTGCCATGGGATCTTCTACATTTACATGAGTAACAGACAGAACTCAGCTTAACATTTCATCTGAAAGATGGCAACTCCAATAATACAGCACTCACTCAGTACCACACTGAAGTGTTAGCTTAATTTATGTGTTTGTCATGGAGTTAGGCTTTAACACACAACCTCCTGACTCAGAGGCTACCATTGAGCCAAGCTGACACTCAAAACTGTTGGTCATAATAGCAGACAAATGCTTAACATGCTCATACAATATTCTATCAGCAATTGTATTAAAATACACAGATTAATACCTGCATTAAAATAGCAGACAGAGGAATGTCTTACAAACTAATTAAGTGTTTGTTGCTACCAGTTATTACTACCCTCCAGGGATTGCATGATATATTTCCATTAAACCAGGGACAACTTCCAAACAATGGATCTTGTCCATTTGGTGCAGTTTAGAGGGCATTACAGGCAAAAAAAAATGGCCCAATTAAACCTATATGAATGTCTTTACTCATTTGCCTACATCATTTAACCACATTTGTTTATTATCTCAAATTTCAAACAAAGCTATACATTATCTCTGAGGTTACTTAACAATTTACACAGGTCATTTCAAAATATGCCCACTCTTTCATAAATCTGCAGAACTGAATTTCTGCAAAATCTGAGAAGTTTACAGAGCAAAGGAATATTTATTAATTTCTTGTATTTTTGGAACAAGCCAAGAACTGTAATGACTCACTTCACCAAGCGAAACACTCAAGTAATGCATCTCCCCTCTGGTTAAAAACATAAAAACTCATTCATTCACTACAACCTAACCAATTTTGTGGTGTGATTTTTCTACTTTGATCTTCTCAACTATGCTCTATCGCATTAACAGAGAGAAAAAGGTAATTCAAGTTCTCCCTTTACGGTTTAAGTGCTGGAATCTGGAATGATAGGAAATCTTGACCCAAGGGTATATGATGTTATATGATATATTGAACTCACCAGTGACACTAAATGTCATTCATTTTGAATGTGTAATATAGCAAGTTGTGAGCGTTATAAAAATGGTGTCTTTTTTCTATGGCCCATTTCATTTTTCTCTTTATCATGGCATTTATGGGATTAAAACAGATTCTCTTGAAAATAATTCAGTTTGGGGACTATACATTTTGTGAGTCTGGAGTCACATGTAGGCCAGATCGGGTAGCAATGTGATGAAATAGCATTCTTAGCATACTAAAAGGTTAAGTGTAACCTTGTTTGCTTTGTTCCGAAACAGTCAAGTAAGATAATTATCCTATAATCAAGGGAAAGTCTCACAGTTTATCCGAGTGCTCGGAACAGTTCAATTTAATCCTGGGAAGGAGGTGAGCTATTCAATTTGAATCTGTTGGGCCAAATCATCAAGCATTTTCTCTGTTTTAAATCTGATAGAAAGGCACATATTTGATTTCCTTTGTTTCAGGCTGATCTTCAAAGGAGAAAATATATCTTGCACAATCTTGTTCCAGGTCATCATACCACTTTATAACAGCCTGTGTGGATGTGGTGTGTAGAAACTTTGTGGCCAGTAAATATGACCCTACATATAAGTTTTATGTTGTGGATGCTGGTCCAGATTTAATATAATTAATGGAGTTTGGAAAATGTTGCATGTTTTTTAAATTTATTTTGTATTTCCAAACTGGTGTAAACTAAATATTCCATAATCTGTTGTATTGACTTTTTGCTACTGTCTTACCTTTACTTTTAATAAACCTGATTTGCAGCTTATAGCCTAAGTCATACAGTCCGACAGAGAATTTACTCTTCCACTATCCCAAGACTAGAAGGAATTGAGGGGGTCTGAAAGTTATTAGAGTAATGAGGGTTTCCATTAGACCCCTTGGTAACACTATGGGCTCAATTTTCAAATTAAAAACGGGAGGGTTGGGGGCGGGGAGGGCATTGAAAATTGCCACCATTTCAGACCCGCCTTCAACCTGCCCATTTCCGGTTTTCATCGGGACAGGATGAGGGGCGGGCAACCAACCCGCTCCCAGGAGGCAGGTCGAGCCTTAAAATCTTTCAAGGAGGCTTCAGGCCTCCATTTTTCACCAAATCCCGATTTCAACCCCAGGCGTTCTGTTTTACGCCTCATGATAGGAGGCGAGAAGGCTCGAGACTAACAGGTAGGTGCCTAGAAAGGCACAACTTGTGGGCCCAGAGGAGCAGGAGTGCTACTCCCTGGCCCAATAAGCCTACCTGCACCGACCCCCTAACGATCGTGGACACCCCCCCGATCACGGACCCCAATCGTGTCCCCCCCCGACCCCGATCCTCCCCCCATTCCGATCCTCCAACCCCTGACCCTCCCCCCTCAACAATCGTGGATCCCGGCGACGATCCCCGATCCAGACACCTCCTCCCCCCATGACTCACCCCTGATCCTATCCCCCATGCCCACTCATGCCCCCTCCCCCCATTCATGCAAACAAAGACTTACCTGCAGACTTACCTGAAGACGTCTCTCCCTGGCTGGTCTCCCGTCCGACTGAGACCAGCCTGTCAGTCAGTTGGACGGGAAACTGACAAAAAAAATAAGAGACGTCCTCATGTCAAAATCGTAAGGACGTCCGAGAAACCCGTGCTAATGGGTTTCCCGACCTCAATTTAATCCCCCCACCCCCTTCCCAGGTCCGTTTTAAAATCACCCCCTAGGTAACTATATATTGGGCTTATAAATTCACACTCTAGTTCATAGGGAGCAAGGGCTCATTTTTGGGATTAATCTTTGGTGGCTAAGCTTGAGAGAAATATCTGAGCAATGTCTAAAAATATAACATTGCTCTCTTTTATAATCACACGTGTAAATATGTTTCTGAAATATGCACTCCCAGCTCAGGTGTAGCACAGCTCACTCTGCTCCAGTCCAACAATGTACTTTGACCTCTACCTCTCTGAATGTGTTTGACAGATTAGTAACCAATTTGTGAGGACGTCAGCGATGCTTTCCTCTGGACCTACACTAATTAGAAACTGCAATAAATTACCGTCTTGATTTTATTTAGGTTTATGAGAAAAAGCAGCTTCTTTTCATTATAGGTGAAGATAAAGCACATTTCTGCATACTTCTTGTCCACACAGTGTAAAATTAAAACTATCAATATAATTTAAGATATATTTTTTTAAGAATTCCTAATATAACACTTACCCATAATTCCGACAACAAAAACTTGTCAAAAATGTATTGGCACTTTTTTTTAAAAAGAGAATGCAGACACAATGCAGTTTTAAGTTGCAATTTCCCAGGAACTTCAGAAAACGCAAAATGAGTAAAGCCCATTTAACCCATCAAGCTAATTTCTCTCACAGATTACACACAATTTCTTCTCTTGTGGACTTTACCATTTAACTCTATCTGTTGAGGGAGGTGACTAACCACAGGCAAAACTTCAAAGAAGATAAAGCTCTGACTTCAATGGAAAAGAAACCCAGCTTGTGTCAAACGGGCGGTCAATTCGCTACCAGCCCGTTTTGCGCTAATGCCGTTGACCAATTTCACCCCAGTTAATCAACAGAATATTGACTACTTTTGTATATCTACTGTGTGGGAAAGAAAGAAATTCTTCTCATCTCTCATCTTACTTTATTCTTGTTAATGTTGTATTCAGGTTTTCTAGTTCAATGATCACTGTTTGAATTAAACAATCAGCTCACATCTACATTAGCCATTCCTCAGCATGTTTAAACCAGGAGCAGGTTCTCCTCAAGTCCATTTCTCCCAGTGAAAACAACTCTTTATAACTGGTCACTGTTCAACAAACCTTCTCCAATGGATCAATGTCCTTTTGATGGTAGGGTATCCAAAACTGCATAAGGTAATCTAAATGTAGCCTTACCAATGAATTATACTGAGTTAAATAAGCTGTTTTGTATTATAAACAAATTACCCTTGGGATACAGCCAAGTATTTGATTTATATTGTTGCTAACAGCTTCACATTGCTTGGATTTATTATAAAGCCTTAATTTCCACTGTAATGTTTTCTTTCCATTTACTTCAATATAGAGCAATGGACTTGGTAACCTCTAAACCAGGCTTAAACACGTAAGTTTAAAAATTAATTTCATGACAGAAATTTCAATTCTAAACGCTAGTTACATCTATTCAGCCAAGAACATTGCTATGTCCTTCTAAATTTAGAATTTTATGCTTTATGTGCTAATAGATATGAGCAGTTCTGGGCACCGCACCTTCGGAAGGACATATTGGCCTTGGAGGGAGTGCAGCGTAGGTTTACTAGAATGATACCCGGACTTCAAGGGTTAAGTTACGAGGAGAGATTACACAAATTGGGGTTGTATTCTCTAGAGTTTCGAAGGTTAAGGGGTGATCTGATCGAAGTTTATAAGATATTAAGGGGAACAGATAGGGTGGATAGAGAGAAACTATTTCCGCTGGTTGGGGATTTTAGGAGTAGGGGGCAGTGTCTAAAAATTAGAGCCAGACGTTTCAGGAGCAAGATTAGAAAACATTTCTACACACAAAGGGTTGTAGAAGTTTGGAACTCTCTTCCGCAAACGGCAATTGATACTAGCTCAATTGCTAAATTTAAATCTGAGATAGATAGCTTTTTGGCAACCAAAGGTATTAAGGGATATGGGCCAAAGGCAGGTATATGGAGTTAAATCACAGATCAGCCATGATCTTATCAAATGGCAAAGCAGGCACGAGGGGCTGAATGGCCTACTCCTGTTCCTATGTACCTATGTTCCTATCACGTAAAACAGCAGTGTAGAATACATCCTAAGTGAATGTTCTTTGGCAGTACAACTGCCATAAATGATGCAAACTATTTGATGGAACCAGGACAAAATCAAAATCATTCTGGATCCCATATACCCAAAAAACAGTGGGCCCGATATTACCAGGGCAGCGGGTTCACGGCGGGGGGGGTGATTGGGCACGTGGGTAACGCGCCCGGTGAAATCAGTCTGCCCCACGCGTAATCGCAGGCTAATTGGGTCCACTTACCTCTTGCTCCGGGTTCCCCACTGCTGAGCTGCGCGGTGGGCGGACTGCGCATACGTAGTAAAGTCTGTCAGCTGGAGGAGCTCCATTTAAAGGGGCAGTCCTCCACTGACTGATGCTGCAAGAAATGGGAAAAATTACAGCATGGAGCAGCCCAGAGGGAAGGCTGCTCCCAGTTTAATGATGCCTCACTCCAGGTATCATGGATGGGGTGAGGAGGAGGGGGAGGACAGAGATCTTCCCCCCGGTGGGCGGGAGGAAGCGGCCTGCCTCTGCCACCAAGAAGGCCTGGCTCGAGGTGGCAGAGGAGGTCACCTGCACCACCAACATATTGCCCACCTGCATACAGTGCAGGAGGCGTTGCAATGCCCTAAGTAAGTCAGCCAAAGTGAGTACACTTACTCATTCCCCTACACTCCGTCTGCCACATCACCGCCCCCACCCCACATCTCCTTCTGCAATGCCAACACTACTCTGTCACATCACCCCTCATACCCACTCAAACCTCATCCTCATCTTACCTGCACTTACTCACCTCACCAGTACTCATCCCGCCACTACCACTCAACCCAATCCTCATACAATCTCATGGCTCTATCTCATACTCACCCTCTGATGCATCTCTTTCACAGTCAGCCTCACTCAACCAGCCACTACCTGTGCTGCAGCCACAGGGCATGCATCACATATGTGCAATAGGCAGCGTAAGGCAAACGTGTCGTGAACATGAAGGGGATGCACAAGGGTGTTTGAGGGTTTGTCATGGTTTTTACTTATATTGAATTTCTGACCAACTCACATCACATATTATATTGGCACCACAACTGTCACATCTTTGCGAATCTTGTCTGGTTTGTGCAATAATGCCCTTTCCTGAGGATCACAATGAAGACCCACAACTGATGCCACCCATTGTATCACTGCAGAGTGGATGTAGGTGTATTTGCAGGGCTCTTTTGTGCAGATGACTGAGACACGTCGGCGATGTCCCCGGTGGCACCCTGGAAGGATGCGGAGGAGAAGTTGTTGAGGGCAGTGGTGACTTTGACAGCGACAGGTAAGAAGATGGTGCTCGGGCCAATCAGGAGCAGCTCGGCATGAAAGAGGCTGCAGATGTCCACGACTACATGTCAAGTGACTCTGAGCCTCCATGTGCACTGCTGCTCAGAGAGGTCCAGGAAGCTGAGCCTCAGTCTGTAGACCCTGTGGCGAGGGTAGTGCCCTCTGTGACGCATCTCTCTCTGAGGTTGCCCTCCCTCCTGCTGTGCAGGTGGATGTGTCACAGCACTGTGTTGTGGAGCTCCACGTGTCAGAGGTGGAAGGTGTGGCTGGCAAGGCTGGTGATGCTGTTCGCCCTCCGAGGAGGTCATGACTGCAGCTACGACGGCCCCCATCCGGAAGATGTACATCTGAGGGGGTCCGCAAGGTAGGTACATATCTCTGGACACCGGGGTAAGTGTGCAAGTTGGTGAATTTTATTGTTAGGAGGAGGAGGGTGGTGCAGGCCAAACTTTGTCCAAAGTGACAGAGTGGCCTCCTGCAATGAGTGAGGGTCTCCCCCCACCCCGCCACCTGTCAAATGGACCTTTGCAGCTGCCACAGGCTGATGGCTGCAACACGTCCATTTGAACTGGGAGTGTTTCCTCCAGTACAGGAAACAGTCCCAGTTGTTTGTAAAATCCCAACCCTCCTGGAATATCTCCTTAATCAGGGTTTGTAAACGACCTGAAATACCTAAATAAATAGCTTAAGTGGCACCCCGCCGGCTTTAATTGCCTGCGGGAGTCCCACATGCAGGGGCTGCGCGCACATGTCAGTGCGTCTGTGGGAAACCCGGAAGTGGGCGGGTTGCAGCCGGGCTCCCGACCTGCCCCGGGAATCCCCGATTTTCGGAGGTCCCCCGCCAGGAACGCACCCGATAGCGGGTGCTAAAATCGACCCCAGTGTATCCATTAAACTATTGACTCACACCCACCCACCACACCTCTCTACCACTGCTTCATCAACAACCTCCTAGAAGCATTGCTAAACAGAGGTGGCATATTAGTACTCCAACTAATTCCCATCCAGACCAGGCAAAACTTGCTGATTTTTATTTAACAATGGACATTTATTAAACTTTTTTTCAAAGTGACAAAGCATTAAAATATATTCAGAATCACTCTCTACTGTAAACCAACTCCAAGCAGATGTTCACACAATGCTTTGTTTTCAGTTAAACTGTATTTAATTTTTTGAAGCCTGGCAGCACACAAGATCTCAATCAGGTATATTGGCAAAAAACGGGGAATTGTAAACTACTGCTCTGCTTTCCTCAGAAATTAAATAATTAGATGTTTGTAAAATGTTGATACAACACAGTCACCAGTTATGCTGGTTTCAACTCCCCTGGTACAGAAGGATATCATTTCCTCGCTGTGGTAACTATTAAGTGTAACAATTAAGTGCACACCCAATGCCAGTTATTCTGCAAAATGTTTATGGCACACAATTATTACATCTATTCTGCCAAGAGCATTGCTACTTCCTTCTAAATTCAGACTTTTATGCTCTATGTGCTAATAGATATGATCATGTAAAATAGCTGTGTAAAATATATCCTAAGTGAGTGTTCTTTGGCAGTGTAACTGCCACAAACTATTTGATGGAACCAGGACAGAATCAAAATTGTTCTGAATCCCATATACCCAAAAAACAGCGTATTTATTAAACTATTGATTCACACAGACACCCACCACTCCTCTCTACCACTGCTTCATCAACAATCTCCAAGAAGCGTTGCTAAACAGAGGTGGCAGATTAGTGGGCCAACTCTCGCACCTTTCTTTTTGCTGCCAGGTGCCCCAATGAATCAGTAGAAAATCTGTATCAACCACAAGCTCAGAAGAATAGCCTCTAGCATTTTCAATCGTCACATCAGTTTATAGCCTGCCTCAGTAGGATTGAATTAGGGACAATTTTGTGCTATCCAGTCAGATCCATTGCATGTGAGATTGAGAATGACCAGGCATTTCAACCAACTGCCATCAGAAAAGCAGAAACTTTCATCTTATTTGCACAGGCTTCACGTGAACCCAGATTCTAAAAGGTGCAAGAACGGTCTTTTGACTTGACATGCAACCACTGCAAGTTACTGTGTGCAGTTTCCAAATTAAATGTTATTTCCAAAAATCAACTAAAAAATGTACAACAATCATTGTTCCTAAAGAAATCAAAGAGGCAATTTCCAGAGGTGACCTTTTGACGATGAATGAGCTATTGGTGCAACAAACAAAAGCAGCTTTACAAATTTTCAGCCTACTCTGAACAGACTAAAAATAAAAAATTCCTGACATATTTTTCTGACTGATAGAGAGTTGGCAATAAATTTCAAGATTACAAAATCTAAGATTACAATTCAGGCATTATGATAATGTTATAAAGAGTGCGCTCTAGTAGTTTAAAAACCAACAGGATCTCATGATTGAATTACATCCTTAAAAATTACTGTTATTACTGTATTGAATACATTATATTTTTTAAATGTGGTAGATTGATAAATAGTTGCCAGATTACCCAACCAATACTTCTCAATTTACTTTGTCTTCTCTCCTAACCTTTTCAATCCTGCTGGGGTTCTGTAGTATAGACTTTGACCTTGCACCAAACTTTCCTCAGTAATTAAAACATGGTGACATAACACAAGGGAAAGGAACAATTGTTGGGTTAGACTTAAAGGTAAATGCCATCATATAGCAAGAGCTGCTATGTTAAAACATTTAAGGAATAATCGCCCATCTGTTAGCATTTTGAACAGTTTGTAATATTAAGTACTTGTAATTTACTGAATACTTTTTTTGTTATTTTATACAAAATTTAAATATGAATATTTTAAAAGTTGCAAAAGTCAGTATTCAAAGAGTTAAATTTGCTTTTATTCTGTCATGATCAAAACCCAAGCATTTATAGGTGATTTCACAAAAAGACTGTTAATTGAAGTCTAATTTGTGTAATAATCAATATGTTGCTATGGCAACTGTGGCAGGATATCTCTGTCCTTTACAGATCACTCCATATTGTGCATCTCAGCATTGAAATAGACTTTAAATAGGCTTCTGGAAAGTAAGTACATGTCTTTGATCTTAAGCAGATTTATTGACTTGCATCTAACAAAAAAAAATGATTAAAAAATAAAATGTGAGACCCCACAGGTGATCAGGCAAATCATTTTAATGAATAGACTAGTGACAGTGGGTCAGAAAATATGGGTTCTCTCTTACCTGTCTCTGTGGCTTTGTGTTGCAGTTATACTCACTCTATCTCTCCTCTCCTGTTTCTGTCTGTCTCTTTCTCTTCTGCTTCTTTCTCCCTAACTCCTTTTGCTTCTCTCTCCCTCGCTCCTCTTCTGGTTCTAAGTTTATTTCTTCTGTTCTTTCAAGAAGGCGGTGGGCACTGTGGTGTGGTGGAGAGGGGGGTGGGAAGGGCTGAAAAGCTGAAGGCTGCATTTTCTGTTGGGGGTTGAAGGGAAAATGAGGCCTGAAGCTCTCAGTGGCTCCTTATCCATCCCCTCCCCTACCGTCCCCCCATCACTCACACAGCTCTCCCACCCCATTTGACAGGTAATCAATACAGGTCAGTTCTGTCATTTAAGACTGGAGTTCCCATTAAGGTGTCACATGGTGGCCTGACAGGTAATTCTTTGAGGTCAGTGCTGTCATTTAACCTTGGAATTTACAATAGACTGCCACTTTATGGCATGATGGTTGCAGGTAAGTGTAAGAGATAAATGTTGAGATTTTAACAATGGAACGTCCACAGGAATTTTTTTACATAGCAGGTTTCAATGGAGTGCCCAACTTACGTAAGCATTTCAATATATTACTAGTGAATCTCCCGTGCCCTTACTCACAGTTAGTTAAAGGAAATGTAATATCTTTCAGCTGTGTTTGTTACCACGCCATCGCTGGAGTAAGTAAGGACAGGCTTCAATGTGAGGCATGATGGTGTTAGCAACTCATGGATTTTATATGCGTGTATGTGTGTATAATATATATGGACACATATCAGCTGATCCACCCTAGCATTGCTTACAGTGAGTCATAAAAACAGGGTGGTAAGGCAAGTAGTTTTACAAGGGAAAATTAATTACCAGGGTCAGCACTGGGATGCAGTGTAGCGGTATTTTGATGGGTGGGGGGGTGGGGTAGGATCTAGGAGCACAGGAAAAGGGTCTGAAGGTTTCAGAAACTAGAGAGAGAAAAAGAGAGAGAGAGAAAACTTGCATTTCGATAGGGCACCCATTTATATCTCTCCTTGAATGGTTCCTGGACTCACTTCCTCTCCACAACCATCTCCAAACCTGGACATTGGTTTGCCAATGCTCCAAGTCATCTTCATCCCACCATAGAACCTCAGAATTTAACTTTGGACTCTTTTATATCATGTCATCCCTGCCTCTGTTTATGACCAGGACAAGTCTCTCCTAATCTTTAGCACGCCTATGTAAGCTAAATTTCCTGTGTCCATTCGCGTGCGGATTTTTGCTGCTGCTCCAGATCCAAGCCCATTACTTATATCTCCCTTTTTTTCTTCTCTTGACCCCTCAGGCCCTTCTGCCCTGTCTCCTCTCTGCCTGACGCCCAATCATGTCATCTTTCATTTCTCCCATCTCAGGTCTTTGCAAACCTGCAACCCCCGCGCCCCACCCCCAAATCTCTATCCCAACCCACCACTACTTTTCTGCCTTCTCACCTGCTCAACCACTGCCGGCGAATCAACAATCACTGCCCATCTCCGCATTTCCTTCTTGAACAAGGCCTTTGCCATCCACAACCTTATTGTGGATTATTGCATTGGCATTATGGTTTTGACAGAAACTTGGTTCACAGGTGGCGACACCTTGTCCCTTACCGAAGCCTCCCCATCTGGCTACACTTTCTAACATCTCCCCTGCCTAAACTGGCGTGGTGGCCCTTATGACCAAATTCCCTGAGTTTCTCATCGGGATATCAAACCTCCTTCAGCCTCTGCACTGAGCAATTGCTCAGGTTTAGTGATTTCAATCTCCATCTCAACTTCCCTTGCCCTCTCTCCTCTGATTTCACTGTCCTCCTGTCTTCCCTTAACCTTTCCCTCCATATAAACGCTTCAACACATATTCAAAGCTACTATCTTGATCTTGCCATCTCACATAGCCTTTCTACTCCCATTGTCTTGATCACAGACAAGGCCACCTCTGACAATGTCCTTATATGCTCAGCACCCCATCTCCCTACCCCCTTCCAACCCCATTACCCCATAGGGCCTCAACTAGAACCTACAGTCTAGAATTCCCTCCCTAAACCTCTCTGCCTGTCCATGTCCCTCTCCTCCTTTAAGACCCTCCTTAAAACCACCTCTTTAACCAAGCTTTTCGTCACACCTCCTAATATCTCCTTCTTTTGCTAGGCAAAGATTTTAGTCTGATAACATTTCTGTGATGCGACTTTGGACATTTTTCTATGTTAAATGTGCTATATAAATGCAAATTGATGTTGATTAAAAGCTCTGTTCTGCTGTAAAAATATCCTGTCAAAGCCCAAGCTTTTCAGACAGGGTAAGGCTTTAGAAGTAAAAACCTTAATAAAGTTACTAAAAGACACAAAAGACAATGGATCAATATAATCATAAGAACATAAGAAATAGGAGCGGGAGCAGGCCATGCGGCCCTTCAAGCCTGCTCCGCCATGCAAGAAGATCATGGTTGATCTTCTACTTCAGCTCCACTTACTGCCCTATCCCCATATCCCTTGATTCCCTGGGCTCGATATTACCAGGGCTGCGTGTTCGCGGCGGGGGGGCTATTGGGCGCGTGGGTAACGCGCCCAGTGAAATCAGTCTGCCCCCCGCGCGATCGCAGCCTAATTGGATCCACTTACCTGGTCTTCCAGGTTCCCCACTGCTGATCTGCGCGTCGGGCGGGCTGCGCATGCGCAGTAAGCTCTGTCAGCTGGAGGAGCTCTATTTAAAGGGGCAGTCCTCCACTGACAGATGCTGCAACAAATAGGAAAAATGACAGCATGGAGCAGCCCAGGGGGAAGGCTGCTCCCAGTTTAATGATGCCTCACTCCAGGTATCATTAGATGGGGTGAGGAGGAGGGGGAGGACAGAGATCGTCCCCCCCGGCGGGCGGGAGGAAGCGGCCTGCCTCTGCCACCAGGAAGGCCTGGCTCGAGGTGGCAGAGGAGGTCACCAGCACCACCAACATCTCGCCCACCTGCATACAGTGCAGGAGGCGCTCCAATGACCTCAGTAGGTCAGCCAAAGTGAGTACACTTACTCATTCCCCGACACTCCATCTGCCACATCACCAACCCCACCCCACATCTCCTTCTGCACTGCCAACACTACTCTGTCACATCACCCCTCATACCCACTCAAACCTCATCCTCATCCTACCTGCACTTACTCACCTCGCCAGTACTCATCCCGCCACTACCACTCAACCCAATCCTCATACAATCTCATGGCTCTATCTCATACTCACCCTCTCGTGCATCTCTTTCACAGTCAGCCTCACTCAACCTGCCACTACCTGTGCTGCAGCCACAGGGCATGCATCACATATGTGCAGTAGGCAGCGTAAGGCAAACGTGTCGTGAGCATGAAGGGGATGCACAAGGGTGTTTGAGGGTTTGTCATGGTTTTTACTTATATTGAATTTCTGACCAACTCACATTACATATTATATTGGCACCACTACTGCCACGTCTTTGCGAATCTTGTCTGGTTTGTGCAATAATGCCCTTTCCTGAGGATCACTATGAAGACCCACAACTGATGCCACCCATTGTGTCACTGCAGAGTGGGTGTAGGTGTATTTGCAGGGCTCTTTTGTACAGACGACTGAGAGACATCGGCGATATCCCCGGTGGCACCCTGGAAGGATGCGGAGGAGAAGTTGTTGAGGGCAGTGGTGACTTTGACAGCGACAGGTAAGAAAATGGTGCTCGGGACAACCGGGAGCAGCTCGGCATGAAGGAGGCTGCAGATGTCCACGACTACATGTCGAGTGACTCTGAGCCTCCATGTGCACTGCTGCTCAGAGAGGTCCAGGAAGCTGAGCCTCGGTTTGTGGACCCTGTGGCGAGGGTAGTGCCCTCTGCGACGCATTTCTCTCTGCGGTTGCCCTCCCTCCTGCTGTACAGGTGGATGTGTCACAGCACTGTGTTGTGGAGCTCCACGTGTCAGAGGTGGATGGCGTGGACGGCGAGGCTGGTGAGGCTGGTGATGCTGTTCGCCCTCCGAGGAGGTCATGACTGCAGCTACGGCGGCCCCCATCCGGAAGATGTACATCTGAGGGGGTCCGCAAGGTAGGTACGTGTCTCTGGACCCCGGGGTAAGTGTGCAAGTTGGTGAATTTTGTTGTTAGGAGGAGGGTGGTGGAGGCCAAACTTTGTCCCAAGTGACAGAGTGGCCTCCTGCAATGAGTGAGGGTCTCCCCCTGCCCCCCCCACCAACCTGTCAAATGGACCTTTGCAGCTGCCACAGGCTGACAGCTGCAACAGGTCCATTTCAACTGGGAGTGTTTCCCCCAGTCTGGGAAACAGTCCCAGTTGTCAATAAAATCCCACCCCTCCTCACATATTTACTTAATCAGGTCTGTTAATGACCTGAAATCCCAAGGTAAATACTGTTAAGTGGGACCCCGCTGACTTTAATTGCCTGTGGGTTTCCACATGCGGGGGCTGCGCGCGCACGCCGGCGCGTCTGTGGGGAACCTGGAAGTGGGCGGGTTGGAGCCGGGCTCCGAACCCGTTCCAGGATTCCCCGATTTTCGGAGCCCCCCCGCCAGGAACGCACCCGATAGCGGGTGCTAAAATGAAGCCCCCTTAGTGTCCAAAAATCTATCGATCTCAATCTTGAATTTACTCAACGACGAAGCATCCACAGGCCTCTGGGGTAAAGAATTCCAAAGATTCACAACTCTCTGAGTGAAGAAACTTTTCCTCATCTTGGTCCTAAATGGCCGACCCCTTATCTTGAGATTATGACCTCCAGTTCTAGACTCTCCAGCTGGAGAAACAGCGTCTCAGCATCTACCCAGTCAATCCTCTCAGAACCTTATATGTTTCAATGAGATCACCTCTCATTCTTCTAACTCCAGAGAATATAGGCCCATTTTACTCAATCTCTCCTCATAGGACAACCCTCTCAACCCAGGAATCAATCTAGTCAACCTTTGTTGCACCCCCGCTATAGGCTAGTATATCCTTCCTTAGGTAAGGAGACCAAAACTGTACACAGTACCCCAGGTGTGATCTCACCAGAGCCCTATATAATTGCAGCAAGACCTCCTTACTCTGATACTCCAACCCCCTTGCAATAAAGACTAACATACCCTTTGCCTTCCTAATTGCTTTCTACATCTGCATGATAACTTTCTGTGATTAGTGTACAAGGACACCCAAATCCCTCTGACTATCAACCTTTCTTAGTCTCTCACCTTTTAAAAAAATATTCTGCTTTTCTATTCTTCCTACCAAAGTGGATAATTTCACATTTCCCCACATTATACTCCATCTGCCACCTTCTCGCCCATTCACTTAACCTGTCCATATCCCTTTGCAGCCTCTTTGCATCCTCCTAACAGCTTACTTTCCCACCTAGCTTTGTATCGTCAGCAAACTTGGATACATTACACTCGGTCCCCTTATCTAATTCATTGATATGTATTGTAAACAGCTGAGGCCCAAGCACTGATCCTTGTTATTGTGAAATATGTATTTTTTTGAATTTTTCATTTTGTTTTGAACTTTTTACGGTTATTAGAAATTCAGTTACTAAAAACAAAATGGTACTGATTTTTTTTTCACAAAGCATTTTGAGTGATTTGTGGGGAAAAGATAATATAGCGTCATCTAGTGGCACACCAGGTAATAGTTAGAGTTAAGTGTAACAGGTATCTGTTGACATTTTAACATTTGAAATATTTATGTACCAGGTATCAATGGTGCGTGCACCCTAAGCAAGATTTTTAATAAGATATAGATCAATCAATTGGTCAATCTCAGTCAAGGTAAAAACATTACTGTTAACAACATAATCACAATATCACAACTGTATGCACAAATGAACAAATCACTGAACCACCATTGGTGGCTCTGCCTTCAGTTGTCTAGGCCCTTGCAAGTTATCTATTTTAAAGATTCAGTCATTAATCAAAAAGGCTCTGAAGTGTTTTGTTCCAAAGTATAATAGCTTTATTAAGAAGTTATAATAAGTAGCAAAGATGTTAAAATACAAGAGTACAATTAAACATACTAATAAGATGTTTTGAATACATCCTGGCAAAGTTTATCACCATATAAGGTTACAAGGCACACCACTCGAAGGTCCTTGATATTATGTGAGTGTGTCCAGCCTCGCTCTAAGAACGTTCTAACAAATACGATTTAATTTTCATCTTATATACGGTTTTTAACACACAGTTCTACAGGGGCTGTGTGCAACATAGAGCCTTCCATCATTCATACTCTCTGTCTCATGGAGCTGCCATCAGTTTTACTCCCTTATGATTAGTTGTCTCCGATTTACCAAGGACACTTATCTTTGCCCAAAGCATCCCACACTCCCACCAAAGTATGGATAACTCCCTTTACCCATCTTATGCACATGAGATTAAATGACACATGATGCTCAGTATGCAAGGTGGCCCTCTCTGCACAAAGT
Source organism: Heptranchias perlo (assembly GCF_035084215.1). Classification (NCBI taxonomy): domain Eukaryota; kingdom Metazoa; phylum Chordata; class Chondrichthyes; order Hexanchiformes; family Hexanchidae; genus Heptranchias; species Heptranchias perlo. The sequence continues at coordinate 22,022,060 of NC_090351.1, read as the reverse complement.
AACCCAAAAGTTCGTTGACGAACAGAAAGCCTTGATCGAATACTTTTCCTAACAAGGTTAGCAATAGTAAATAGAAAGATTGTGTAATGTTTTTCTTATAGCCCTACACTCTGGAATTCCCTCCCCACACCTCTCCATCTCCCTCTCCTCCTTTAAGTAAAATTTATAACATTTATAAATGCTAAACAGGCTCCATAATAAAATGGGATTTCAAGATACCATTGCAGTCCATCTAGCTGGTCCACAGTTCATGCAGTACTCTCTCTTTGCTATCTATCAAATGATTTTTCACCAAATAGATGTAGTCTCTCTTGAATTTACCATCACTATCTGAAGGGCACATGATCAATTTGGGGTTTCAATCATAATTCTAATCATAAGAAAGTCTGTCCAGGCTATACATCTTGGAACCTTTGAAGTTAAAACCTAGAAACAAGGATACAGGAAGCACGAGATAACAACCTATTGATCTGCCTGATTCAATTGAACGATAATAGGTACAGCTCACAGGAAATATTTTCAAAAGCACCTATTCAAAATCCCCAAATTGGCTGCAGCCCACCTGTTAATAGCTGCTAGATGCAAAATGTGCCATTCTGTACATGTTTAATTGTTCAATTGGCTCTATTACATAACCTAATTGTAAAACCCTTTGAACTCAATAGACCCTCCACAGAACAAAGCAAGTTGGTAAAGAAGTTTGCAATTAAATATTAGCATATTAATACATTTCTGACTTCCAACCAACAGTTTATCTCTGGTGCTGTTGGCAAGACTGTTTTCTCCAGTAAAGAAATTTGAAGGTGGTGCCAATTTCCAAAGTAAAGATATTAAAATATTTAGACTTTCTAATGATTAGAATTGTGGCTGAAATTGATCACACCCTCATCTCTCCAATGTAAGTCTTCACAGTTTTTGCAGCCTCTTGTTGCAGCTCAGGTACCTCATCCAAGGTGTGAATTTATCTGCTCTGCGCTATATCCTCCCCAGTGTTACGATGTCCCCATTGTAGTATGGTCACTACAATTATTCTGGCAGGGCCAAACCATCTTCTTAACTTATCAAAATTTCTGTGATATCACAATTTTGTTGATCATAATGACGGTGATGAATTTTGCAGATCATGATACATTAATATAGTATAAAATTTTGAGGTAATTACTTCCCTAGATATAATGGACACCTTCCTTGTTAATGAGTTGATGTTACTCATTGCTATGGGCTCAGAATGAATTCCAACCCTCTACAGAGTGCTTGAAAGAACTGAGAAGTTTTTGTTAAAAAAACACAACTTTGCTGAAAAAATGTTTCGCAAACAGATACACAAATCAGTAAAAATAGCGACGCAGGTTAATAAGGCCATAGAAAAAGCAAACAAAGCACTGGAGTTAATTTCTATAGAGATAGATTGAAAAGCAGAGAGGTTATGCTGAGCTTGAATAGAACCTTGGTTAGACCACACTTGGAGAACTGTGCACAGTTCTGGTCTCCATATTATAAAAAGGATATAGAGGCACTGGAGAAGGTGCAAAAAAGTTTTACAAGGATGATACCAGAACTGAGAGGTTTTACCTATCAGGAAAGATTGAACAGGCTGGAATTCTTTTCTCTAAACAAGAGAAGGCTGAGGGATGACCTGATAGAGGTCTTTAAGATTATGAAAGGGTTTGATAGGGTAGACCTAGAGAAGATGTTTCCACATGGGGGAGATGTTTCCACTAGGGGCCATAAATATAAGATAGTCACTAATAAATCCATTAGGGAAATCAAGAGAAACTTTTTTACCCAGTGAGTGGATAGAATGTGGAACTCGCTACCACAAGGAATAGCAAAGATGCATTTAAGGGGAAGTTAGATAAACACATGAGGGAGAAAGTAATAGAAGATTATGCTGATAGCGTTAGATGAACAGGGATGGGAGGAGGCTCATGTGGAGCATAAATACCAGCATAGACATGTTGGGCCGAATGGCCTGTTTCTGTGCTGTACATTCTATGTAATTCTAAAGTAAGATAGGAAAAAGGGTTACCATAACTTGGGACACTGATAAATTCACATTCAAATATCTCATTGTGTTACAGAATTGTCAGGTGTTGTGAGGATTACATCACATTGAAAAATGCAACAATTCCAATTTTCTTCCTCACCAGCAATCAAGAGAGTGCTTCATTAATAGAATTATTGTCTTTTGCCGTTAAGTATCATTTCACTTGCTGCATCTATAGCAAACATATGGGGCTCAATTTTGAAATAGTGGCGGGTTGGCAGCGGGGGGGGGGGGGGGGGGGTGAAGGTGCGCGTTGCAAACCCGAATTTAAAAATCTTATCGTTTCCGATGCGATCACAGTGTAGTTGATGATGATTAAAGTTCTTTCTGGGTTTCGCGCCCGGCAGCCAGTCTGATTGACAGGCTGGCTGCCGACAGGAGCTGCAATGCCGAGGAGGAGGGAGAGAAAGAGAGAAAGCAAGATGTCATCCGGAGCTGGAGTGGAAGATTGGGGGGGGGGGGGGAGATGAGGGGAGAGGGGAAGATGGGGGGGACATGGGGGGAGAGAGGGGAAGATCAGGGGGAGATCGGGGGGAGGTGGGAGATCAGGGGGGACATGGAGGGGAGAGAGGAAGATCAGGGGGACACCTGGGGAGAAGGGGAGAGATCTGGAGGCCATCAAGAGGGGAATTTGGGGGAAATCGGGGGACACGGAGGGGAAGAGGGGGAGATCGAGAGGACATTGAGGGGGGGAAGAGGGGGAGAGCGGTGAGGGAGACATCAGACATCAGAGCAAGGTGGAAAGGTAGGTATTTTGTGTTTTAACTTTGTGCAATGGTTTGTTCTTTAATTTATTTCAGGCATGAATCAGAAGCCGTGGGAAAGCCACCCAGGTAAGTTAAAAATTGTTCTAACTACCTAATATGTCACAAGTAAAGTGCCTTAAGTACCCTACATTTGGTTCTTTAACTATCAATCCGCCGGCTTTAATTGCCAGTGGGACTTCTGGATTCGGGACTCCCGTGTGCACACAGGTGCGTCTGTGGGAAACTCGGAAGTCGGCGGGTTGGAGACGGCTTCTGAACCCGCTCTGCATTTCTGCAATTTTCGCAGCCCCGCCCACCCCCAACGCACCCACAATTTAAGTTTAAAATTGAGCCCATGATTTAACTTTGATGAATTGAAAAATATTTTATAAATTTGACATTCCTAAAATCTAAATACTAAATTCAAACCATATTAGAAGCATGACTTCACTTTCATCATTATCAATTATCTACACTTAACACCATAATTTTTTATCTAAGAGCAGTCAGCATACTTTCTAAAAGTCAAGTTACATGACTCAAATATTTACAATACTAATATAAATCTTAGAAAGCCCTAATATTTCGCAGTAATAATGGGATGTGTGGAACAGAATAAACGATACCTTCTCTCCCATCATAGGATTCACAGCCTTTTTAATGTCTCACCTATAATGTCTCACGTTATTTCTGAACAGCAACCTGATATACTGCCCCTATTAATACACGCCCACCTTTAGCAAAACTTGTCTCCTTCCAAGTGACAACCCCATTTGCAAGAAAATTCCCAATTCACATCTCCCCTACACTCCTTTGCCATCTAGTTGTCTGGAGGTAAACTGTAAGAACGGGTCCCTCCAAATTGAGAAAGTATTATTAGTGAACGTTATATATGGTCATTTTATACAAATGTTCTATGTTTGATTAAAAAAAGTCCAATCCATTGGTAAGTTTTTACGGCGGTCTTAAAAACTAAAGAATGGACAGAAATTAGATAATGCTGGCACGTCGATTTGGATGTTTGCTTCACGCTAACTTGATTATGGAGCCAAATCTCCAAACTCAATGACAGTTAACATTAGTTTTTGTTGTTCAAATTGTTTGAACAGTTGAACAGAGACTAAGTGGACAACTGTCACAAATGAAGTGATGAGTACCCGCACCTCTGAGAAACTGACACATTGTACATCTCATTCTACAAGGACTAGCCCATCAAAGCTGTGATGGGTTATTTCACTGTGGAGCAACACTGAAACTATAATCTTATCTGTAAACTTTATAACATCAACCAAGCACACACACTGTTTAAAAAAAAAACATTAATAACTCTAAGACTATGAAACTTTAGGAGAAACTTAGTTTCTTACCTCTGCAATAACGTATATTCTTTGGTATATTAAATATGTCTTCTGATTAATATGAGTTGGGGTAGCCTTAACCCAGTTGCTATTGGGTACAAGTCCACAAAACTACCCATAATTTATCATAAAACCGACAGTTTCATTCAGAGGAGCCATAATGACGGCTGTTATGAAAAATTAAATATCACACTGCTGGCATGGGGGTTGCGTTTCAAGGGTTAAAGGGGTATTGGGCCTAAAAATCCATGGGGTTTCATCTACTCTTCTGGTGGGAGACCAGCAGAACTCCTCATTTTCAACAAGCCTCATAAGAGATGAAATCTCACCTGTCTCTCTCACGGCAAACGTCATCAGGAAGACAGAGCCAGGCAGGAAGATTTGTGATGCTGGGAATTCCAGCCTGCCCGGCTTAGTTTGAACCTGGCATATCTCAAGAGTGAATTGAGGCATACCAGCCTCTTAATGGGGAAAGGAGGGCCCCGCCAGTAGGGTCCAGGCCAGGAAAGTGTTTTTTCAGGACATTTTTCTTGATCTCTTACACATGGGGCTGAGGTAGACACGGCCTGGGTTGGCAGGCAGGCACTGGGTTTGCCAACCACATGAGGCAGACGGACACCAGAAATGCACAAGTAGTGATGCTTGCATCCGCATACCCCATGTAAATCAGGTGCCCACTCACTAACTCCACAATTTCATCTGTGATCAGCTCAGCAGGACACCAGCAGCGGTGATCTCTACATGACCACTGATATCGCATCCGGAAGAATTTTAGCCCCATCATAGGGGTAAAGTAAGGGATTTTTACCCATGTGTCACCATTGTCTCAGTAGTAGAACTCTTGCCTCTGAGTTAGAAGGTCATGGGTTCAAGCCCCACTCCAGGACTTGAGCACATAATCTAGGCTGACACTTCAGTGCACTATTGAGGATGTGCTCCATTGAATTAAACCAAGGTCTTGCCTGCCACCAAAAGCAGATGATCTGCTCATTTATCTCGTTGCTGTTGTGACATCTTGCTATACACAAACTGGCTACTGCATTTCCCTATGTTGCAATCGTGACTTCACTTCAAAATACTTAATTGGCCTGAAGCATAATGGGATGTCCTAAGGTCATGCAAGGGACTATATAAATGTAAGTTCTTTCTTTCTTTCCATTTGCTTCAAACTGTAATATCAGATAGTAGATACAGATATGGAAACATTTTCTTTCCATAGCACTGACATCCTCCACCTCTATAAACACAAACATTCATGCAAATCAAAATCCAAGTAAAATTGGAACTGTAAATGCCAGTGTAACTATTAGGCATCAGACCAGAAGTTATAGCTCTAATTAATGTAAATTAATATAAATACATAATTTTGTATGTATGACCTAAACATTTCTCTCTCAACTGAAATATTTATTATGGCCCTGAATTTCCTTGGACATTCTACTGCTGCATTGCCTGAACTTTGTCAGAAATTTGACAGTAACCCCATTTACATGCAATGGCAGAAGGTCTAAGGAAATTCAGTGCATATAGTTTTTCATTTAATAATTTCAACATGGTCAAATGCAAGATAAAATTTAATACAGTGATATCATCACCCTACTTTTTGTACAGTATATATCTTCCATATCCTAATGAAATTAATAGACCACACAGGGTCCTCTCCACAATTCCATTCATCAGAGGATAGCCATCGCACATGTTCCCTCAACCTCAAAAGGTCAATGGAAGACTGTAAATCCTTCATCTATTGTCCATCATTGCATTATTTTTTTAAAAAATAAAACACAATGTGCAAGGCTGCCCTCATCACTCACCGAGTAGTTGAGTGTAAGACCAGGAAGTTCCCAGATTCAATCCTTGTTCTACTTATTTAGCTTATCTTGGCTGGAGCAGTTGTAGGAATGTGACAATTGGCTTCAGTGCCCCTGGGTTAGGGAGAGGAAAATTGGCCATGGTCCCCTATCCGGATCGCTGTCTAGTGGAAAGAGCAAATACATGAATGAACATCAGGCAAGCATGGGATCGAGCTAGACTGTAATTTCTACCATTACCCCTGTGATAAAATAGCCCACTTATACTCAAGGCTCACACATGAAGAATAGTCACTTGATTGGAGTACCAAAAGGCCACTGGCACCTTTGGAACATTAAATCAACAAAAGCCAGCACCTACAGCAGAGGAAGCACGGGGAGGGGAGGATATTGATAAAGAATAAAAATAAAAGAAATTAGACACCTGGTAAAACATCTGGTCATTTCCATGGTATCCCATAAGGTTTAATCCACTCCCTAATATGGACTAATGCCATTTGCTATTACTAGCCATCCATTTGGCCAAACACACCATTCTACAAGCAATCAAATAGCCCATCATTATACTTCAAGTCCCTTTTCAATTTTTGAATGAATTGGCAGTTTTGCACTCCTTTATAATGTGTACTAATATGGTCCTGGGATCTCTTTTTCCAATTCCACAACATTTCCCCAACTTGTGCCCTAGTGTGTGCTCAGGTTCTTTCCACAGTGAACTAACTATTCCTTAGAATTATGGTTGGGATATTTTGATTTTACATCCTTTTCTACATTTGTAACATTACTTATTTTTAGTATCTCACTGCAGGACCCAACTGTAAACTAACAATTTGGGCCAAGTTGTATTGTGCAACTGAGACATACTCATTTGTATTTCCTCTATATGAATACAGTATAGGAATAATTTAACAGATACTAATTTTAACAGACTTTTCATCTAGAACCCAATTTGTAACTACTTTGCTGTAATGGATCCAGTTACAACAGTTCTTAACAGTACATGTTTCATTATTCAACAGGCTCTGCAATGTAATGTGTTTTGTGAGGCGTTGCCTTCTTTATTTCCAGTACATAGTTGTAAATTATTAGTTAAAGTTTTCATTGCATAAATACCTGAGCTGCTAAGTAAAACCAAAATGCCCAGCTATATAAACAGGGAATGATGGAAATTCTCAGTGAATGTACAGGATGTAACCAGAAACATTGCCTATCTTTCTATTTCACATGTTGACAACCAACTGTGTGCTTCTAATACTTTCTATTTTTATTTCAGATTTCCAGCATTCAAAGTTTCGATTTTTCTCTTAAAACACAGAGGTCTAGGAATTTGATGGCGCCGAGCCCGTTTTTCAGGCGCAAAGCACGCGCCTGAGCATCCAATATGGCAGGTGGGGCGCACATGCACATTACGCGCCTGAAGTGCACCACCTGCCATGTTGGTAAAGGCACAGAAAGAGGTGTCCAGGGCCCGCACCCGAAACAGGTGTTAGATCCTTTGCATATGCAAATATGGGGTCTAATAGCTGTTTGAGGCCCCCAGTGCAAAATTGGGCTGCCCTGAATGCAGCCATCACCAAAATGGTGAGTTTATTAAAAAATATTTACCTGAATGTAGAGCCAGGAGGAGCAGGAGTGCTCCACTGCAGTACCAAAGACAGTTGCCGGCCCCTGCTTGGCCCCTTGCTTCCCTTCCTCCCTCCTGATCATTTCTCCTCTCCCTCCTGGTCGCCCTCCTCCATCCAGATTGCTTCCAGATGCTGGTTGCACAGCAGCCCAAAATTGAAATCCTGTTCATCGGTGAGTAGCCAGGGGACGCACAGCAGGTGTCAGCAGCTTGCCAGTCTCATGTAAATGAGGCCCAATATCGGATGTGCCTTGGGCCTACCCTTTCCATCACAAGGATTGGGCCATAGTAATTTGTTTTGTGTAAATTCAGATGAGACCGTGATTTAGCATGGCTTCTTTAACTCAGTCATAGTACATAAGGGGTTAAAAACTAGCTTTCACTCACAGAAAAACATGCTTTAGTTTAGCTTGATACAAATGTTACATATTTTGATGCCCTAAACCTTTCTCGCATGAAATCCTGTCCTCACTGATCTACTTTGCTCCCAGTCCCCCAACACCTCAAGTTTAAAATTCTCATCCTCATGCCTTGCCCCTCCCTGTCTCCATAACCTACAGAGGGGGTTAAATTGGATAACCCCCAAAACTTGCGCCTGGTGTTTCCTGCGCAGGCTGGACGAGTCACTGACAGCAGCATTGAAAACTAGGCCTAACACAACGATTCAAATAAATGAGGACTTTCCACCAGCAGGGGGAACCCCAATCTCTTAAAGGGAGGATGGCTCTTAAAATGTCTTAAAGGTAGCTGGTACCTGTAATTTGCTAAAAATAACAGCCTGCTGTCTGCACGGAGTCTGAACGGAGATCAGATATCGCACACATAAAACACAGATGCAAGTCCCTTCCCTACGTTTACAAACTGATGAATTATGTCAAAACATTGAATAAATGTTGTGCACGACTAATTCCTCCAATCTGCATGCCAGACCTCACCAATCTGCCGATCTGAGTTTGTACCAGGCCTGCGAGAGTGCGTGCAGAAAGGTTCTCTGCTGATGCACTAGAGGCCTTGCTACAAGAGGTGGACAGATGGAGGGACATCCTACATCCGCGGGGGGAGGGGGGGGGGAAACGCAAGAGGCCCTCCAGACATATGCTCAAAAGGCAGTGGGAGGCAGCAGGGAACAAAGTCAATGCCAGTCGCACAGCACCACGAACATGGATGCAGTGCAGGAAGAAGTTCAATGCTTTGACACGAGTGGTCAAGGTGAGTGAGATCAACCATCAAGTGGCGTCTCCTACCAACTGCACCACTAGCCGCATCCACTGCCCCACACACTACACTCCCCATTACCCACATACCACCAAACTCTTTCCATCAGAATTCAGCTCTTCCAATCGGATGCTTCCTCTCACCCTTATATATTACCGCTGTTGCACGCCACTCACCCACAACTCACAGACCACACACACTGGCAGCTATTGAACCATGACAGGCACATCACCCCGACGTACGTCCTGCTTTCTTGCAGGAGAAGGTGGTGTATAACTGGAGGCAGCAAGTGGCAGTGGCATTTAGCCCCTCGAGCTTGTTCCGCCATTCAATGAGAGCATGTGACCTAACTCAATATACCCGCCGTAGCCCCATATCCCTTAATACCCTTGGTTCACAGAAAACTATCAATCTCAGATTTAGAATTCACAATTGAGCTAGCATCAACTGCCGTTTGCAGAAGAGCGTTCCAAACTTCTTCCATCCTTTGAGTGTGGCAGCGTTTCCTAACATCACTCCTGCACGTGCTGGCTCTAAATGTTAGGCTATGTCCCCGCATCCTAGTATTCAAGTATAGGAGACCTCCAAAAACAGTTACTAATCCATCAGCAGCCAAAGGTAATAATCCAGCCACTAATCTGTAAATCCTGCATGGTCCCTTTAAATAGAGCTGGTCGGGGCTCCTCAGGCACTCTAAGACATGTTCAGATGTGGTTAAGACATGCATTGAGTTGAACGTTAGACAACATTTTGGAACTTATCACTTTAAATCAGCGTTGCACACTGATTGTATCCATTTTCTCCTTACTTTACACGCTGCCGGAGTGCGGTATTTGCGCATGCGCTACTACCTATACCAAGATGGCATCCGGCGCACATCGTGCTAGGAACATGCATGGACAGTCAAGACACTATCTTGGCACTTGAAGAGACTGTGTAGCGTCAAAGCAACGGGCGCTACACGGCCCAATGTCTAACCCTTACAATTCCCCAGAACTCTGCATTCCTTTGTCTTTTGGTATATACCCTCTCACTTTGCCATACCCCTGACGGCCATGTCTTCATTCACCTATGTCTCACACTCTGGAATTCCCTCCTTAAACCACTCTGCTTCTTCATCTCCTTCTACTCCTTTAAGAATGCACTTCTTTGACCAAGCTTTTGGTCACGCCTCCTAATAGCTCCTTCTTTGGCTATGAAGCACTTTGGGACTTTTTTTTATGCTAACAGCACTATATAAAGGCAAGTTGTTTTGTCGAAAGAATGGGCTAAACCATTCAATTCAAATACAATCGTCTTGTGGGATTTGTTCAATTAGAATCATAGAATCATAGAATGGTTACAGCATGGAAGAAGGCTATTTGGCCCATCGAGTCTGCACCGGATCTATGCAAGACCAATCCAGCTACTCCCCCGCCCTATCCCCGTTACCCTGCAAATTTTTTCCTTTCAAGTACTTATCCAGTTCCCTTTTGAAGGCCATGATTGAATCTGCCTCCACCACCCCCTCGGGCAGTGAATTCCGGATCCTAACCACTCGCTGTACAAAAAAGTTTTTCCTCATGTCACCTTTGGTTCTTTTGCCAAACACCTTAAATCTACGTCCTCTGGTTCTTGACCTTTCCGCCAATGGGAACAGTTTCTCTCTATCTACTCTGTCTAGATCCTTCATGATTTTGAACACCTCTATCAAATCTCCTCGCAACCTTCTCTGTTCCAAGGAGAATAACCCCAGCTTCTCCAACCTATCCAAGTAACTAAAGTCCCTCATCCCTGGAATCATTCCAGTAAATCTCTTCTGCACCCTCTCTAAGGTCCTCACATCTTTCCTGAAGTGCGGTGCCCAGAATTGGACACAATACTCCAGTTGTGGTCGAACCAGTGTTTTATAAAGGTTCATCATGGCTTCCATACTTTTGTACTCTATGCCTCTATTTAAAAAGCCCAGGATCCCATATGCTTTTTTAACCGCTTTCTCAACCTGCCCTGACACCTTCAACAATTTGTGCACATATACCCCCAGATCTCTCTGTTCATGTACCCCTTTTAGAGTTGTGCCCTCTAGTTTAGATTGCCTCTCCTCGTTTTTCATACCGAAATATATCACTTCACATTTTTCTGCGTTAAATTTCATCTGCCACGTGTCCGCCCATGCCACCAGCCTGTCTATATCCTCTTGAAGTCTATCACTATCCTCCTCACTGTTTACTACCCTTCCAAGTTTTGTGTCATCTGCAAATTTTGAAATTGTGCCCTGTACACCCAAACCTGTCATTAATATATATTAAAGAAAAGCAGTGGTCCCAGCACTGACCCGTGGATAAAAAAATTGAAGTGGATCAGCCTGGAAAGATACAAATAAAAAGGAGCAACCTGGAAAAATAACAGGAGCAGTCTGAAAATGGAAAAATAAAAAGGGAGCAAGTGGAACAGAGGTTGGTGAGGAAAAGGGTAGGCATGGCCACGAAACATTATGGGGGTGATTTTAAACCCCAAGAACGTGTGGTTTGGGGGCGGGTGGGAGTTGAAAATAGTTGGCTTTTTGGGTTGCAACTCAAAATTTTCGGACTTTGCCTTCCCAGTGGGAGGTCTGTACTTTTCCGCACCGACGTTAAACCGGGAAATAAAGCCAGGTTGCAGTCGCGACCCAAAAAATAACTATTTTCAACTCCCACCCGCCCCCAGCCCACCCGTTCTTGGGGTTTAAAATCACCCCCTATGTGTTTGATTGGCAGTATTTTTTTAATTTAACAGACAATTATTTAAATTTGTTTGACCCTGGTCATTTGCTTTAAACTATTTCTCAGCTTGGCTAGTTCAAGTTGAAGAATCTGTCAGGAGCCTTCAGGTGAGACTCGATAGCTTCTGTGGACAGTGAGAAAAGGAAACGATCACCACATAAGAATACATAGTTTAGCACAGCAGTGGTGACTATTTGTTACTTTCTACTTACTTGAGGAGACGTTTAATGATTACTATATCATCTATGTTGTGTCATTGCTCCTGTAGGGGTGGGCATCCTGTCACAATATTGTAATGTTTGGGAAATTTGAACATAAAAATGCACATTCCAGACTTTGAGATCATTTTGTTCAATGGCCATTTCCAGGTCTTAGAAAACACCAGTTTATAGAAACCTTGTGGGAGTAAGAGATTGCAGTGCGAGACTTCTGCTTTGATACTGTACCAGAATTTTAAAAAGCACCTGCATTCCTGCTTTCCTTCTGGCTCTGCCATCTTTTTCTATCTCAGGTCCTGTTTTGGAAGCTACTGTGCACTCCCCAGTTCCCATTTTGCTGCCATATGCTTCCCAGGCCCCGTTTTGTTGCAGTCCACTTCCCAGGCCCCATTTTGTGGCCATGCCTACCCTTTTCCTCACCAACCTCTGTTCCACCTTGCTCCCTTTTTATTTTTCCATTTTCAGACTGCTCCTGTTATTTTTCCATGTTGTACCTTTTTATTTGTATCTTTCCAGGCTAATCCATTTCATTTTTTGTTATCCAGGCTGCTCCTGATTTCCCCCTATCAGGCTGCCCCCAATCCTGATTCCCTTCTCCCACCCCACCACCAGCTTGTTCTGCTATTTTTTTTACATCTCCTGGCTGCTCTCACCCTGGATTTCTCTCCTCCGTTATATGATATTTGGCTGCTGCTCTTCCCCCTTTCTCTCCAGGTTCCCAACTTCCCCAGCTCTCCCGCACTCTTCCCAAGTCCCTGCTCTGCCCCTGTCTCACACATTGGAGTGAATTTTCATCTTCACCACATGGGCAGCAATCTAGTGGAGTGGATCGCCTGCCTGTTGTAGAACTTGCCCGATATTTATTCCATTGATTTACCCCAATGCGGTAAAGATGAAAATTTTCCCCACTTATTTCTTTTAATTTGATTCAGCCAGCCATTAATTACTCCGATGAATTATGCTGCAACTTTACCTGATTATTCACAGGAGCTTGACAATAACAAAACCTATTTTGTATTAGCAATTCATGAAATTTTTGATCAATTCTTTTAAGCCAAGGCCTCTATTATCTGTCAATGGTTATAAGAGCTGAACTGCTGGCTGTTTTTGACTCACAGTGAAGGACCAATACTGAGGTGCTTGATTCTACCGTGAAAACTGGGTTACTCCGAGAGACTCATACCTTTCTCGATGACTTTAAAATTTTGTAGGAAAAATCCGCTAGATAGCTTGGTTACATTTATTGTGGCAGGCTTAAATTTTTTTTTAATATATTATTTTGCTTCAGAGCTAAAGAGCTTTATTCCAGCATAATTAGGTGTGCCCACTTGTACAGTTCACTTATTCTTTTACTGTTTAATAAAACTGTATGAGTGTTTTAGCCTACATCTACTGTAATGTTATTCTGCCATCTTCTGAAGTAAGGAAGATCATGTAAGGACATGTCATGAAACCGGTAAACCGAAACAGAATGAAGATGGCTCTCTATTTGATCTTTAGGTAGTCTACAAATTTGCCTAGGTTTCTGAAAAAATAAAAACACTGTCTGCGATATGGGGAGTAAAAGTTGACATACCGGAGAGATCAATACCACTAAACAACCCCCCCAAAATATTAAAGTAATGGGGAGAGAGAAAAACATCTAACAGCAAGGACATATTTTAGTGGGAAAAAAGCAGACCCAATTCCTGAGAGATACAAGATGTGATACTTGCAGATTTTGACATGAACACCATGGAAACAACCATAATTAAAGATGCTATTTGCATGCTTGTGACTGCCTGAATAGAACTATTAATTGAATCCTTTAACAAACCATTTCAGTCCACAGTTTTCACACCAGTTAACAATGTTACTGAAATTGATAGTGATGTTCATATGATATGACTCTATTGTTTAATATTGTAATCAATAACATGTTAGGCAACTAATCAACAAATGCTTTAATATTTCTATAAATATCTGCATAAAAAGTACAATTCCTTGGTGTTTTCAAATTACAGCTGCAGTTGTTCTGATTTTTTTGGCGCGATTAGATGCTAAGACTGTAGTGGGTAAGTATTATACCAGACAAAGACTTTGAGGGCAGTTTTCAACTGGAGGGCACATTGGGCGGCTGGTGGGCAGGGTGAGTGCCAGTCGCTCCATTTTTCTGGAGTAAATGGGGAGGTCGGCAGTTGAAAATCGCACCCGCCCCCCGCCCCATGACTCCCTTCTCCATTACTAAACTAATATTATTGTCTAAATGTTTAAAAGTTGATTAAAATTACTCCAATTTTGCCACAATATGACCACATTATAAATTGTTGCATTTGATATTTCAATGAAAAGCCTGTGATAATTTTAATGTTTTCCTTTATAACAAATATTATTAAATTGAATTGAATATAATCAAAATGTTCCTGGAGGGCAGCACCTGTATCATTTAACCACATTGGAGGGTGACCTAATAGAGGTCTTTAAAATTATGAAGGGGTTTGATAGGATAGATGTAGAGAAAACAATTCTGCTTGTGGGGGAATCTAAATCTAAGATATCATAAATATAAGATAGTCACTAATAAATCCAATAAGGAATTCAGGAGAAACGTCTTTAGCCAGAAAGTGGTGAGAATGTGGAACTTGCTACCACACGGAATAGTTGAGGTGAATAGATGCATTTAAGGGGAAACTAGATAAGTACATGATAGGAATAGAAGGACATGCCGATAGGGCTAGATGAAGTAGGGTGGGGGAGTTCTCGTGTGGAGCATAAAGCCTGGCGTAGACCAGTTGGGCCAAATGGCCTGTTTCTGTGCTGAAATTTCTATGTAATTCTTTGTAACTGTTTGAAGATGTCAGTGTCATGACTCACCTCTTTGAAAATTCATGAAGTTATTAACGTGGAAAACAAAATCTGGGACAAAGCTGTGAGAGAATTGTGGTTTTCTACATTTCCCCCTCAGTTTCTCCTATCTATAAAAACAAATCACTCTAGATACTACTAATGCCTTGTGACTTCCCGGAAAGCATGCAGCGGTCATAAAGAAATCGTCCCCAAGGCACAGGTGTTCGAAAATGTTATATTTTGCTTCGCTTGAGTCCTTTTTGATAATTCGGAAGCCCACTGCTGTGTCACAACCCTGGAGTTTAAAAGTATTGTATGAACGCAAATATATCAAAATCATTTTGTAACACAATTTAAATGCTTAGTAATGTCTCAAGCACTTTGAAAAATTGCCCAACACTTTTTTTAATTTTTACTTTCAAAAGAAAAGAGAATAGACACACATGGAGAAAGATGAAAAGTAATAGGATTGCACTGCATATGGGAACCATGATATTACCAAAATCAGAGCAGCAACAGATAACAAAATGTGAACTATAACCCAGATAAGTTTATTTCTTTTTCAAGTGGAGGTTGCAAAGTTGAAATATAGCCTTCATCCCAGTACTTACTGAAAGCTCAAGACAATCACAGACTTGAAACAGGAATGAAGGTGGACACGAAATAAGGAAGCAGTGACACATAGATTTTGATGAGCTTAAAAATAACTAACTCTGACAGGAGCAAATGTGACATCATTCTACCGTGTCACATACAATCAATCTGAACTTAATGATACTAACTGACCCTGTCTCTAATGTCATGAGGAAAGCACTTGGAGTTATTAACTTCCCATGAAACACTGTCGGTGAATCAACACATTCTGGTCAATCTCTGTGGGCTTGGTAACAAAAGGTGCAAGAGTCGCAGACAGATACCTTTTATTTTTCAAATTAATGAACATTTTAAAATATGTGAATGTCTCAAAAGAATTTATGGAAGAAAAATGAAAAAAATACAGTAGTTGTAATGGGTGTCAGAGCATCAAGGAACTTCATTAGCACGTGAATTGTTTTTGTAATGGAATACTGTAGCTTTCAGGTCACAGATTTAACCTTTACAGATTAAGGTCCCAGAGTTAACATTGGGTGAATGGAGATTCTTAAAGATTTATAGATCATTCCCAAGCGTCTCCTGTGACTAACAGTGAGTTGAACTTCTGCACCCTGCTCACATTTTACAGATATCATTTTAACCCTTTCCAGTTCCGTTTCATCCAAACTCTTTTAAAGCATGAAGTCCCAAAGTCAGAAATAATTTTAACATATTTGAACTGCATGTGGAGGAGAAATATATAATAGGCATTTACATTAAGAATATATACTCACTATCCTTGGGCCACTGCCAATGAGATAACTCTTATCAGCACTACAGCTCGCTGGGCCTGCCAATCAGTTATCTCTTTGGACACTTTGAACTCCTGAGGGTAATCTTAACCTCCAAGAACAGGTGGGTTGGGTTGTGTGTGGGAAAGTAAAAATTGTAAAAATGTAAAACCAGCCCCCAACTCACCTCCAACACCCCCCCCCCCCCACCCTCTTCTGGCTTTAATGAAGGCGGGTCAGGGAATGGGCGACCAATCCGCTCTCAGGAGGCGGGTCAGTCACTAAAATCTTTTAAGGAGGCTGCTGGCTCCATTTTAATAGCTTTTTTAATTTTAACTCCTGGGGGCCGTGATTCCCGGGGCTCATGATTCTCGCCACGTAAGAGGGGACAAGAAGGCCCGGATCAGCAGGTAAGTGCCTTTATTGCACTGCTCTTGGGCCAGGAGGAGCAGGAGTGTTTCCTCCAGACCCAACAAGACTACCTGCCGCGATCTGACACACTCGATTGGTCGAACCTCCCCCCCCGCCCCTCCCATGTTAGTAATTCACTCCATTAGAAGCTCACCCCCCAATGTCTCCAAGCCCCCCACCGATGTCTCCGACTCCCCTGATGTCTCCTATCCCCCCGATGTTTCCAACCCCCCGATGACCAACCCCCCCCAATGACCGACCGACCCCCCCACCCCAATGAGCGAACCACCTCCCCGATGACCGGCCCCGAACTACCCCCGCCACCCCCCCATGACTGACTTACCTAGCATCTGCTCCCCGGCTGCTTTACCATCTGATAGGCTTCCAGCCTGTCAATCTGGCTGGCTATTGCACAGGAAATCTGCTGAAAGAATTTAAAAGACGCCCTGACTTCAAAATTGGCAGTATGTCCTGGAAACCCATACTTCCGGGTTTCCTGCCACAAAATCCCCCCCTCCCGGCTCTCTCCATGGCTCAGAGTAAAATTCCAGGCCCTGATGTCAGCCTGAAAAAAAACACTAAGTTTGATTTGGTTGCTGTAGATCAAACTTCAAACCTTTGGCTCACTATTAGTTGGAAAACTGGTTCTTTGAACTGGTTTTCAGCCAACAAGAGTCCAAACGTTATCCAAAATAGATGGTATGTCACTGGAGGCACCGAATAAAAGTATGTTCAGTGTTTAAACAGAAAATAAGTTTAAAAAGTAAATAAAATGGAAGGCACAGCATAAAAAGAAAAAAGTAGATAGGCATGGCTGAAGTAGAAGTACATACATAGAAGTTACAATACAGAGACAGGCCATTCGGCCTAACCAGTCCATGTTGGCATTTACCCTCCACGCAAGCAAATAGTCCCAATTACATTTACCCATTCTGTTCAAAATTGTTTTAAATTTTTAAGCTCATGTTTCCAATCATTCATTTCCATAAAGCTTAATGTTAAATACGTGATATAACTGGGAGCTTTTGATAAAATACAATGATCTACTAAGTTACAATTTTTGCTTTGGAATCTTTCCTTACACTTGGTGCTGGTATTGAAACAAACTCGAATTGTAGTCCTGTAATGATTCCACAGGAGGTGTAGTTCAAGGATGGTACAGATCGAATTAAATCACCATATTTAACATTTTTTGTAAATGTAAAACACCCTAAAACTGTAACCCAGAATCATCTTGGCTCTGGTAATATTACTGCCTAGGCAGCACATATTGCTTCTCTGGCAGTCATCTGACCCTTTTACTGTAATCATTACAAGTTTGCATTTTCTCCATTAAATTAAATGAAGGCGTAATAGATTACCATATAATGACTACATTTTCAATTAAATCACTAATTAATGGGCACGCCTGAATAAAATGAATCAACCAGCCATTTTCACATTTTTGTACTACAATGTTGTGCTCTCAGATATACATGAAGTTGTAACCTCCCATATGTACTTTATTCTCTATGGAAATGTGATTTGTACAACTATAGGAATTCAGTGTACGTTGTCCATAATGTACTTTATGAAACAAGCTGGGAACAAAGTAACAGGAGTAGGCCATTCAGCCCCTCGAGTCTGTTCATGGCTGATCTATATCTCAACTCCATTTACCCACCTTTGTTCCATATCCCTTGGGAGGAATGTTTGAATGTGAAAGCAATGTATGATATTTCAAAAGTATATACAATAATTACATGATGATACATGTAAAGGTAATTCTCACTCCATAAGACTTTTTTATGACTTCCTGTAAGCAAAACAAATTTCCTTATATAGGAAGGACATGAAGATTTATTGCACATGCCAGAATACTGCAAAAATATCACATTTCATGATGGTAAATAACCTCACAGCATCAACTTTGCATTTATTCTCACTTTTAATGGTAAGAGCTTTTTCTGCATCCAGAAACAAGGAACTTGAGGAAAGGGTGATGAAAATTAATCCTTTAGTTAGCAAGTCTCCAATCCAAAAATAAAGCTAACTTTATGATTGACTTTTTTAATTAGGAAACCCCGGTAATGAGATCCACTGGAAGGATCCTCACACAAGATCAGTCTCTGAGTCAAGTAGCACATCAGCCACAGTTGCATTAAAGGTTGCCCAAACAACCACAACAGGCTGGCCAGCAAAAGACTCCAACCATCTCTGACTGTTAAGATTCCAAAGCTACATAGTAGGTGGTAGCTGGCTGGGGATCAGCATAGTTAACAGAATGATTGTGCCCAGCCCATACTGAGACGCAGGTCACTATGCAGCTGCTGTAGGCATTGGCACAATATCCAAAATATGTGAGATTCCATAAAATAGCGCCCATACAATTCAGCATTAACTATGCACAAAAAATTCCACTAAAATTTATATGCCTGTTCTATTTGTGTTTCCTACATTACAAGTGACTGTACTTCATTGGCTGTAAAGCGCTTTAGGACATCCTGAGGTCATGAAAGGCGCTATATAAATGCAAGTCTTTCTTTTGTGTGAATTCTTTGCAAACACCGATGAAAAGTGGGGGAGGGGTGAAGAAGAAATGAAGCAAACTTGCATTAAAATGAGTGCAAGTACTCAGATACTAGCAACAACATCTCACAATAACATCTCATCACCAGTATCTCCTACAGTTAATCAACAAAATGTGGTGCTCACTGTCAGGACCATTAAACTGTTATCAATTTATTATGGGGGGAAATGAAGCTGATTAAAATATCAATTCTGCCATAATTGACTTGGATTTATTAGCCTTTAATTTCACTGTAATGAGGGTTATTCTTTTTAACAAAATCAGTTATTTTGGACTGTTTTATCTTCAAAATTGAATCATGACTGATTGTTCCTTTAATTTTGGTCACATTAGCCAACATTTTTGAGTCAAATATGTCATTAGATGAGCATTGTGGATAATATTGAATGTCTGAGAGCATCTTGAGGCAGGCTGCTGGGGTCAGGGGATGAGGACCAATGCTACCATCTTCAAAATTCTTGCTCTCCTCACTAATTTCATCATTTAATTCCAGCTCAGGTCAGCTCAAAGTCTTCAATGGAGGTCCAAATGATCATAGAATCATCAACTGCGATGTAGTCAGACTGAAGAACGTCAGCAGGGACCATTCCTGCTCACTGAAGTTGCTCCCAAACCACCTGCAGCTCAGGGTCGACTTCAATTCTTCAAGTTCCACCAAATTCTCTTCTTTACTGACCATATCTGCATGGCAAAAATCAGTTGGTAATGTTGTTCCGAGTCATAAGATCCTTCTAGCAACAAAATTCATGGCATCCAGCAAACCGATCGAAAATTCAGTCTTGACTTTGTAAGCAGCTAGTTTTTTTCCAGCAAGAAACTTCCGATGGTGACCCTTGAAAAGCTTGATAACGCCAGTGTCCATCAGCTGAAGCTTATAAGTGGTATTCTTTGGAAAACGGACAAGTTCCACATTCGATAGGCCAGAAATTTCAGGATGCGTAGAGCAGTTATCCATAGTGATTAACACGGGTTCTATCCGGAGCTCAATTTTTTTTTTCCCAGTGATCAAATGTACTCCTCAAAAATCATAAAAGCCATCTAAGATCGCAGGTTGAAACATTAAATGAAACCTCCAGGGAAGTATTGGACATTTTTTAAATATCTTGGCCGTTCACTATTACCAATGAACGGAAGATGAAGCTTCTCAGATCTGTCCATATTGGCACCCAGAATAAGTGCTCTGTTTGCCACCAACACACTTCATGTCATTGGTGCCCAGAACAAGAGTCACATGCTCCTTGCTCTGTTTGCCACTAACGCACTTCTTGTCGCGAAAGGTGCGAGTCCCCTCAGCAGGAGCTTCCGCTACATCGAGTTTGAACACACCACGAGGCCAGGACTTTTGAAGTAATTCTAGCAGAGTTGATGAAAGCCATTTGTTCGTCATTCCAGGGGTCACTTCATTGGCTTCTCTGACCATTTTCTAATGAGTTAAGGCATGAATTTTTTCCATCTCCTGATCCATCCCAAGTTGACTTTAGAGAGATCGCTAAACCCAATTTCTCCTGCAATTTTGACAGCTTTATTAAATAAAATTTGTTCCGAAATTCTGGAAAGATTTCTATTCCACGCTGCCTTGAACCATTCAAGAAGTTCTGCTCCAACATTATCGAATTTAGAAGTGCCCAACCGTTTCATGTCACTTCTGAAATCTCCGCTTCTGACCTGTTTCAAGACAGAATCCTGTTGTTCTTTGTAGATTTTGCTAATGGCTGCTTGAGTGGCGCCATATTCGTTTGCTAATTCAATCTGTGACTTTTTGTCCACAGCAATGATAATTCTATACTTGTGGTTCAAATTCAGATCTGTCCACTCTCATTTTTATTTGATTCCATTGTCACAAAAGTAGCAGCTGCTATGAGCACTAAAATACTGTATTATATCAGCCCCACCTAAATAATCACCACTCATAGGAAGCCCTGCCTTGTGAGAAGATGGGGCAATTATGAGCAAATAATCCAGTCAGGTCAATCTGTGACCGTTAAAATTTGCACAGGCAATGAAACCTCTGGAGGGTTACACACCAATAGAGAGAGAGAGAGAACTACAAACTGACCGAGAGAGAGCTACACACCAATAGAGAACTACACACTGACCGAGAGAGAGCTACACACCGACAGAGAGAGAACTACAAACTGACCGAGAGTGAGCTACACACCGACAGAGAGAGAACTACAAACTGACCGAGAGTGAGCTACACACCGACAGAGAGAGAACCACAAACTGACCGAGAGTGAGCTACACACCGACAGAGAGAGAACTACACACTGACCGAGAGAGAGCTACACACCGACAGAGAGAGAACTACAAACTGACCGAGAGTGAGCTACACACCGACAGAGAACCACAAACTGACCGAGAGTGAGCTACACACCGACAGAGAGAGAACTACAAACTGACCGAGAGTGAGCTACACACCGACAGAGGGAGATCTACAAACTGACCGAGAGTGAGCTACACACCAACAGAAAGAAAACTACAAACTGACCGAGAGTGAGCTACACCAACAGAGGGAGATCTTCAAACTGACCGAAAGAGAACTACACACCGACAGAGAACTACACACTGACCGTGTGAGAGAACTACAAACTGACCCAGAGGGAGAACTCCAACCTGACCGAGAGCTACACACCGACAAAGAGAACTACACTCCGACCGAAAGAGAGAGAACTACAAACTGACAGAGAGTGAGCTACACACCGACAGAGAGAGAACTACAAACTGACCAAGAGAGAACTACACACTGACCGAGAGAGAGAACTACACACTGACTGAGAGGGAGAACTCCAACCTGACCGAGAGCTACACACCGATAAAGAGAACTACACTCCGACCGAAACAGAGCGACAAACTGACCGAGAGAGAACTACACGCTGACCAAGAGAGAGAAAAGTACACACTGACTGAGAGAACTACACACTGACTGAGAGAAAGTAGACACTAACAGACAGCATTACGCACCAGCTCAGAGCGATAGCTATACATTGACCAACCTACAAAGAGCTACACATCGAATGAGACAGAATGCTATGCACTGACTGAGAGCTAAACACCGAGGTCCTTTCACCAAGTAAACCTTCAGAAAATCAGAAGAGACCAGGGATCAGTGCCTTTGTCCACTGAACCCTCAGAGGGAGACTCACTGTGAGGAGCTTGTTGTTTGGTGAGCTTATTGATCCAGTGAAATTCTGCACATTTGGGCTCACAATTGGTTAATTAGGTATTGTATCATTTTATTGTAACATTCAGGTACTGAGTGTAACAATTTTTTGATCCATCTGATACAAATGTAAGGAATCTTACAACACCAGGTTATAGTCCAACAGTGTTGTAAGATTCCTTACATTTGTCCACCCCAGTCCATCACCGGCATCTCCACATCATCTGATACAAGGCACCTGAAGTCAGAGGGAAAGTCTTCTGTTTACGACCAGACATGTCTCTTCTAATCTTCATCATGCAAGTTGTTGTTGTTAGTTGAAATATGGTATAACATTATTCAATCTTTTGTTAATCGGGACTGCAAATTTGCATAACATTAGACAAATTCTAACATTATACGCATATAACAATACGGAAATTCAAATGTGCAAAAAACATACCAAGCACAACTGGGACCAGCTGCCAATCTAACATTAAGCGGATTATAACAATAGGCGACTTAACATTATGCGAACTCAACTGTAATACAGTGTTCTTCTGCTAGAATTTCTTACCACGGTGGCAGCTGAATTAATTTAAACTCTTTCTTGGAAATTCAAACTGATAGCTCTCTCCTTCAGGAGTTTCAAACCGATCCATTCCTTTTCCAAAATTTTCAAGCAGACTTTTTGATTTGAACAGAACAGTTCTTATTATATCCTAGAAATTGAATTTTGAAAGTCCCACTACTCAAATTTAGAAAGGAACTGTCAATCACATGCGAGCTGAATCAATCACACAGCAATGTTTAAGTTTGAATTGTTCCTTTCTCTGACCTATAGCTGATGAAATTTGTAACATTGTATTAGGATAAGCTTAGTACAGGAATCTGTGCTGTAGTCAGTTTTTAAACTATCTATTTAATGTGACTGGATTTAAAGGAAGAGTCACTAACGAAAGCAAGACAAAAGTGCCTCAGTTTTGTCACAGAGCAGTAGGAGGTTAATTGCAAGAAAAGTAGCCCAAGGAAAAATGTGGCACGAAAACAGGTCCAAGAGGAAATCAACACTGCAAATCCTCCTGACAACATTCACAACACACTTATTTGCTAAAATAAATGAGCATTTTGTAATTGTACATTGTATTGAGGCTTGATGCGTCATTTGGGAGGATACAAGCAGATCAGACCTTAAGGTGGCAAGAGATGGTATTTGAGAAACAGGGCATGGAAGTGAGAGAGAGTAGTGGTATTGTCAAAGATTGGAATCCGCTGAGGATGGATGGGCTTGTGATAATTCTGAAATTAATAGTAAAGCATCCTGTATGAGTGCTTTATGAACAAGTGTTCCTTATTGCATAGGGGGACCTGAAGCTGGCTTATCATTATCACAATTGTCCTCCTGCTGTGCCATGGCTTGGTCATTCTGAGTGTCCTTCCTAATGGCCATACCTCTTTGCAGAACAACTTTAGGCAGCATGCAGGATATCACAATTATTTCCAAGAGCTCAGCCATACTATAAAGCTCCCCTGATCCAGGCATCTGAAGTTTGAAAATACCAGTGATCATCTCAATCAGTATCCTCATCACAGCCTGGGCCTCACTGTACTTGTGTTCTGCTTCTTTCTGTGGTTTGGGCAAAGGTGTCATTAGCCATAGCTGCCAAGGGTAGCCTTGGTTTCCCAGCAGCCGACCTTCCACTCACCCTTCGCTTCATATAATGGGAACGCAGAGGGTGGCCTTAATTTGAAGATAAGGATTCATCTGTGCTGTTGGTTCTACACTAGCTGGACATTTATGGAATAGAAGTCCTTTCAGTTAAGGTAGGACATAGTGGGCCTCAAATGCCCAATGCATGCATACAGTCAATGATACCGTGGACTCGGAAGAAACCAGTGGACTTGTAGAATTGCGCTGCCCAAGCCTGTTAGCTCTTTTGGTGAGTAGGGATGTTGATGAAATTGTGGGCCCTGAGAATAAGATGTCTGTCTTGTCCTTTATACATTTGTGCACAGCAACTGATTGATGCAGTAGATGTCGACTCCACTGTGCTGGGAGGACCAGAAAGTTTGAAATTGAGGGCCGTGGAGACTTCAGGACACTGGCAGTACTGTGAAGGTGGTTGTTGTAGTCTGCAGGTCCAGATTGAGCAAGTGTTAGAGTTCTGTCACTGCTTCTTGGTTTAGCCTGAGTCACTGACGTCCCCATGTAGCTCTTTCTGGGGTGGCATATCCACTTGTTCAGTACTGGCAGGATGGCATGTGAACCTTGAGTGCCACTGCCTCTGTGGTCTCACCTTCACCAGGTGCACTGCAACAGAGGTGCACTGATACCAATTTCCATTTTCCATTCTCAATATTTCGCAAGTTAAAGCAGTCTCCATCCTTTCATTGCAACTGACTACTTAGCACTGAAAGTAAGCAGTTTACAGGCCTGTTATAACATCCACTTGTAACTGTAGTTGCAAGGCAGCACACATGCCTTAATGGAGACTCTGCAAAATAGAAAATTAGTGCTTCAACAAGCAATAAGCTGTTCTTTAATTGATGTAGTTCCTGATTTTTGTGCTACAGCATGCTGCAGCCACTTATTCTTGCCAATAATTTTAGTGCCCAAGTAGCACTAAAGCACAAAGTAATTTCTACCCTATAGTTCTCTTGCAAGCTTTCCTATAATACTATCCGACTCCCAGTGTGGACAGTGATTGAATGGACCCTCAGTAATCACTGTCTTGGATCACACATAAAGATTAACCAAGGGCGACAGAACCGAACCCCAACATGAGTCACTGAGTCAATTTTAACCCCGAACGGACATTGGGTGGTTGGCAGATGGTGCAATCGCAATGCCCACCTGATGTCCTTGGTGGGAGGCCCGAGCCATTTTAAAGGCCAGTTCTCAGTAGTCATTAGAGACAGAGTGACTGAGCACTTGGACGAGTATGAGCTGATCAAAGAGTCAGTATGGATTTGTGAAAGATAGGTTATGTCTGATTAATTTAGTTGAGTTTTCTGAGGAGGACACTACTTTGGTGGATAGGGGAGTGTCTATGGATGTTGTCTATATGAACTCCCAGAAGGCATTTGATAAGGTTTTGCACAATAGAATATTAGCAAAAATAAAAGCGCATAGAATCGGAGGTAACCTTGTGACATGATTTGGTAATTGGTTGGGAGGTAGGAGACAGAGAGTAGGGATAAAGAGAATGTACTCTGATTGGTGGGATATGAGAAGTAGTGGACCCCAGGGAACTGTACTAGGACTCAGCTTTTCACCATCTATATTAATCACTTGGATGAAGGAATAGAGAGTTGCACATCCAAGTTTGCAGATGACGCTGTTAGGAGGCACAGTCTGTTGTGTGGATCGGAGCAGAAAGTTACAAAGGAACATAAACAGACTAAGCGAGTGGGCAAAACTATGATAGAGGGAGTTCAATGTGGGGAAGTTTGAGGTCATCCACTTTGGATCTGAGAAAGACAAACCAGAATATTTTCTTAATGGTGAGAGACTAGGAGCTATGGAGGAGCAGAGGGACTTAGGTGTCCTAGTACTCAAATCATTAAAATCTAGTGGACAGGTACAAAAATTAATCAAAAAGGTGAATGGAATGTTGACCTTTATCTCAAAAGGGTTAGTTAGAATACAAAAGCGAGGAAGTGATGATTCAGTTGTACAGAACCTTAGTTAGACCCCATATGAAGTACTATGTTCAGTTTTGGGCACCAAACCTCAGGAAAGATATATTAGCCTTGGTGAGGGTACAGTGCAGATTCACCAGGATGATACCAGGGCTTAAAGGATTAAATTATGAGGACAGATGTTGGTCAACTTGGTTTATAGGGGTGAATGGCCTACTCCTGGTCCTTTGAACCAGTGTTCAGTGGCGGGGAGGTGAGCAGGTGTCAAGATTGTTGTGTCGCCAAGCAGAGCCCATACAAATCTTTAAAAAAACAGAAACTTACCTGGTTTTGGAGTGGCCTGCAGTGGCCCCTTTGAAGACCAGTGCTTAGGCTGCTCAATGCCTGGTACCAATGGGCAGAATGTGATACCTCAAAATTCCATCAGGGTCCTATGTATGTCATAGGACCTCAATTGGCATATTATAAATAGGTTCCTGCTTGAAATAGGTGGGCCCCTGGGCCACCCATGCAGAGGCCCCTAGGAAAACGGGAACGGGGCAATAAGTGTATCCCCATGATTTAAGGGGGCGCAAGGGTCCCATTCCCGCCAGGTGGATGGAATTAAAATCAACCCCACTATCTTTGGCAGAGAAGAAAACAAAATAGGGAGGGAGAGGCAATTAAAAGTTGTATTTACAGAACTCCAAGGATAACTGGTCTCCAAAGAGTGCAGCCAAAGGTGCATCCAATTCATTAGTCGTATAATAACATTTTCATGTCTAACTTACAGTGTAAAAATCCACTTCCCCCATTAAAAAAATTGTAATACAATAGGGTTAGTTTATTGCTAAAAGGGTTTACTTCATTGTTTCTTCTACATGCAGAGAATCACAGTCACGTAAACGCAATTATTCACATATTTAAGAAAGAGTTTAGGTTTGTTGAGTACGCCACTGGGTGAGCCATTTGCTTGCACGGTGCTTTTCGATATATCTAAATGTTTTTAAAACTTGGCACTCATTCCACTGTCCATGGCAAGAAGCTTATTGGCATACTGTGGAATTATGCTCTATAGAAGCCTTATTAAAAGATGAATATCGATAGTTAAAGGAACCTTCCTGGACCAAAAATGACCACCCCAGATGGTTATTAAGAAAAGCAATGAGAAATGCAAATGTTCTAAATCCAAAACAGTAGCTCATAAGAGAACAAACAGGTTGTGGCATCTTCATGTACCGTCCATCACAGTGGTACTTCATCATTATAAACTCATATTATTAAAAATCTTTATTACAAAAAATGTTTCCCCGTGTGTTGCCAGAAGTACTATTTACAGACCACAGAGATGCTTGGACTACTTTGCCCATCCTCATGAGTTTGTAAAAGTGAAGCTTGATTGTAATAAGGATAACAGTGTATGGTTCTGCACTTCTGTATATACAAAGGCCACTTAAGCAGCAAATTAACTGTCTTTTTCTCATCTTTTCAAATGCTAATCTGTTGACTGCTCATCCAGACAGGCTAGGTTAACACTTCATTATTCACTGCTAGTCTATAGCCAGAGTAATATCATATTCTAAATTTAATTACCTCTCCATACGTGTTTTAGTATTGCGAATGTTAACCAGAATTTTTTTAATTAGTTTTTGCACCAGAATATTATTTATCATATACCCTCAGAATCATGAAATTGTAGAGAATTAGCTATTTACTAAGAGGTTATTTTATATACTGTGCAACTGAAGAGTCTTTTATATTATAAGCCAGCTGTTTTGAGAGCAACCTAAGCGCACCACTCTCCTGAATTTACTCTCAAATCTTTACATAGAATTACATGGAATTGACAGCACAGAAACAGGTCATTCGGCCCAAATGGTCTATACCAGTGTTTATAGTCCACACGAGCCTCCTCTCACTCTAATTATCTCTTTCCACCCTGCCTCCATATTCCTCTATTCACTTCTCCCTCATGTATGCTTCAAGCCTCCCCTTAAATGCAGCAATGCTATCGGTTTCACGTACTCCATAGAGACAACGAGTTCCACATTCTTACCACTCTCTGTGTAAAGAACTTCCTCCTAAATTCTTAATTTGATCTGTTAGTGGCGATCTTATATTTATGCCCCCTTGTTCTGGACTCACCCATGAGTGGAAACAATAAATCCCTTCATATTTTTAAAGGCCTTTTCTAGAAGGTCTCCCTCAGACCAGACCAGATCTCCAGTAAGATCTCTAAAACAAAATTGTGCTCACCAAGGTGAGGATTGTCAGTGCTGAGGGATGGAGTGAGATCGCTATCATCCCTTCTGAAAACTGGGTCTTCTTCTTGCTGTAATGGCTTGATTAAAACATCCCTGTAATTTACTACACATTGATGATTGTTGTTTGCTGTCAGAAATGACTATGCCCCTTTAAATTGCTGCAGGTCTTTAAGACCTGTGTGAACTAATGACGAACCACACAACTTTCAACTAAATAAAGGCCCCAGATGAAAATCGGGGCTAGTAAGTCCAAGAGGTTTAATGATATTGTCACTATTAAAAACATAAAAATAATTAAAAGCTCTGGATTGAAACTACCCATTGTATACTATATTTCTGTAAATCTGGAGATGGGTGTTGTGAGGGCCTGTCTCGGGTGTAGAAGGAGGAGGTGGGGGAGGCAGAGGGGGGAGTCAGTGGCAGGGGAGGCCTAAACTTTCCTTGTGGTGCTCCTCCTGGCCCTACAAAAACTTATCTTTAGTGGCCTCTTCTGCTTCCGATTCTCCTTTGACAGACCTTCACCTGGCGTGAACATCGCGATGGCTTCCTCGCTCAGGCCAGAGTTAAAATTTGAAGTTGGGGTCCGATTACATCATTGGATCCGATCTGCATATTTAAAGAAAGACTCTGCCAGCTTTGGGCTGGCAGCTTAGCCGCCTTTCCAGGAGTGCCAGTAAAAATCAACAACAGCGGGATCCGGAAGCAGGCGGGTCCCTCATTACTAAATGTTAAATTGGGGTCCGATGACATAATTAAGACCTCAACTTGATGTTAACTGGGTGGGTCAGAAGTCCCGCCCAGCGGCAAACCCGGTAACTAAATCCTAGCGGGATTGACTTCATAAACCGACTGACATGACTGTTAATTGGATTTAAAGGCACACTCACTTTCAGACACTCAGATCATTAGGATCTGTGTACTATTACTAGACAGATCAGATGTTTGGATTTTACTTCTTTCTGATTTTTTCCCCCTCACCAACCTGATTAAGCTCTCATTGCTTATCATGGGTGCTATTTTTGCTTCAATCCTGTAGATGGAGGAACAGTCAGAGGAAGAGGAGAACAACAGCAGCAGCTCAATAACCATTATGAGCAGCAAGTAGACCTGTTACAACACTGCAGGTGAAGGGGGCCACTCATAGAAGGCCTTACCCCGGTCCAATGGTTCTATAGGCCGAGCGTCTGGATATATCGGAAGAGCAGTGCAGGAGGAGGGTGCATTTCACCAAGCGGGCTGTTGCTGATCTATGCAGCCTCCTACAGCAAGACCTGCTGCCTGTTGGACCAGGGGGGCATTCTTTGCCAGTGGTTGTCAAAGTCACCACCACCCTTAACTTTTTCACCTCTGGCTCCTTCCAGGTTGCTACAGGGAACATCTCCCAGCCTGGAGTGCATAGCTGCATCAAACAGATCATCAATACCCCCCTTGACAGTGCAAACCAATGCATTACCTTCCAGCAGATGCCAACAGCCAGAATGAGAGAGCTGAGGGATTTGCAACAGGGGTTGGCTTCCCTGGTGTCCAGGGCAAAATAGACTGCACTCATGTAGCTATCAGGTCAGCAGAAGATGAGCCAGGAGCTTATGTGGACAGGAAGGGCTTCCCACACCATCAATGTACAACTGGTCTGTGATCACCGCAGAAGGAGAACGCACATGTTTCGCATTCACCTCTCTACGCACCCATCCAAAATCCACTCGAAATTAAAATCAGGGCCTTAGTTCTGAGAGGTTGGTAATGGAGCAGTCCATTGCTGCATTCATACTAAGCTCCTGGCAAAGGGAAGGTATCTGAAGACCACAGTACTTTGAAAATTTGCGTGATCTTTAAGAATACATTTTTGTGCATTGAGAAAACAGAGATCTATTAATATAGTTCTCATCATTTTGTTGTCTGTCCATATATGGATTTATGTGATGTTATGAGAAACTACTAATGAATGCAGATGCAATATTACCTGTCAACATAGTATCACAGTCCATATATCTTAACAGGCAAAATGTGAAAGTGAAGTAAAAAAAAATCTTGCCTTGAGAACATAAAACACAATAAGACAAAAATTATTACAATGAGGGTCTATTATGTGCCATAAGATGTGCAGAATAAAAAAAAGTCACAGATAATCAGAGTTCCACATAGGATGGATGACTCTACATTACCAAAAGAAAATTGCAATATGGGAAAACTTGCTTACACTAGGGATCTACATATATCAAAGCTGGATGCAGATGGATTTCACTGCATATCAAAGCTCAGTAAGCCAACAAAACAATTGCAAAAAAGACTCAAATAGGCAGGAAAGCTGCAGTCAGTCCATTTATACATAGACGAAAAGATCAGTAGACAGATACATAACTCAAATTAGCATTTAACTGAAAAGCTGTCATTAACTGCAAACAAAATCATTGTTGTGCATTCCACACATTTTCAGACATAGAAGTATAAACAGGTCAGAAGCAAATATCAGCCAATTCACTCTCCTCTAATTTTTTAAACATTAGTTAACTAATTTTTACATTCTGTCACCTACGCAAATGCATCAAAGAATCTTTTTGCTTAAGCTTTCTCACCGTCTCTCCTGGAGATGCTGATTCTTCCTTTGGGGATGGTTCCATGTGGGCCAGTTACCACTCTGCTAAGGGACAATTGTTCATGTCTAACCCTTGGCAATGAGCGTTGGCATCTTTTTCAATCATGTGGTCAGAAAGAAGAGTCCTGGCTAAAATATTCCTAACTCCCCATTCTAGGGGTACTGAGGCTATTGTAGTATGCCAATTGTTGTCCTGGCTGAGATCAGCTAACTCAGCACAGATGATAGATTGAACCTAGGTCTCCCTGATCTGTATGACTCATTTCCACACTAGCTAGTGCAATTACCAATGGAGCTACTGGGAGCTCAAAGCAAATGTTTATTACCAATGAGATTGTTATTTAGTATACCTTAAGCCCATAATTCAAATGGTAAATTTGTGTGATCTTTAAAGGTACACTTTTGTGCTATTAATAATCCCAAGGAACTATGCTAAATTTATTAATTTTGTCAAATCCTTGAAACACAATGCAAGGAAATCAGAATTTTATGTGGCTGAAGTTGCATTAACTGAAACCCAGTGCTCTCTGATAGCTCATTTATTCTCACACACTTTCTAGTGGCTGGTTACAGAGTCAATTGGCAGACGACTGTAAACTGTTCAACCACCAGGGACGACTGAAAGATGTACTAGAAATCCAAAGAGGAGAGAAAAATACAAGAATCAAGAGCAAAGAATGTGCCAGAAATCTTAACTACAAAATACTCTAATGGGGTAATTCTGGGATCCTGAGCCCCCAGCATGGAGCTGTGCTTGCAGGGAGCATGAGTCGAAGAATTGGCGCTACAATGTAGCTCTATCCCCAACCCATGCTCCCAGTGAGTGTGGCTCACCACTGGGAGCTCAGGACTGTGGAAGTACCCCTTAAAACTTTAATCACTGCATTTTACTAAACTTTAAGTAAATAGATTTGGCACTATCAGTTAGACCCTTAATGTTGACTAAGATCTACTAACAGTTAACTGTCTTTAACTAAGGTAGCAGCTCGGATTCTACCATAGGCCTCACCTTCCTACCTGGGCTAGGAAGATGGAAGATCAGCCAAGGGGGGCGGTGGGTGGTGACGTCAACTATGATGCTCTGCAGTTAACTAACCTTCAGGAAAGGAACGAGGAAAACATTGGGAAAAAAGGTCTTCAGTACTTAAAATGGTTAGGAAGAATGTTAAGATATGAAGTGTGCAGAAGTTTCTTGACTAATTGCATTGTTCTGTAAAATATCTATCCTGATATGAAAACGGACTACTTTCCTGAGTTTCAGAGTGCACCAATATAACACCCGTGCTTTGTTCACAATTTGGCTGGTGTATATGAAGGCAATTCACACACAATTTTTAACATGCTTTTATATATAGCCAATGCAAATTTCAAATATAACACATATGCAAATGTGGGTTTAGATCCTGTACTTGGTTGTCCTCTATTCCCCATCAGCATGTCGAGATTCTAAACCTAGAATGTATATATTTTCTGGTCCTGGTGCTAAAGCAGCAGGAAAAAAAGCAGCGAGCTTTATGCTTGAGGAAATCATACATTATCAACCCTGCATGATTTCCTGAGGTTGACCTAACTATTCATAGAAAACTCTTGGACTAGGTTTAGCCTGTCAGTGGTAGTCAGGAAATTGTGCACAGCTGCAGCTCTTCAAGGCCTTTGGCTACTATTTAAAGGGGTGTATTTCTTGTTGACAGAGAGGAAATTACTGGCCAGAAAGCTTTTCTGCTCAAAAGAATAGCTGACTGAAGAACTCTGCCAGCAAATCTCTTTCCAGATGCTTCATGTTTTTTGTTCTCAGGATGTGGGCAATACTGGCAAGGTTACATTTATTGCCCTGAGAAGACAATGGGCCTTCTTCTTGAACCACTACAGTATTTGTGGTGATGGTGCTCCCTGTATTCTGTTTTGTAGTGAATGTTTTACAACTGAGGGGACTAGGAGTCAATCAACAATGACAATTTGCATTTATATAGCACCTTTAACATAGTAAAACATCCCAAGGTGCTTAATATTATCACATATTGTGGGACTGAGTCACTTGTAGGCCAGACCAGGTAAGGACAGCAGGTACACTTCCCTAAAGCAGATTAGTGAACCAGTTGAGTTTTCACATTGATGGGATGGAATGCCTTGCAGCTCATGAAGATCATGGGATTGTGTATTGGAGCCCCAGATGGCGCTGAACTTTGGGGAATCCTGCAATGTGGAAAAATTGCATGACCTGCTGATGTCCTATGTGGTAGCTTGGAATATGCCTGAGGCA
Organism: Heptranchias perlo; assembly: GCF_035084215.1. Classification (NCBI taxonomy): domain Eukaryota; kingdom Metazoa; phylum Chordata; class Chondrichthyes; order Hexanchiformes; family Hexanchidae; genus Heptranchias; species Heptranchias perlo. The sequence goes on along the minus strand of NC_090351.1, from coordinate 21,989,253 downwards.
TACAAGTTCAGGGCTGTGGTGACCTTGACTGTCACTGGCAGTGCCATTCCTGTGGTGGAAGTTATCTGGAGTCAACTTCTACAAGATGGCTCAACTCCATCACCCTCCATGGTGAAGCAGTGTTTGTAAAGTCAGTTTTCTTCAGACAGGTAGTGGTGTCTGCATCTGTAGACATACCTTCATAGGTAAGTGCAGGTGTGGACAGTCCATATCTTGCTATCGAATCTATCTTGCATACCTCCTTTCATTCTCTTCTTCCTTCTCCAAATTATACAAAAATAAAGGAATTCCTTTACTTTGAATTTTAATTGGAAAAATCATATGGCTACAAAAATCCAGGCAAGACTAAACAAACTGAAAAAACGGAACACCTTGTATTCCAGTTCTCAGAAATGCATTGTCAAGGTCCACTTTCAAAATTGATCATGAGAAAAATCCACCGAGTCCCATGTTTAGGCAGTCACTTGCTATCTGAACAGACCTGGGCATCATTACCCATTTCACATGGGCAAACTGAGCAACAGAAATCAGAGAATCACACCAGCACTCATTATACTGGCAGTATCATGTATTTAAATATGGCTGTGTTTATTGACAACATACGTTAGTGAAAACACACATTGCTGGGCAGTGCAACATGATACTGCGCAGTCATATGGTGCCTGGAAGCTGTAATTTAATCATGTTGCAGTTTGTGGTGTCAGTATACATGTAGTAGTGTTGCTGTTCACTCTATTTAAATATTAAAATGCAGCTCTTGTGCATTGTGTGTGTGCGAGCACTTGAGGCCAGCCTAAACCGAATGGAAACAATTCACTGGAGGACAATCCTTACCTGCCGGGAGAATCTTCCAACCTACGCTCGACTCAAATACAGCCGTGGCAAAATCACATGGTGAAACGATCAATTAATACTACAATTAAAATACTACAATTACATGTGCTCAAGTTTATACTATTGTACGTGCACCTGAAAATTCGGAAACAAATCAAATCAATAATACCCAGAGTGCTTGGTTTAAAATTTTACTAAATGCCAAAGAAGAAGACAAAAGGTTTTGGTTTGTAGTGGTTCAGCAAGCAAAATCTTAACTTGGCAAAATCACAGATCTTTAAAAAGTTTTCACCATCAATTGCCCCAAACACAGTCAATATTCCATGGAAAAGGGATTTAAATCAGTAGTAGTAATATTGGAAAAATAGAACCGTGTCTTTTAATGAAACCATATAAATAATCTGAACCATGTCAGCACTGTTTTATTCAAGAGTATTTCATCCTGATGTCCTTAGCATGTCTAAAGAATGCTGTTTAGATGTAATTTTTCTGCATTCAAATGTAGCAAAAGACCTTAAGCTGAACATCTTTGAGACTATGGGCTCAATATTAGCAGGGCGGCGGGTTCTCAGCGGGGGGTCGACTGGGCGCGCGGGTAACACGCCCAGTGAAATCAATGTGCTCTGCACGCAATCGCAGGATAATTGGAGCCACTTACCTTTGCTTCCGGGGGTTTCCCGCTGCTAAGCTGTGCGGCGGGCAGACTGCGCATGCGCAGCAAGATCTGTCAGCTGGAGGAGCCCTATTTAAAGGGGCAGTCCACCAATGCTCCTCCTGCAGCAAACAACCAATGCTGAGCCATGGAGCAGGCCAGAGGGAAGGCTGCCCCAAGATTTTCGGACTCCTCACTCCAGCTGCTGCTGGATGAGGTGAGGAGGAGGAGGGAAATCCTTTTCCCGTCTGATGGCAGGAAGTGCCCTCCCTCCACCACGAAGAAGGCCTGGCTGGAGGTGGCCGAGGAGGTCACCAGCTGCGGCAATGTGCCATGAACCTGGGTCCAGTGCAGGAAGAGATTTAATGACCTAGCCAGGTCAGGCAAAGTGAGTATACTTACGCATTCTCCCAAACTCCGTCTTCCACATCACCTCCACCACCACACAACCCCTTTTGCACTGCCACCACAACGCTCTCGCATCACTCCTCACATCCACGCAACTATCATCCTCACCTTGGCTGCACATACTCACCGTCCCTGTCCCCAATCGAACACTACCACGCAACCCAATCCTCATACAATATCATGGATATGTTGCACACACACCCTCCCATGCATCTCCCTCACGGTCACCCTCACCCACACCAATGCATGCAGCGGCTCACCATGCAACCATCACTCAATCACGCCTCTGTGTTTTGCCTTGATAGGAGAAGAGATGCCAGAACGCTCAGGAGAGGGCACGGACCGGAGGGGGCCCGCCACACCAGGTGGCACTAACAGACGCAGAGCAGCAGGCATTGGACATCAGCCGCACGCTGGAGTGCCTGTCCGTGGCGGATGCCGAGGCTGGGATTGCACAAGCGGCCGGTGACAGAAAGCTAACACTCAGCGCTCATGATAGCGAATGATCTTAGCATCACTTGGCATCTGCAGCACCTCAACATCTGTCCACATGCTTAATATTGCTTTCTGTTCTCTTGCAGGGCCATCTGCGAGCGCCGTGACCGTGGAGGGCGATTTCTCAGAGGACCTGCCGGCCTCTGACGGTCCATCGTCACATCTGAGCCATGCATCCACCAGCGCAGATACATACACCTCGGTGGGTCCCCGTCCTCACTTAGTTGGGCTTGCACATGGTGAGTCACCACGCACATGTGAGCACAAGCAGACCCTAGTGGCAGGGGCAGCTGTGGAGAGTCCGCCTCGGTGGGAGCACTCTTCTCCAGGCTCTGCTCAGCTGGTCCCAGATGCTGAACCCTGGTGGCCATGAAAAGGAGAGTCATCGAGGGGCAGCAGCACTTTGCCGAGGTGCTGGAACAGGTGCCACGCGCACTCTCCACAATCGTGCAGAGGATGGAGGAGTCCAAATCCTGCATGAGGGGAATGGTGGCACAGGTACAGGAGGGCATCTCCGAGATAGTGTCACAGGGACGTGAAGGCATCTCTGAGATAGTGTCACGGGTAAGTGCAGGAATGTCTGCGATGGAGGAAAGGCTAGCCTCCATCGAGCGTCAAGCACGGCTCAACAATGAGTCCATTCAGGCCCTGACAACGGCCATTCGGATTCAGGGTGAGCAACATTCTGCCGCCTTGAACAGGCTGACAGACACTTTACAGGTGGCCTTCCAAAGCCTCACACAAGTCCTCCAAACTGCGGTCCAGCAGGTTGGAAGGAGTGATGTGGGCCTGGGCCACGAGAGGGATGATGGTGAAAGGGGACATGGAAGTGGGGACGCCACTCAAAGCGCTCCCACGTCTCACCCGTTGCCCCCCTCTCAACCAGTACCCGCAATGCTGCCCCCTCTCCAGGTGGCCGAGTCTGCCCCTGCACAGGTGCAGGTGGAGCAGTCTTTCGAGGGGCCCTCATGGGCACCCAAACCCAGAGGGCGTCGGCCCAAAGCATCTCATCGGTCAGGGCATGGACAAGAGCAACCTGCCACTACCTCTGCTGACACCACAGGGGTAGCACCACTACTGCCACGTCTTGCCCATTCTTAACTGGCTTGTGGAATAGGTCCCTTTCATGGGGTTCACCATGAACACGCACACTTGATGCCACCCACTGTGTCACTGCAGAGTGGGTGTAGGTGTATTTGCAGGACTCTTTTGTGCAGACGACTGAGAGACTTCGGTGATGTCCCCGGTGGCACCCTGGAAGGATGCGGAGGAGAAGTTGTTGAGGGCAGTGGTAACTTTGACAGCGACAGGTAAGAAGATGGTGCTCTGGCCAGCCGGGAGCAGCTCGGCATGAAGGAGGCTGCAGATGTCCACGACTACATGTCGAGTGACTCTGAGCCTCGATGTGCACTGCTGCTCTTTGGGTTCCAGGAAATTGAACCTCGGTCTGTAGACCCTGTGGCGAGGGTAGTGCCCTCTGCGACGCATCTCTCTCTGCGGTTGCCCTCCCTCCTGCTGTGCAGGTGGATGTGTCACAGCACTGTGTTGTGGAGCTCCACGTGTCAGAGGTGGACGGCGTGGCTGGCGAGGCTGGTGATGCTGTTCGCCCAATGAGGAGGTCATGACTGCAGCTATGGCGGCCCCCATCCAGAAGATGTGTATTTGAGGGGGTCCCCAAGGTAGATAAGTGTGTCTGGACACCGAGGTAAATGTGCAAGTTTTTGAATTTTATTGTTCGGAGGAGGGTGGTGGAGGCCAAACTTTGTCCAAAGTGACAGAGTGGCCTCCTGCAATGAGTGAGGGTCTCCCCCCCACCACCTGTCAAATGGACCTTTGTAGCTGCCACAGGCTGATGGCTGCAACACGTCCATTTGAACTGGGAGTGTTTCCCCCAGTACGGGAAACAGTCTCAGTTAACTTCAAAATCCCACCTCTGCTAAAATATCAGGTCAATCAGGTCTGTAAACGACCTGAAGTACCTGTTCAAGTACTTTAAGTGGCACCCCACCGGCTTTAATTGCCGGCGGGAGTCCCACATGCGGGGGCTGCGCGCGCATGTCAGCGCGTCACTGGGGAACCCGGAAGTGGGGCTGATTTTCAACTTCAGCAGGGAGAGGAGTGCAAAGTGCACGGTTATGGAATGGCCGCCTGTGATATGCCTTGTCCGATTTGCCTTTCTATCGACTTCAGTGGAAAAGAAAATTGTGCGGGTGTATAACAAGCGACTGATCCGCTACCACCCACTTTGCGTTTCCCCCCACCCACCCCCTGCCCAGTTGAAGTTGAATTTCACCCCCAGTGTTTCAGCTAGCGAGTTTGGTTTAAGGTTAAGAACAGGTGAAATGAGGATTGAAGCAAACAGCTTGTGTCCATGTAAATGTAGCAATTTAAAATTGAAACAGTTTGCTGAGAAGAAAACATTAAATTGGTTTCATGCTGAATCTTTTCCATCAAGGAGAAATGCCAAAGAATAACTGGTAAAAGCTAACAGAATGCAAGCTGTGAAGTTAATAACCCTTGGTATATTGTCCATCTGTCTAAGGGGAAAAGTCACTCGTCATTATCAAAGTTTAAACATTGCAGGCACATGATGATGCCAATCACATTTTATACTGTATAAATGATCATTTCCTGCACATAATAAATTCCATCAGTATGCAAAATCCGAATCAAGTTAATTTAAAAATACTGAGTTTACAGGAAGCCCAATAGGACAAGTATGAGAGCATTTACTTCCCAACCAGATGGTCCCGGATCTGACCGTAGGCCTGCCCGTCACTCCGATCTGTTTGCAATAAAAACGCAAGTCAGATCAAGACTTATTTTTTCACCAATAGCAATCACTCTTCCTCACCCATGCTTTGTGATTCATCTTGTGTTCCCTCCTCAAAATCACTACGGCGACCCTCCAAATGTTGCTGATGCAGGGAACTGTGCTGAGAGACCTTAACAGGTGAGGTGGGACTTGCTGTCTTCTCACATTTCTGTGAAAGTTAAGGATTGTGGCCTAGAAATTCGATCACGTTGCGGCCATTTGACAGGCGTAAATCAGGTGCCTATGGATTCAACATGGCGGGCAGCGTGCACGCGCTCATTCCGTGCCAGAAGTGCACTGCCCGCCATATTGGATCAGGCTCCTCTGTAGGCATCTGGGAGTATTAAAAAGGCTCATTAAAATATTTAAATAAGGGTCCTATGGGTGTTGGAGGACCCTTTTGTGAAATTGGGCTGCCCCAGCACCTGACTTGCAACAGGAGGAGGAAAGGTGTAGACTGCAGGAAGATAGCAATTGACTGGCTAGGTGGGCAGAAAAGTGGCAAATGGAATTCAATCCAGAGAAGTGTGAGGTAATGCATTTGGGGAGGGCAAACAAGGCAAGGGAGTACACAATAAATGGGAGGATACCGAGAGGTGTAGAGGAACAAAGGGACCTTGGAGTACATGTCCACAGATCCCTGAAGGTAGCAGGACAGGTAGATAAGATGGTTAAAAAGGCATACGGGGTGCTTTCCTTTATTAGCCGAGACATAGAATGTAAGAGCAGGGAGGTTATGCTAGAACTGTATAAAACATTGGTTAGGCCACTGCTTGAGTACTGTATACAGTTCTGGTCACCACATTACAGGAAAGATGCGACTGCACTAGACAGTGTTCAGCGGAGCTTTATGAGGATGTTGCCATGGATGAAGAATTTTAGCTATGAGGAAAAATTGGATAGGCTGGGGTTGTTTTCTTTGGAACAAAGTAGGCTGCGGGGAGATTTAATTGAGGTATATAAAATTATGACGGGACTAGATAGAGTGGATAGGGAGGAACTATTTCCTTTAGCAGAAGGGGTCAGTGACCAGGGGGCATAGATTTAAAGTAATTGGTAGAAGGATTAGACGGGAGCTGAGGAGAAATTTTTTCACCCAAAGGGTGATGGGGGTCTGGAACTCACTGCCTGAAAGGGTGGTAGAGGCAGAAACCCTCAACTCATATAAAAAGTACTTGGATGAGCACTTGAAATGCCATAACCTACAGGCTACGGGCCAAGTGCTAGAAAGTGGGATTAAGCTGGATAGCTCTTTTTCGGCCGGCATGAACATGATGGGCCGAACGGCCTCCTTCTGTACCATAACGTTCTATGATTCTATGATCATAAACTCGCTCAGCAACCTGTGGTGCTAACAGGCAGAAAGGACCCTTCAGCAGTGCTATTTAAAGGGCTTATCACTCCATAAAGGTTAGTTGCTGGTTTGTATTTTTAGGCTGTTGTTAACTTCTGGAAGTTTTTTGGTCTATTTTCTGCATTCTGCAATTTAATTATGACTTCTGCTAACAACTTTTTGCTGGTGCTGGACTTCTTTTGTCTGCCTTCAAAACAGTTTGACTGCAGCCATGGGTGGTCTGGTAGGTCTGCCTTTGGGGCTGGAGGACGAGGGATGGCAACCAAGAAGACATGAGAGAGCAGGAGAAGAGGGAAGAGGAAGGCACTGATTGCCCAGGGGACCATACCCACAGCGGATCTTCAGGGATCACTTCTCCTACCTTGACTTCACTGAGGTGCAATGTTTCAGGCGCCTTTGCTTCACGAAGCAGGCTATCATCGAGCCATGTCACCTGCTGTAACCACAACTGGAGCCTCGAACCTGGGCACAGACAGCTCTGCCTGTGGCTGTCAAGGTCACCATGGCCCTTAATTTTTTGGCAACAGGCTCTTTTCAGGCTGCAGCAAGTGACAACAGTGACATCTCCCAGTTTACTGTTGGTTGTATTAGGGAGGTCACCGAGGCTCTCCATACCAGGAGGAATAGCTACATCTCTTTCCACATGGACAGAACAAAACAGGACAAGATAGTGTGAAGCTTTGTCCGCATTGTAGGCTTCCCCAGGATGCAAGGTGACATAGACTGCACGCACATTGTCATGCATGCTCCCCATCACCAGCCTGGCATCTTTATCAATAGAAAGGGATTCCACTCCTTTAGTGTCCAGCTTGTTTGTGACCACAGGCAGCACCTCATGCAGGTCTGTGCCCGGATTCCTGGCAGCAGTCATGATTCATGCACCCTGCGCCAGTCCTCTGTGCTGCCTTTATTCCAACGAGACCTTCAGGTTACAAGCTGGCTCCTGGATAACAAGAGCTTTCCCCTTCAGACATGGCTTATGACTCCTGTCAGGAACCCGGGCACAGCTACAGAACTGGCCTTCAATGAGAGCCATGCTGCCACCAGAAACATCATCAAGCAGTCAGCATACTTCAACATCGCTTCCGCTGCCTGGATCGCTCGGGAGGAGCTTTGCATTACAGCCCTGACTCCGTATCCAGATTTATGGTCATCTGCTGCATTACTTTGCCATAATGAGGGACCAGCCCTTACCACCACCTGGGCAGCAAGAAGTCCAGCAGGAGGAGGAGCAGGAGCAGCAGGAAAAGCAGGAGCAAAATCGACCACTAGTGCCCCGAGTTTCTACAGCTCTTAAAGAGCAGCTCATTTAAGAACACTTCACGTGAACCATCCTCCCCATTCGCAATACACTAACAGTCCCACAATCCTCATCACCACCATCTGATTGCCTTCCTTCAGTCCAGCCTTATGTCCATCCTTACTACACCACAAATATTAACACCAACACTAAATTTAGAACAAAAAAAATTATCCAATTCAATTCCATTTGTGTATAATATTTAACAGGAATAATTAAAATTGACCCTTATGCAACCACTTAGTGCCTGTTTTCTGTGTTTGTTTATCTATCCTAGTGCTCCTACAAAGTGTTTCCCCAGTGCCTACAGCTTGGAAGGTGAAAGGCTGCTGAGCTTCCAATGAGGACACTTCAGATGGCCGTGGTGGGCGACCGCAAGCAGCTATGGGTCTTGAGGGCCCGGCTGCAGACTGCAGCATCTCGGCATGGGCCCGAGTAAACTGGCTCAGCTGGTTGTGTGGCACTAACAGGGGCATTGGCGGAATGAGGAGCAGGGGAGCAGGCCTGCTGTCATCCTGAGAAAGGACAGCACACGTTTCACCCAAGGAGTCAAGCCCACTCTACTGGGACTGCACCTCAGAACTTCTACAGTTCTGCACGATAACAGAGTGAAGGAGTGATGTGATGCTCTGGAAGCCCAAGTCAAGTGTAAGCCACTATGGAAGCTATCAGCGCTGTCAGTAGAGGCTCCATCACGGCGGGCAACACTGTCGTGTTCATGGAGATAACCACTCGGTCCATATTGGACAGAATGATCTCCATGCTCTGCGTGAAGCCCCAACACAAGCTTTAGCTGAAATGCTCCATGTTCTGAACCATTGCTCAAAAGCTCGCTGGCAGGCTGCCCCCTGCAGCTAGCAGTTCCTGGGGCATGCCCATCAGCCTTCTTTGGTAGCCTGGGTCCTCAAAGTCAACACCTGAGTCCTCTGCAGCCGAGCTAGCATGTGATCTCGCCCAACGGCAAGCTGACGCCTATGGCATCCTATCCCCATCCCCTACCTCCTGAACACCTGCCCAGTGATTCATCACATAACTATCCTACCTCCATCCTACCCTCTAAAGTATGAGTGGTACCAGTCTCTGAGCTGGTGCTTACTATGGTCAGATCGAGTGACCACGCACTGCAGCAGCTTACACCCATTTTACACAGGATTTACACCAATGACTGCTCCGATGAATATACAAATGAGTTGACCCTGGAAGCCCTTGTGTAAGTACCTCCCCTGACCACCGGTGGCACAAATATTTTTTTAATGGCATAACAATGGTGCAATTGCCACGTGAAAATGCTCCCCATACAGATATTTGTAAATATACATTTCCATAAACAAACGGAAGTTACCTTATAAAAATATCAATGTCTTTTTAAGAAAGGATCTCTCAAATCCTCACACATGTGGGGTACACCCTTCTACCTGTTGATGTATATATTGCATGCTTGGAAATTCTGCAAACTACACATGCTCAAAATGCAGAGATGTCTATGTTATCTTGTCACGCTGTAATTACACCCTTCAGTCAGTGATGGCGCATCAGTGGAGCTGGAGTGGACATGGGTAGCAAATGGTGTGGGGATGCTTTCCACTGCATCACAGCCCATCTTTCCACCCATCTGATTTCCTGCTGGAAATGATGGGTGACATTCAATCTGTCCAGTGATGTATGGGAAATATATTCAAATATTAATCAATTGATGGAAATGCAACATCCAACATATATTCCATCATTTACACCATAGTAACATTGAATGTTGGGGTCACCTGTTGGTGTCTCACATCCAGCACTATTATGGGCTGTGCAAGGGGCCACTTAAAATGTAAGTGTCCTAAAAGCCTATGCAATCGATCACAGAGTAATTCATTGCATAGGTCTCGGTGCCAACTTAAAAAAAATGTAAAAATCAATTTTCACCAGCAATACAGAGGCTGCCAGCAACACTATGTTATGGGAGGCCTCTGAGGTCTTCGACTGTCAATTTCCAACGCCTCCCTCCCAGGTGAATTCCCCAGAGAATGCACCACAATTCCACTAGAGACAAAAATCGAGGCCTTTCTTTCTAATTTATTTTCAAGTGCAAAGGAGACGTGATACTGTGTTAACTGTTATCCCCATCTCCTGCCATACCTCACTTAACCCACGTTCTTCAGACAGGGGGAGGGGGCAGAGGTGCCTATCACAGCTGTAAATTATGGGCCAGAAATTGCGCACAGCAGTGAGGCAATGATCACCACAGCTCCTGCAAATATAATTAACAAAAATATTTACTGCGGGCTCTGTGGCGTCCAATTGCTTAAATTTGAAGTTTAAACAAAATGTGCACTATCAACCCAGCCTCTGCGCAGCGTAAGCTGCCGCACGGCTGGAAACATCTGTGAGGAGAGGGCACGCCCACAAAATCTGTCAGGAAGAGAAGTCATGCCCACAGATTCAGGCTGCATTGCTCAAGCAGGCAAGCAGACTTCATTCATTTAAAGTTAGTATTCTGTATGTTATTGTAAATAAAAATTTTAAATTTTTTAATAAAAAGCCAAAGAAATAATTGAATTAAATTAAAGAGACAGAAGGGAAAAATAAAAAAAATAACTTTTTAATTTAAATTTCTTCTTTTAAATGACCAAAAACTATTAAAATAATGAGTAATATGAGACTCCACATTTTTAAAAGTTAATTTTTAGTTGTTTGGCAGTCATTAAGACTTACCCTGCTGTTAAAACTTAATTTGGACCTGGTATTTTTAAGCGTACCTGTTTGGTGGCGTAATTAGTTAATTTCCAGCTAAGCAGATAAGCAAGTTGGCAATTTTTCATTGATTACACTGATTGCAAGGTGCAATGGCCCTTTAATTCGAAGCTGCCATATTGCCGACAAACCACTAGAAGCAAGTTCTGCGTTTTACTGCGCATCTGCAAACGCAAGAACTTGCTCCTTCAATTCACCACTAAAAACTGAGAGCGCTTTTGAGCTCCTCCATTATTTCGGGAGCGATTTCTGGCTCTATGGGGGTAATTGTAACCCCCAAGAACAGGTGGGTTAGGGGCAAGTGGGAGTTGAAAATAGTTGTTTTTAGGGTTGCAACCGCAACCCTGCTTTATTTCCGGGTTTAACGTAGGCTTCCACTGGGAATGCAAAGTCTGAAAATTTTCTGGTTGCGACCCAAAGAAACAACTATTTTCAACTCCTATCCACCTCCAACCCACCCGTTCTTGGGGGTTAAATTACCCCCTCTAACTCTACGCTGCATTACACCCACCACTAGATCTCTGGGGACTGTGTCATCAAACTTGGGTTTCTTCTGTCTAACGATTTTAAACTCCATTTGCGCACTAAATTTCTCACCTTGCATTTGGATTTATAGCAGTTATGTGACTAGTTTCCCAATTATGCAGGATGTGTACAGCATTATTGTAACTATGCTCTGTCTGGCTATTCAATTATATGTTCCTACTAACGCAATGATGCTTCAAAACTAAAATTGAGCAAAATTACATATTACAGCTTGTGTGCTACACTGCACAAATACAACCCGTGCATTTTTAAAACATACGGAGGAATTTCTGGGACATAATATTTTGGCAGTAAGACTTCATCCTTATTTTCAAATTATTGTAGCTTATATAAAAATTATTTTTAAAAATCTGCCTTTTATTCCCCCTTTGTAATAAAGTTAAAGCTTCATTTCATTTAGTACCTGTGCACAAGTAGCACCATATGGTGCACGATGGAAAGAAAATTAGGGCTGATAACAGCTTTCATGTTCATTGATGTTTTCTGGGGCATGAAGAAAGACCACTTCCTGAATGAATACCTCAGCTGAAGTGTACTGATTTCTGAATAACGATCCATTGGATACCCATCCCCAACGATTAGGCTGTACCAGGAGAATATAAACAGATCTTCCTTAATTAAAAAAAGTGATAGAAGATTTACAAGAGAACTCTGTGGTCATAGTTTCCTCAATGGCTCAGAGAGTTTATACAGTGAATAGCTGTCGTACAGAAGAAGAAGGTCCCAATTAGTGTTCAGGCTGATCTCAGCTGAGCCATTGATGATAGTGCTACATTTAGACACACTAGCCCCATGTTTTGGAGAGGGAAAAACTGGGCAGACTTCCTGCTTCTCATTGCTATCCAATGATCCCTGTTGGAATTGGGCATGTATGGACATCCAGTGAGGACAGATTCGGGCTCAGCAATGTCTCGCTCCTTCCCATTGTTGAATAGCCTGCCAACACTCACTATCAAGGCTCACACATAGGCCAGCACCTATGTAACATAGCAGAGTCAGTGACTTCAGGAGAGTGGGGAAAGAAAGAACATCGATAAGTGGGAAAGAAAGAACATCGATAAGTGAAAAAAAAAGTCAGACATCATTTTATTTTTTTCTTCTAATTTAACATAGTTTCACGGGTTAATCCTCTTCACAAATTATCCTGTGATTGTGCAATTATTTAGTCCGTTAAAATATGTATAGACATTGTAAAATAGAAATGCAAATATTTTAACTAAAAAGGAATTTGTTTCTTCTTCATTAGCACATCTGATTTTAGTTAGCACCATGAACAAAGGGGTCTCATTCCTCTGATCAACCATTGCCCCCACCCCACCCCACACCCTCCATACTGAGAATTTGATTCGAGAGGTGCTGGGGCAGTGTGAGGAGGGTTGCTGTACAAGTTCAAGTTGAAATTGGAGCTGCTAAATGGCATTTTGGCCATTTAAAGAAAGCCTTTGCATCACTACACCTTGAAAAGAAGATACCCCAAGCGGGCAAGTGCACGCTGAGAAGTATTCTACAGAGGAAAATTCAGCTGTAAAATACATTTATTACAGCTAGCCAAGCAGCTTGTTGAATTGGCACAATCAGATTTGCTAACTGGCTGTCCTGCTGGCAAAGCAGCATTAGTCTTTTGTTAACACAGTACTTCGTACTAAACTCAGTTAAAATGGATCTGCAGGAGTGCATCCCACTTACTTGGAGGAGACGGGCAATTCTAGTTTACATATTTGAGCTTTATTAGTTCCCACTGTGTTAGATTACTAAACCTTAGAAATTTACCAGGAAATTCCAGATTCATTTCAACAAATTTTGATCATTATACTTTTCCCACTTCATTTTTTTAAATCTATGTACAATTTAAACATAAATACATAAGGAAAATCAGGGATAAGAAAGGGTTATTTGGCCCATTGAAGCTTATCTCTCTGGTGTATTAACTCTCCCATCGTGGCATTTTATTGTGTTTTGCGTGAATCTAATGTTTATTACTTAACTTGGTAGATTATTCTGAACATTTATCACTCTTTTGAGTAAAGAAGCGGTGTTTGATGCCTATTGTAAATGAATGCGTGACTAATATCCATTTATGTTCTCTGGTGCTCTTTGCTTCATGTACTTTGAAGTAATCATCTGAATTTGCCTTATCTGTAATATTTTGTATTCATCAGTGAAATACCTCTTAACCTCCTTCTTCCTATGATGTGGAGATGCCGGTGATGGACTGGGGTTGACAATTGTAAACAATTTTACAACACCAAGTTATAGTCCAACAATTTTATTTGAAATTCACAAGCTTTCGGAGGCTTCCTCCTTCCTCAGGTGAATGTTGTGGAAATGAAATCCTCGAACCCTTCGCATTTATAAATCACAGAACAATACCTGGTGATTACAGATAGTCTTTCCAACTGCCCGTTGCCAAGGCAATCACAGTGTGCAGACAGAGAGGTGTTACCTACAAGGCCACCGAATATACAAACCCCCCCAAAAAAACAGAGAGAGGCAGAAACATAGAAACATCCGGAAGGAAGAGAAAGACAGCAAATGACCCGTTATATTAAAAACAGATAACATTTGTTCGCTGGTGGGGTTACGTGTAGCGTGACATGAACCCAAGATCCCGGTTGAGGCCGTCCTCATGGGTGCGGAACTTGGCTATCAATTTCTGCTCGACGATTTTGCATTGTCGTGTGTCTCGAAGGCCACCTTGGAGTATGCTTACCCGAAGGTCGGTGGCTGAATGTCCTTGACTGCTGAAGTGTACCCCGACTGGGAGGGAACCCTCCTGTCTGGCGATTGTTGCGCGGTGTCCGTTCATCCGTTGTCGCAGCGTCTGCATGGTCTCGCCAATGTACCATGCTCTGGGACATCCTTTCCTGCAACGTATGAGGTAGACAACGTTGGCCGAGTCACAGGAGTATGAACCATGCAACTGGTGGGTGGTGTCCTCTCGTGTGATGGTGGTATCTGTGTCGATGATCTGGCATGTCTTGCAGAGGTTACCGTGGCAGGGTTGTGTGGTGTCGTGGACGTTGTTCTCCTGAAAGCTGGGTAATTTTCTGCGAACGATGGTCTGTTTGAGGTTGGGTGGCTGTTTAAAGGCGAGTAGTGGAGGTGTGGGGATGGCCATAGCGAGGTGTTCGTCGTCATTGATGACATGTTGAAAGCTGTTGATGACAATTGAAAGCTGTGTTTCCCTTCTTCCTAGACTGCAAAACTTTAGCTCATCTAATCTTTCCTTATAGCTCATCCCCTTTACACTTGGGAACAGTCACTTTGCTCTTTTCTTATCCCTTTCTAGTGCTAGAATATCTTTTTCGTAGCGTGCTGCCAAAAACTGAACACAATACTTTAAGTGTGGTTTTACCAGAGCATTGCAAAGCCTTAGTATAACTTCTACCCACTGAAATTCTGGCCAGCATTCTATTAGCTATTTTAATTGCTTCACTACATTGTTCAGACATTGAAAGCAATGAGTTTACTATTGCTGCCACTTCCCTTTCTAAACTTCTCTGTTTCAATTCCATTCCATTCATCATATACTAATGTCCCATTTATCAGTGTTAAATTTGCCATGTGTCTGCCTAATTGCATGATTCAATTCAAGGGTGCCAGCCTTGACTCTCACCTCTGAGTCAGAAGGTTGTGGGTTTAAGCCCCACTTCAGAGACTTCTGCCCATAATAGGCTGACACTTCAGTGCAGTACGGAGGGAGTGCAGCACTGTCGGAGATGTTATCTTTCTGAAAAGACATTAATCTGCCTTCTTAGGTGGGTATATAAGATACCATGGCACTATTTGAAAAAGAGCATGGAAGTTGTCCTGGCCAACATTTATCCCTCAACCAATAACACCAAAATAGACGAGCTGGTCATTTATCTCATTGCTGTTTGTGGGACCTTGCTGTGTGCAAATTGACAGCTGTGTTTCCCTACAACACTGAAAACAACACTTTAAAAATTACTTCATTGGCTATGAAGCGCTTTGGGACATCCTGTGGTCATGAAAGGTGCTATATAAACTCAAATTCTTTATTTATATAATTTAGTTTCTCTCTAAAAATTAAGCAAAATGTAAAAAGGGAATTGGGTTGTGTAGTGACTTCCCTTTCATGTCTGGGATATGGGTTTAGATCCAGCCCAGAATGAGAGGATGAAATTCTCCTCTCACTGCCAGGTGCAAGAGTTGTAAGGGAAAAAAGTTTAGGAAGTATGAATCCAGTTCCCAATCAATAGCACCACAATCTATACCAATGATTTAGATGAGGGGACTGAGTGTAATAAATCCAAGATTGCTGACGATACAAAGCTACATGGGAAAGTAAGCTGTGAGGAAGACACAAAGAGGCTGCAAAGGGATATAGACAGGTTAAGTGAGTGGGCAAGAAGGTGGCAGATGGAGTATAATGTGGGGAAATGTGAAATTATCCGCTTCGGTTGGAAGAATAGAAAAGGAGAATATTTTTTAAAAGGTGAGAGACTAAGAAATGTTGGTAGCCAGAGGGTTTTGGGTGTCATTGTACACGAATCACAGAAAGTTAACATGCAGGTAGCAAGCAATTAGGAAGGAAAATGGTATGTTAGCCTTTATTGCAAGGGGGTTGGAGTATAAGAGTAAGGAAGTCTTGCTGCAATTATATAGGGCTATGGCGAGACCACACCTGGAGTACTGTGTACAGTTTTGGTCTTCTTACCTAAGGAAGGATAGACTTGCCTTAGAGAGGGTGCAACAAAGGTTCACTATACTGATTCCTGGGATGAGAGAGTTGTCCTATGAGGAGAGACTGAGTAAAATGGGCCTATGTTCTCTGGAGTTTAGAAGAATGAGAGGTGATCTCTTTGAAATGTATAAAATTCTTAGAGGCCTTGACAGGGTAGATGTTGAGAGCCTGTTTCCCCTGGCTGGAGAGTCTAGAACTAGAGGTCATAGTCTCAACATAAGGGGTCGGCCATTTAGGATCAAGATGAGGAAAAATTTCTTCACTCAGAGGGTTGTGAATCTTTGGAATTCTCTACCACAGTGAGCTATGGATGCTCAGTCATTGAGTATATTCAAGACTGAGATCAATGGATATTTGGATATTAAGGGAATCAAGGGATTATGGGGATAGGGCGGAAAAGTGGAGTTGAGGTAAAAGCTCAGTCATGATCTTATTGAATGGCGGAGCAGGCTTGAGGGGCCGTATGGCCTACTCCTGCTCCTATTTCTTATGTTCTAAGCCAGCAGTATTTGGCACTTAGCAGTCTCACTCAGAAATGGCAGAAGGAGACATGGGCAAGTTAAATTGCTCCAGTCCATAACTTTGCTGGAAATGTCTATGTGAGTACAAAACAGAAATTCCCATGCAGTGTGTAGATGAGGGAGAGGAAGGAGCAAAGGATAGATCCTTCGGGGACTCCTGAGGTGATGAAGTAGGAAGAGAAGTCATTGCTGGTAATACACTGGCTATGTTTGGATACCTGGGAGTGCAAGGACAATCCCATGGAGCTGAACAACAGAGGAGAGGTGATGGAGGAGGACAGATGGTCAACTGTTTCAAATGCTACAGAGAGGTCGAGGACAACAAAGATTGAATGGTACATCACAGTCACAGGAGATATCATTTGTGACATTGGCTAGGACCATCTCAGTGCTTTTGAAAAAGGCATAAGCTAGATTGAAGGGATTTGAACAGGGAACTGGGAGGTGATGACACATTCAAGGATCATGGAGTAGAAATGGAGGTTAGAGATGGGATGATAGTTGGAAAGTATAGACTATGAATGGGTGAAGATCTAGCACTATATTTGACATCATAGACATAGCCAGCTGGAAGCAGTTTTAATGAGGAAAAATTGAATCAAACCAAGTTCCTCTCCATCAGTGCAAAGATCCTTTCCACTACACCTCCTTCCCCCCTACCATGGGTGCAGGAGGTACATAGTACACAAAAACAATCTTGAATGGTCAACATACATTTTAAAATACGCATTATAAATTAAGCATGATATTATGCTGTTCCTACTGTGCTAGAGAATTCTTTCACTCTAGTTGGTTTGACTGTGAAATTCATCGCTACAAACGTTATGGCATTGTTGAAGCAGCACAGTATAAATTATTTTGAATGGGAATCAAATAGTTGCTTGAAAAAGTGGAATATTAAAGGGAATGGGGACGAGCAGGATACTGAAATTGAACTCATGGAGAAAAGTACTGGCTTTGACTCCTTAAGCAAAATGACCTGTTTCTATGTTGTAAAATTCTATGTGTCTAAGTAAAATTGCAAGAATCAGATAGTGTGTAAATTCAATGGTTGGAAGTTATGGGTCTTTTACATGAATGAAAATAGAAGGGAATATGAGGTATCTGTTGAAATGTTTGTACAAGGTCCACAAAGTTCTGTATATCCTCTGGTTAACACTTTGTGGTCATCATTGCATGATCTTAGTACTCACAAGGATTTCAAGGCCATTCATTTGGACCCCTACTCATTGCCTCCCTCCCACTGCACTTGTACTTATCTATTCCATCATTTTTTTTTCTTTAATTCTTCCCAAGCCCAATTGCTGCTTCTCTATAGCATTCATCTAGCAGAAGAATGTTTTCTGCTTTCACTGTTGGATGATAAAGTAGGATCATTAAGGATAATCAGGCAGCTGTTACTGCAACTGGAGACAATAGTTGCTGGTGTTTAGTCAGACTAATTGAATATAAAAGAAGATGGAGAATTTGCCATTTTTTAAGCAGGACATTATTCAGTGACTGAAGAAAAATGAGTTTCTACCAAATGAGAATAGTTCATTTCCCACTGAATTGATCACACAACTGGATTCTGTAATCGGTTCTTCATCTTTGCCAAGCCTTTCGCCACTGATAAATATGTTTTTCAGAGCCTAAGGGCTTCCTATAAATCTTAAAGGAATTTGCTTAATGTCACAGCATTCGTTTTGGTTTTATACATTTCCAAACACAAGACCTTCAATGAAAGAAAATAATTGAGATTGCACCTTTCTATAAAGGCACAATGATTTAAATTTTTATTTCAAAGGTTAGTGGACAGAAAACTGAGTGCAAACAATCTTTTTAACTTTGTGAAATTAACCTAATATTAATATACAAATTATTTCACATTGTTAGCCCTAATTTTATAATGTATTTCCCTTTTAAGTTTCATTTTAGTATTAATCTCTCAGTTTATCCAAGGGACTCCACTCTTTGATATACCCCCTTTTCACTTTATAGGAATATATTTAGAAATAGTGACTGGAAAAAGACAAAGTTCAGCAAGATAAGAAGGGGCCTAGCCCAAATTATCTGCACAGTAAAGTTAGCAACTGGGTCATCAGATCAGCAAATGGAAATTTTCAAACATGGGATGCAGAGAGTACAAAATAAATATATTCCTATAAGGCAAAAGGGAAATGCATCAAAAATAGAGAGTGAGGAGAGGTATTAGGAGAAATTTCTTTACACAGAGGGTTGTTGGAGCCTGGGATGCTTTGCCCCAGAGAGAGGTTGAGGCAGAGACATTTACATCTTTTAGGATAAATTGAAGCAGAGGCTCAATGGTTGTACTCTTGTCTCTGAATCAGAAGATTTTGGGTTTGATCTCCATTCCAGAGACCAGAGCACATAATCTAGTCTGACACTTCAATGTGACACTGAGGGAGTGCTGCACTGTCAGAGGTGACATCTTTCAGATGAAACAATAAACCGTGGCCCCCTGTTCCGACAGATGTAAACAATCCTATGGTGCTATTCAGAGAAAAATAGGATAATTTTGCTGTTTTCCTGCTTGATATTAATCCCTCAACCAACACCACCAAAACAGATTGTCTGCTCATTTATCTCATTGCTACTTATGGGATGTTGCTGTGCTTTGTGCACTGTGGGTTGTCATGTTTGCCTACATAACAACAGTGACAACACTTCAAAAGTAATTCATTGACTATGAAATACTTTGGGACAGCCTTTAGTTGTGAAAGGTGCTATATAATTGCAAGTTTTTTTTTCAGTAACTGTCTGAACTATAACGTTTTATTACAGTACAGGGTTTTGAAAGAGGTGGCTATAGAGTGGATGCATTGGTTGTCATCTTCCAAAGTTCTATAGATTCTGGAACAGTTCCTGCAGATCGGAGGGTCGCAAATGTAACCCCACTATTTAAGAAAGGAGGGAGAGAGAAAACAGGGAACTACAGACCTGTTAGCCTGACATCAGTAGTAGGGAAAATGCTGGAATCTATTATAAAGGATGTGATAACAGGATATTTAGAAAATAATAATAGGATTTGGCAGAGTCAACATGGATTTATGAAAGGGAAATCATGTTTGACAAACCTATTGGAGTTATTTGAGGATGTAACTAATAGACTAGATAAGGGGGAAACCAGTGGATGTGGTGTATTTGGATTTTCAGAAGGCTTTCGATAAGGTCCCACACAGGAGGTTGGTGAACACAGTTAGAGCACATGGAATTGGGGGTAATATACTAGCATGGATTGAGAATTGGTTAACAGAGTAGGAATAAATGGGTCTTTTTCAGGTTGGCAGACTGTGACTAGTGGGGTGCCGCAGGGATTGCCACTTGGGCCCCAGTTATTCACAATCTATATCAATGATTTGGATGAGGGAACCAAATTTAATCTTTCCAAGTTTGCTGATGACACAAACCTAGGTGGGAATGTGAGTTGTGAGGAGGATGCAAAGAGGCTTCAAGGGGATATAGACAGGCTAAGTGAATGGGCAAGGACATGGCAGATGGAATATAATGTGGAAAAATATGAAGTTATCCACTTTGGTAGGAAAAACAGAAATGCAGAGTATTTTTTAAATGTTAAGAGATTGGGAAATGTTGATGTTCAAAGGGACCTGGGTGTCCTTGTACATGAGTCACTGAAAGCTAACATGCAGGTGCAGCAAGCAATTAGGAAGGTAAATGGTATGTTGGCCTTTATTACAAGAGGATTTGAGTACAGGAGTAAAGATGTCTTACTGCAATTATATAGGGCCTTGGTGAGACCGCACCTGGAGTATTGTGTACAATTTTGGTCTCCTTACCGAAGAAAGGTTATACTTGCCATAGAGGGAGTGCAACGAAGGTTCACCAGACTGATCCCTGGGATGGCGGGATTGTCGTATGAGGAGAGATTGAGTAGATTAGGCCTGTATTCTCTAGAGTTTAGAAGAATGAGAGGTGATCTCATTGAAACATACAAAATTCTTACAGGGCTCGACAGGGTAGATGCAAGGGGAATGTTTCCCCTGGCTGGGGAATCTAGAACCAGGGGTCACAATCTCAGAATAAAGGATAAGCCATTTAGGACTGAGATGAGGAGAAATTTCTTCACTTAGAGGGTGGTGAATCTTTGGAATTCTCTACCCCAGAGGGCTGTGGAGGCTCAGTCGTTGAGTATATTCAAAACAGAGATCGATAGATTTCTAGATATTAAAGGCATCAAGGGATATGGGGATAGTGCAGGAAAATGGCATTGAGGTAGAAAATCAGCCATGATCTTGTTGAATGGCGGAGCAGGCTCGAGGGGCCGGATGGCCTACTCCTGCTCCTATTTCTTATGTTCTTAAAGAACTCCCAGCTTTGCAACTCATAGTGCAACAGTTTCTTTATTGTTCCTTTTCAATTTTCTGGCTAAAAAGAGCCATTAAGCATGAATTGGCAGCACTACAGCTTTCAGAAGCTCAGTGCTGATATATTCCCACTGGATGGATTTTTTCAGTGAAACATTGAATGATAAGAATAATTCAGAAACAAATCACTGTAAAATTAAAACTGCATTTTTCCATAATTACTTTTCATTGGAGTTGCGCACCCTTACTATAAAAGATTGTTTTGGTCCGAAGTCACTGATTTAGAACTCAGGTATGAACAAAAACAATTGTTTCAAAGATCATTAACATAGCATTGTGTTTATTTACTGAAAATCGGAGGATCCCATCTGGCAGCTGCTGTTAAGCTTTCTCATGTCATTCCAAGGATTTAACTGAGTTCACAAATTATAGTTCTGTACTTCTGTAAGTAACAGATGGCATTTCAGGCTCTTCAATTTGACAATGCTAGACTCCCATTTGGACGACCAGAGTTCGAATCCCAGCATCAACCAGCTTTTAACTGATAAAGATGGCTCAGTGGGAATTTTGTTAAAGTGTCTTCCCTAGTGCTTTAGTTAACTTATGGTGATAATTTTATGGATTGAACTAATTAAAACATATAAACAATTGCTGAAATATGTTCTACACTGTAATAGTGAATGGTGCCCGATGGTTTTTACCCAACTGAAAACATGTTACTGAGTGCTGCATTATTACGTATTATTGAGTTTAGAAAGCTGTATTCTCAAAATTGTGGGCAATGAATGTGTTAACCCATTAAGTATTGAAAATCTTTTAAACTTAAGGTGCCAGCCTTGGCTCAGTAGTAGCACTCGTGCCTCTGAGTCAGAGGCTTCAGCCTCGCAAGCCTGGCCACCCCCCTCCACTGGCCTTGAACTATCCTGATTAGGGACCCTCCGTATCTCCATTCTGGATAGGGCCTCCATACTGGCTCTAGATTACTCCAGGTGCACATTGACATCCGCACCGGCGAATGTAAAAGGTCTGTTCCCCGCAGCAAATCTTTCAGGAATTTTATGCAGATCTTTGTGGTCACTATGCAAAAAGTCTCCTGAGGATGGCTGCCTCATTAAGTTGCTGTAGGTGTTGAAAGCCTACAGCAGCGTGCTATCTTCCACCCCAAACAGGCGAGCTCCCCTGTTCTAAACCCACTCTAGAAACTTGAGCACATAGTCCAGACTGACACTCCAGTGTAGTTTCTGTTCCACTGTTGGATTCAGTAGCCTAGATTTTCCATGGGAAGTGCATTTGGTTGGGACTTCCACCCACCCAATGGGTTCCAGGGTCAGCAGGTCAGGATGATTATGCATAATTTGAGTGAGTTTCAGGCTTTGGAAACTCCCCTCTAGGGGAGCTCGCCTGTTTGGGGTGGAAGATAGCACGCTGCTGTAGGCTTTCAACACCTACAGCAACTTAATGAGGCAGCCATCCTCAGGAGACTTTTTGCATAGTGACCACAAAGATCTGCATAAAATTCCTGAAAGATTTGCTGTAGGGAACAGACTTTTTACATTCGCCGGTGCGGATGTCAATGTGCACCTGGAGTAATCTAGAGCCAGTATGGAGGCCCTATCCAGAATGGAGATACAGAGGGTCCCCAATCAGGATAGTTCAAGGCCAGTGGAGGGAGGTGGCCAGGCTTGCGAGGCTGAAGTCAACAATCTCACATGTAGGAGATTCAATGTAGGAACAAGCTTAATAACCTTAACAGGTCAGGCAAGGTAAGAGGAGTCGATGATCACTCCTCACACTCTATTAAAATTCTTGAATAACTTACCATCAATGTCCAGGAGGCAGTGCTGTGCCTTTTATATCTGCAGCCCTCACCTGGAAGTGTTCCTTCACTCACAACCTTACATGCAATCACCCTACGAAAGCCTCACATAGAATCGAATTGCTTCGTGCATGTCTTTGTCATTCCTTCCCCAATGCATAATGGGCTACATGCAGGCATCAGATTTTTATTGCATTTCATAGTATCAGAAGGTGATTCTCACTTTTTGCATTCTTTTTAAAGGAGAAGATAGCCCTGGGATGGCAGGACTGACGTATGAGGAGAGATTGGGTCGACTAGGCCTATATTCACTAGAGTTTAGAAGAAAGAGAGGTGATCTCATCGAAATATATAAAATTCTAACAGGACTAGACAGACTAGATGCAGGGAGGATGTTCCCGATTGCTGGGGAGTCTAGAACCAGGGGTCACAGTCTCAGGATACGGGGTATGCCATTTAGAACCGAGATGAGAAATTTCTTCATTCAGAGGGTGGTGAACCTCTGGAATTCTTTACCACAGAAGGCCGTGGAGGCCAAGTCATTAGATGTATTCAAGAAGGAGATAGACATATTTCTTAGTGCTAAAGGAATTAAGGGATATAGGGAAAAAGCGGGAACATGGTACTGAGTTGGATGATCAGCCATGATCATTTTGAATGGCGGAGCAGCCCGAAGGGCCGAATGACCTATTCTTGCTCCTATTTTTTATGTTTCTATGTTTACTGTTGTGATGTATAATTGTATTTTGTATTGTGTTTTGTATCACCGAATGCATTTGTTTAAAATAATTGTATAACTTAAAGCTAGTTGTGAACTGCCAGAACGGGTTCCTGAACTCTGTGTTCGGTCATTGGTAATGGGATGCCTTTCTCCTATGCTGTGATATACGTGAATAGCATCTTTGTACTGTCAGACAAGAATTCACTACAAGCTGGTGATCCAAATGAGTTTTTAGAAGCAACCTTGGGGAAAAAAAATAATTAACACTGACAAAGCCATAAGTTCATTTAAAGGAACCTCGAGGAAGACTAACAAGGAAGAGAAATAGATCACTCCTGTATGTCTGGGTTAAATTGAGTCCCATTGTTGGAACTGTGATAACGTGATCATAAATATCAGCTCGAAGAAAGAAAACTGGTAATAAGCAAAAAGACCTTGAAGATGGTTAAAAATAAGATAAGGAAGAAAACTGGTCAAAAACATGTGGGTTATAAAAGTCTGAAGAGAATAGTTGAAATTGCTGTCATCAGACAAAAGGAGCCAGTGGCATACCAGGAGAGTCAGATAGGTTGACTAGCTGGTGATGGAAGACATGCAAGAATGCTAGCTGAGGGGGTCACTGAGGCATTATTTCCTATTTGAAGAGGCCAGTGATCTGCAGCTCGCAGGTCCTGTATTTAAAAGACTGATGCTTGCAGAGCAACATGTGCTGGTGTGGGCTAGGGAGCAGTATCAGCTGTATGCTATCAATGGCAGCTCTTATGAAGGACACTGCGACTAGTATATGCAGCACATTGGAGGACCATTTAATACACTGCAGTCCACCCTTGAGCAGGTGGCACTTCCAGTATTCTGCAGCAGAGGCTTCTATAACAAAAGCCATAAGGGCAGTCTTTGCTTCCTGCATGGATGTTCAAACTGCTGCCATTGAGACCTTCGGTACCAGATTGGAAAGAACTGATATACCTGGCAGGGCTTCACTCATCTCATGGGTACCATAAGGTCTGCTATCCCACAGATCAGTGACCATGCAGAGCCAGTCCGCAGTCCTAGTGGTGTGACACTACATGGGGTGGAAACAATGGGAGATGAGGTATATGACATTACCAAATGAATACGCAGGCAGTTCCCACTATCCTCCAGAAATTATAGGTGGAAACTCAGTAACGTAATGAATTGGGCTGGGACCTGCCATAACGGCTCCATTTCATGCCTCTACCCCTGCCCACTTGACTACTGCCCCAAAATGAGCAGAAAACAGCAAGAAATAAAGACTAGTAATTCCTTAGAGTAATTTCAGTGATCCAGCCACTTCCCACACTAAATCGCACTCCAACGGAGCATTGGAGGGGGAGGGCGAACAGCCAGCTGTCGTGGTGCACATAGGCACCAACGATATAGGTAAAAAAGGGGATGAGGTCCTAAAAGCAGAATATAGGGAGTTAGGAGGTAAGTTAAAAAATAGGACCTCAAAGGTAGTAATCTCAGGATTGCTGCCAGTGCCACGTGCTAGTCAGAGTAGAAATAGGAGGATATTTCAAATGAATACGTGGCTAGAGGAATGGTGCAAGGGGGAGGGATTCAAATTCCTGGGACACTGGAAACGGTTCTGGGGGAGGTGGGACCAGTACAAACCGGACGGTCTGCACCTGGGCAGGGCCGGGACCGCTGTCCTAGGAGGAGTGTTTGCTAGTGCTGTTGGGGAGGGTTTAAACTAAAGTGGCAGGGGGTTGGGAACCTGAGCAGGGAGAGAGAGGAAAGCGTAACAGGAAGGGACAGAAGGTATGGAGTAATAGGTAAAGTGTTAAAAAAGGAAAA
Organism: Heptranchias perlo; assembly: GCF_035084215.1. NCBI lineage: Eukaryota > Metazoa > Chordata > Chondrichthyes > Hexanchiformes > Hexanchidae > Heptranchias > Heptranchias perlo. The sequence goes on along the minus strand of NC_090351.1, from coordinate 21,964,201 downwards.
AGCAGGAACTAAGCGTCACAAAACAGATTTGAAAGTTCTTTATCTGAATGCACGTAGCATTCGTAACAAAATGGACGACTTAACGGCACAAATAACTACGTATGGGTATGATCTTGTGGCCATTACAGAAACATGGCTGCAGGGTGACAACGACTGGGAATTAAATATGCCAGGGTATTTAACAATCAGGAAGGACAGGCAGGAAGGAAGGGGAGGTGGGGTGGCTATGTTAATAAAGGAAGGAATCACTGTAATACAGATAAATGATATTGGGACAAAGCATCAAGATAATGAAACAGTTTGGGTGGAGATAAGGAATAATAAGGGGAAAAAAACATTAGTGGGCGTAGTATATAGGCCTCCTAATAGTTGCAACTCTGCTGGAAGAAGTATTAATCAGGAGATAGTCGGGGCATGTAATAAGGGAACAGCCATAATTCTGGGGGATTTTAATTATCATATTAACTGGACAAATCAAATTGGGCAGAGCAGCCTTGAGGATGAGTTCATTGAGTGCATCAGGGATGGATTTCTTGAGCAGTATGTAACTGATCCTACAAGGGGGCAGGCAACCTTGGACCTGGTCCTGTGTAATGAGCCAGGATTAATTAATAATGTCCTAGTTAAGGATCCCCTTGGAACGAGCGACCACAACATGGTTGAATTCCATATCCAATTAGAGGGTGAGAAGGTTGATTCTCAAACAAGCGTACTGAGCTTGAATAAAGGAGACTATGATGGTATGAGAGCGGAATTGATTAAAGTGGACTGGGAAAATAGATTAAAGGGTAAGACGGTACATGAGCAGTGGTGTTCATTTAGGGAGTTATTTTACAACTTTCAAAATAAATATATTCCACTGAGGAAAAAAGGGTGTAAAAGAAATGACAGCCATCCGTGGCTAAGTAAAGAAATCAAGGATAGTATCCGACTAAAAACAAGGACATATAAGGTAGCCAAACTTAGTGGGAGGATAGAAGATTGGGAATTCTTCAAAAGACAGCAAAAAGTAACTAAAGGATTGATTAAGAAAGGGAAGTTAGATTATGAAAAGAAAGTAGCAAAAAATATAAAAACAGATAGCAAGAGTTTCCATAGTTATATAAAAAGAAAAAGGGTGGCTAAGGCAAACGTCGGTCCCTTAGAGGATGAGACCGGGAAATTAATGGTGGGAAACATGGAGATGGCAAAAATGCTGAACAAATATTTTGTTTCAGTCTTTACAGTAGAGGACACCAAGAATATCCCAACACTGGACAAACAGGGGACTCTACGGGGGGAGGAGCTAAATACGATTAAAATCACTCAGGAGATGGTACTCAGTAAAATAATGGGACTCAAAGTGGATAAATCCCCTGGACCTGATGGCTTCCATCCCAGGGTCTTGAGGGAAGTGGCAGTAGGGATTGTGGATGCTTTGGTGATAGTTTTCCAAAATTCCCTGGACTCAGGAGAGGTCCCAGCAGATTGGAAAACTGCTAATGTAACACCGTTATTTAAAAAGGGTAGTGGGCAGAAGGCTGGAAATTATAGGCCAGTTAGCTTAACATCTGTGGTGGGTAAAATTTTGGAGTCTATTATTAAGGAGACAGTAACGGAACATTGAGATAAACATAATTTAATAGGACAAAGTCAGCATGGCTTTATGAAGGGGAAGTCATGTCTGACAAATTTGCTTGAGTTCTTTGAGGATATAACGTACAGGGTGGATAAAGGGGAACCAGTGGACATAGTGTATTTAGACTTCCAGAAGGCATTCGACAAGGTGCCACATAAAAGATTATTACTTAAGATAAAAAATCACGGGATTGGGGGTAATATTCTGGCATGGGTGGAGGATTGGTTATCTAACAGGAAGCAGAGAGTTGGGATAAATGGTTCATTTTCGGACTGGCAACCAGTAACCAGTGGTGTTCCACAGGGGTCGGTGCTGGGTCCCCAACTCTTTACAATCTATATTAACGATTTGGAGGAGGGGACCGAGTGCAACATATCAAAATTTGCAGATGATACAAAGATGGGAGGGAAAGTAGAGAGTGAGGAGGACATAAAAAACCTGCAAGGGGATATAGACAGGCTGGGTGAGTGGGCGGAGATTTGGCAGATGCAATATAATATTGGAAAATGTGAGGTTATGCACTTTGGCAGGAAAAATCAGAGAGCAAGTTATTTTCTTAATGGCGAGAGACTGGAAAGTACTGCAGTACAAAGGGATCTGGGGGTCCTAGTGCAAGAAAATCAAAAAGTTGGTATGCAGGTGCAGCAGGTGATCAGGAAAGCCAATGGAATGTTGGCTTTTATTGCTAGGGGGATAGAATATAAAAACAGGGAGGTATTGCTGCAGTTATATCGGGTATTGGTGAGACCGCACCTGGAATACTGCATACAGTTTTGGTCTCCATACTTAAGAAAAGACATACTTGCTCTCGAGGCAGTACAAAGAAGGTTCACTCGGTTAATCCCGGGGATGAGGGGGCGGACATATGAGGAGAGGTTGAGTAGATTGGGACTCTACTCATTGGAGTTCAGAAAAATGAGAGGCGATCTTATTGAAACATATAAGATTGTGAAGGGGCTTGATCGGGTGGATGCAGTAAGGATGTTCCCAAAGATGGGTGAAACTAGAACTAGGGGGCATAATCTTAGAATAAGGGGCTGCTCTTTCAAAACTGAGATGAGGAAAAACTTCTTCACTCAGAGGGTGGTAGGTCTGTGGAATTTGCTGCCCCAGGAAGCTGTGGAAGCTACATCATTAGATAAATTTAAAACAGAAATAGACAGTTTTCTAGAAGTAAAGGGAATTAGGGGTTATGGGGAGCGGGCAGGAAATTGGACATGAAGCTGAGTTCGGATCGGTCCATGCCCTGTGGGTGGCGCAGAGGGCCCAGGGGCTGTGTGGCCGGGTCCTGCTCCTACTTCTTGTGTTCTTTCGATTTGTGGTTGGGATCAGATCAGCCATGATCTTATTGAATGGCGGAGCAGGCTCGAGGGGCCGATTGGCCTACTCCTGCTCCAATTTCTTATGTTCTTATGTTCTTATGGTTAGAGAATTAGGGCTATAATGTTGTCACCCTGTCTGTGACCTGCGCTTCCTTCAAGTGCAGCTCAACACCAGTTGAGCGGAAATACAGAATATACCTGCTTCTTGCCACACCAATGGAACCATCACATCTATAGTTTAAATAAAAATATTCAAGCAACAATCATAAAAAAATGGAAAATAAAACAATGTTGACATGAATCACAGCTCCTTTTACTGGTTTAATTTTTAAACAGAACTAATGGTGAGACTTCTTCAAGTGACAATTAACTGCAATTTACTCATCGTTTAATTTTCAAAGTAGTTAATTATCATGTTCTTGTGCTAAGAAATTATCACATGCAATGATCTTGGCAAAAATAGCTATCATGTTAGTTTTATGAAAATCAGCATCTGTAAGCAGGACAAAGCTAAATCAAATAAAAGAATGGATAAGTAATTTGAAGCCAATCAATTCTCCCTGTTCAGTTAAATCATTTTGTTTTGAGATAGCCACTGATAAACTGCAGATAATTGGCCACAGATTCATGCCCACAATTCCCCACACAGTAGGTGCGATTTTACCCCTGCCCGCCTGGAGGAAACTGGGCAGTTAAAATCAACTGGGTGATTTATCCGCTGACACCCGCCTAGATTCCACCAGCTTCTGTTTTAACCTGCTCTTTAGAGTCGGCACCTGAAGCTCACAGGATCCTTCTTTAATTATCCAGTTCAGGGCCTGATGACATCCTTAGGCCTAACTGCGATTTTAAGTCTGGCCTGAGCAGGGAAGCCATTGTGGCTTTCCCGCCAGGTGAAAACAGCGTGAAGAAGATCAGGGACCATAACAGGCCATTTAAGGTAAATGTTTTTGCATTCCTTGTAAGGCCAGGAGCAGTAAGAGCACTCCTTCGGGCCATACATGGAAAATTTAGGTCTTTGGGATGTTTCTGAGTGATGTGATACAATACTGTATAAATATAGGTATTTCTTTCTTTGGGGCATGGTATAAAATCCAAGAATCAATAGGTCCAGCATAAAGATTTTAAATACCAGGACATTAGCTCATAAATTAGATACTTACATCGGGAATTTCTCCTTCTGCCATAACTTTGGCTGAAGTTATGACGGCAGAGCAGGAGAACCTCTAAGGAAATTCACCCCCTTATGTACACAAATTTATGGCATGATTTATTGCCAGATTTGCCCATAGAAATGCTGCCCAAAAATATTTTTTCATCTCACTTAAGTAATTACTTTTCATGCTTTCTCCTAGCTAAATATGCAAATGAATTGCAAATGGTTGTTCCAGTCAATTCCTTAGATCATCACTGAAGGTGAACAGACTGTGATTTCCTCCCACACAATAACGAAAACATTTTTAGTTTGAAAATATATATAATTTCATGCCACATACAGCTAGAACTTTAGTCCAGTAGCTAAAAGCAATTACATGATAGCATTTGCTATTTGTTTCCCAGGCACATTATTGAAAACTTACCTAAATCTCAAAGCAAGGATAGGCATTATTGAAGGAGTTGAAGGAGTTGGAACATGCTTATGAGAATGATCTAAGATACAAGAGTTGAAATTAAAAAAAGACTTGCATTTATATAGCGCCTTTCATGACCTCAGGATGTCCCAAAGCGCTTTACAACCAATTAAGTACTTTTTTTGAAGTGTAGTCTCTGTGGTAATGTACGAAACACGACAGCCAATTTGCACACAGCAAATTGTAATCCCACATATAATCCAGACTAAGAGTAGAAAAGGCCCAAAAACATTGTGGAAGATTCAATAATTTGCATTGAAGTCTGCTTTGCAACTGTAGTCCCAAAAGGCATGTTGCCTCCTAGGTACCAGGGTAAAGAAAGAAAGAGCTTGCAATTATATAGCATCTTGCACATCCACAGGATATCTCAAGTCACTTTACAGCCAATAAAATACTTTTGAAGTATTTGCAATCACTGTTGCACACATCAAAGTCCCACAAACAAAATGACCAGTTACTCTGTTTTGGTGGTGTCGGTTGAGGTATGAATGTTGGTCAGGAGCCTGGGAGAACTCCCTGCTCTTCTTTGAATAGTGTAATAGGGTGTTTTATGGCATTCTGAACAGGCTGACAGAACATAATGAAGCAGATGGAAAGTTCATGAAATGGAAGGGAAAACAACTGGAAATCATGCTTCACAAAGGAACCAACAACACAGGAAAAAATAGGATAGAAATCCTGCAGGGTGATTTTCTGGAGTTAGGTACTGGATTAAAGAGGAAGACCTTAGGGGCAGTGTTCTCATGATTACTCCTTGTGCCTCATGTTGGGCCAGTGGGGGAGGAACAGATTAGATATGTTAATGCATAACTTGGGAGTTGGTGTAAAAGAGAGGCTTTAAATTCCTATGACATTGGAATGAATTCTAAGGCAAGGGGAAGCCATTCAGATGAGCTGCATCTAAAATAGACTAGTACCAATCAATTGTAGAAAGGGTATATACAGCAGTTGGGAGGAAACTAAAATGACAAGGGGAGGAAGATCAAAGAAAGCAGAACAAAAATAATGAACTAGAAAAGATAGATGCCAGATGTTATAGAACAGAGAAGGGGCCTATAGAATGCAGTTTGAGCGGAGAAAGGAATATGGAACCAAGGCAGGTAAATGGAGTTGAGATACAGATCAGCCATGATCTAAGTGAATGGCCGAACAGGCTTGAGGGACTGAATGGCCTACTGCTGTTCCTGTGTTCCTATATTATCCTCATCCTGGCTCCAAAAAATGCACCAAAAAACATGCAGCAACAATTTCTTCAGCAGCAGCCTTCCTTTCAGGGACACCGGTTTGATTGAGTTCCACAATGTTGTAGTGGGCTGTTGTGGTGGGCAGAACTTGAACAGCACAGGCACTGTACATTTATCTATCAAAAGTACATCAGGCCCCTATATATGTCATATGGTCCTGATTGGAATATAATTGTAACGAGGCTCCCGTCCATTTCTAGCGTGTGCCTTGGCAACCTATTTCAAGGCCCAGACCAAAATGAGAGCAGGCCCAAAGACAGCCCTAAGTTTTCCATTATGAATTTTGTCTTTCTTCCCTCCCATTCCCACCAAATAACAGGGTGGTAGAGAGACCAAAATTAGAACCCATTTGACTCATCAATCCCTTTTTAAAAGATCAGATGCAATTTGTAGCAACATTGACTCTCTCCACCTTAAATGGCAATGAATAACACAGAGAAAACTTCCAACAAGATAAAGCTACATGAAACTTTGCCTTTGCTCCACAGGTAATCAATCAAAAGCTCAAACATCAATCTAACTTTACAATCTACATCATTAACCTGCCAGCGGGAACAAGGATATTTCCATCTCCATGTGCCAACTAGCTTTATAAGTTTTCAACTCCTTCAATGACATTGAATAGAATTGTCAATATTGTTGTAATAAAGCTACTCAAGTATCAGGAATAATTTCATGAATGTAATATCAAACCTAATTGACTAAAATAAAAACTTTAAATAAATTTAAAAATTAATCCCTACAGACGTCCTGCTTTGTCAACCCTTTTTTCTCCTGTCTGTTTCGTAACTAGTTTAGTTATTTCAACTTTAATTTTACTCCTTATTAACTAAAATAATTTGTTTTACCTAATATCTTCTTTTCCTATTACTTTGAAAATTGAAATAGTTTAATTATCTTGCTTCTTCCCTCTCTCCGCCCCTCTCCGATCATCACCCATTTTGGAGATGGGAACAACTTTGAAAAATGTTGCTGTTCCAAAGGCCAGGTTTTTAGCCAACTGAATGGCAAAGATCTAAAGACTGACGTGGTCACTTCATAAACATGACATCTTTGACATGATTTTACATGTCAAGATACAATGGGACTGTTGACAGATAAGTAAATTAATTGAGAGCTCCCAGAAGATGAGCATGCCTCTATAAGTAAGCATCAGAGTGATGGTGATATGTTGAAATCTTCCCCTTCATTAAACGCATTAACTCACTAGGTTGATTGGAGAGAAAAATATTCCATTTTCAGTTTGAATCTGCAGCATCGTTAATGGCTGTTAAAAAGCAAAAGATCAGATTTTTTTCCTCCCTTTTCACTAGCCATTCTTACTCCCTTTGTGGAGAGGCAACAATCCTCAGATCAGTATTAAACACGAATAAATCATTTGTTAGTGCTTTCTCCCAACATTACACCATTGTTCAATCACGCCTACCTTTTTAATAAAATTGAGAAAGAAAGCAAAGTTGGGCTGCTGGAAATACACTTCTTGATCCTTCTTTCCTTTATCCTGCATCTTAGTGTAGTCATAAGAACATAGGAACGTAGGCCATTCAGACCCTTGAGCTTGTTCTGCCATTCAGTTAGATGATGGCTGATCTGTACCTCAACTCTATTTACCCACCTTTGCCATATCCCTTCATACCCTTACCCAACAAAAATCTATCAATCTTAGCCTTGAAAATCTCAATTGACTCAGCATCCACAGCCTTTTGGGGGAGTAAGTTCCAGATTTCCACCTCCCTTCGCGTGAAAAAGTGCTTCCTGATTTCACTCCTAAATGGCCCAGCTCTGATTTTAAGGTTAGGCCCCTTGTTTTGGATTCCCCCACCAGAGGAAGGAATTTGTCTGTATCTACCCTATCCAATCCCTTTATTATTTTAAATACCTCAATTAGATCACCCCTCAATTGTCTAAACTCATGGGAATACAGCAACAACTTGTATTTATATAGCGCCTTTAATTAAGTAAAATGTTCCGAGGCGCTTCATAGAAGTGTAATCAGATAAAAAGTGACACCGAGCCAAAGAAGGAGACATTAGGACACCTGATTAAAAGCTTGGTCAAAGGGATAGGCTTTAAGCAGCATCTTAAAGAGGGAGAGAGAGGTGGAGAGGCAGAAAGGTTTAGGGAGGGAATTCCAGAGCTTAGGGCCTAGACAGCTGAAGGCATGGCCGCCAATGGTGGGGTGAAGGAAGTGGAGGATGGACAAGAGGCCAGAGTTGGAGGGATGCAGAGTTCTCAGAGAGTTGTAGGGCTGAAGATACAGAGATAGGGAGGGGTGTGGCCACGGAAGAATTTGAACGTGAGGATGAAAATTTTTAAATCGAGACGTTCAGGGACCAGGAGCCAATGTAGGTCAGCGAGCAGAGGCGTGATGGCTGAACGGGACTTCAAAAGCCAAGTTTATGCCACCTGTACTCATAATTTAACCTTTTAAACCCTGGTATAATTTCTGATAAAACTGTGCTGCACCCCTTGCAAGGCAAATATATCTTTCCTGAGGTTCGGTGTCCAAAACTAAATGCAGTACTCCAGATGGGATCTGACCAAGGCTGTGTACAACTGAAGCATCAATTCCTCACTTTTGAATTCCAACCCCCTTGAGATAAAGGCCAACATTGCATTAGCCTTTTCATAACTGTGCACTAGTTTTTAGTGATTTGTGTACATGAACACTCAAATCCCTTTGCTATTCCACAATTCCTAGTCTCTAACCATTAAGAACATTTTTTGATTTGTCTTTCTGGAACCCTCACACTTGCCCACATTGAACTCCATCTGCCATAGTTACGCCCTCTCATTTTGGGGGTAGTTTTAACCGTCCATGAAGGGCAGGAAAGAACCAGGAAGGGGGTTAAATCGGTAAATATGTGAAACCCAACACCAACGCGTCACGAACATGCCAACTTCCGGTTTATCAATGGCGGTTTTGGGTGCAGCCAAGTAACCAGCTCTGGAGAGGCGGGTCCATAATTATGATATTTAAATGAGGCTCTGTTCCTCAGATTTAGGCAGCCATTTGAATTTAGCGGCTCTGGGCCGGGTTTCTCAGGGCTCAGGAAACCCGTCAGCAAAATAGAGGCGTGAACTGCTGAATCCAGCAGGTAAGTGCTTTTTAGAGCACTGATTGTGGACCAGAAGGAGCAGGAGTGCTTCCTCACAGCACCCAAGCAAATCTTCTGCCATGATCAGCCTCCCCCACCATCCCCCCGTGATCTGCCGACCCCCCTGCAATCGGCTGCCATTGCCCTCCCCTCCTCGCTGCCAAACTTCGAGCCCCCGTCCACCATGCCCCAATCTTTTCTGATTTCTGGGGACTGTCCCAAGCGTTCCCAGGCTGCGGCCTTCTACCCCAGGCTTTCACGCCCGGCAGCCGACCAGCTTCTCAATCTGGCCGGCTGCCAGGTGGAAAATAATATCCTGCCATTAAATTCGGCTGGATTTCCGCCTTCCCGGCATTTCCAAGTTTCCCGGTTGCAAACACTCCCTCTGCGCCTCCCCGTAAATATCGGGGCCAAAGTCTGTCTATGTCCTTTTGTAACTTCCAGCTCCCATCTACACAACTTACTGTGCCTCCTTATTTACTGTCAACTGCAAACTTGGATATAAAATTCTCTATTCTTTCATCCATGTCGTTAATATATATGGTGAAAAGCTGAGGCCCCAATACGGATCCCTGGGGAAGATCACATCAGGCCCCTTTATCCCAACTCTTTGTCTTCTGCCTCTCAACCAATTACCAAGTCATGACACAAGCTTAACTCCAATTCCGTGTGCTCTCATTTTTGCTAATCTCTTGTGCGGAACCTTATCAAATATCTTCTAGAAGTCCATATAGACAATATCCATAGGCATTCCCCTATCCACAATGCTAGTAACCTCCTCAAAAAATTCAAGTGGATTAGTCAACATGACCTACCCCTCTCATTACCTGGTTTATCCCTGCCTTCCTTCTTAAATAATGGCGTGACATTCACAATTTTCCAATCCAAAGGCACAATTCCTGAATCTAGAGAGCTTTAGAAAATTATGACTAAAGCATCTGCAATTTCCTCATGTATTTCTTTTAATACCTTGGGGTGGAAACAATCCGGCCTTAGAGATTGTCTATCTTAAGTCTCTTATTTTCTCTATTACCATTTTTTAAAACTTATATTAAATCTACTAAATTCCTCCCCTTGACTTATTTTTAAGTTCTGTTGTACCACTGATATTTTATCCTCTTCCTCCACTGTGAAAACGGATACAAAGTACTCACTGAACATGTCGCCATTTCCTTATTATCCATTATAGCCTTGTCTGCATCCATCTTTAATGGGCCCACATTCCCCTTTACCACTCTCTTTCTCTTTGAATACTTTCCATTATTATCCAGAGGTTATGACCCTGGAGGTTCTGCTCCTTAATTTAGAGCTTAGCTCCTTAAAGTCCCTTTGCGGAACCTCATTCCTACTTTTATCTGTGACATTGGTTCACACATGAACCACAACCGCAGTCTGCACATCTTCCCATTCAAGAACCTTTTGCATTCAATCTGTGATGTCCCAAACTCTGGCGCCTGGAAGCAAAATACCATTTGGGACTCTGGATCACATCTACAAAAGAAACTATACACCCCCCTGTCTATAAATCCCCTACAATCACCACTCGCCTATTCTTACTATCGGAACCATTTCCCCCATGGGTAGCCATTTGCTCATCAGTACTTTGTAGTCGCTTCTGGGACATAGTTTTGAACCCAGTCCAGGCAGAAAGGATAAAGTCTTCTGCCTGATTACTGTTAATGGTCTGAAACCAATTACAGTGAACACTAATTAGACATTCTCTCTCAAAGAGCCAATAATGATGGCTAGTGTGGGAAACAGTAAATTTATGTTGGTAAAGGCAATGATTTAAGGGGAACAACAGAAGCAACTTCTCCCCAAGTATATGTATCCCAAATCTGAAGGATCATTGCTGGCTAATGGTCCTCTGTTTTGCAGGTGGAAGTAGCCTTGGGGACAGTAGGACTTTTCAGTGAGTCAGTGAGCAAGGTCATCTTCTGCATAAACTCACCTGATTTAACATTTTCCAGTGCTCCTGGTTGCTGTCATGACTGATGGGGTGACTTTTCAGAGCATTTAAATCAGCTGATCTTATGTGCATGCACTGATGCTGATACCGTCTTCCCGATATCATGGCTGGATGCTCCTGAGACTCGCTCATTTTATAGTGGGAGTGTGGGCATGGTGTTGCCTGTGCAGCTTGACCTTAATTCAAACGTCTGGATGATTTGGGTTTTTTCTCATAGCCAGTGGCAGTGATTGAAGATTAAAGTGTGCATCATGAGGGTGAGGGCTCATCAACTCAACTCCAGACCTCTTGAACAACTTCATGAAAGACGTTAGGTACATCATCTACCTGGCGTCTTCCAATAACAAAGGCTGCTTTAGGACCTCCTATCCACCTCTGGAAACAACCAAGAATGTCAAGGAGGATGTCAGCGGGACACTATGTTAGGGATGTGTTAAGTTTTAAATAAGAAAATTATAAATAAATATATCGATGGCTATTATTTTTAAAAATTAGCTTCAATGTTTTTCTCAGGGGCTTGCTTTTTCTCCATCCCTTCTCCAAACAATGTTGGGGAAAACGTGCATTTCCAAGCACCTTATTCCTCATCCCCCCAATCGGCTTAGAAACAGGATACCTTCTGCCTAAGAGTGTAGGCTCCATGTAGTTATCAATCCATTAAGAGTATCTTCTGGCAATGTAAAATTATACTCCTGTTTGGTTGGAGGAACTATAGGAACGTAGGAACGAGAGTAGGCCATTTAGCCCCTCGAGCCTGTTCCGCCATTCAATGTGATCGTGGCTGATCTGTGACCTAAATCCATATACTCGCCTTAGCCCCATATCCCTTAATACATTTAGTTAACAAAAATCTAGCAATCTCAGATTTAAAATTAACAGTTGAGCTAGCATCAACTGTAGTATGCGGAAGAGAGTTCCAAATTTCTACAATCCTTTGCATGTAGAAGTGTTTCCTAACTTCACTCCTGAAAGTCCTGGCTCTAATTTTTAGGCTATGTCCCCTAGTCTTTATCTCCCCAAACAGCGGAAATAGTTTCTCTCTATCTACCCTAACAGTTCCCCTTAATACCTTGAAAACGCCGATCAAATCACCCCTTAATCTTATAAATTCCAGGGAATACAACCCTAGTTTGTGTAATCTCTTCTTGGAATTTAACCCTTGGAGTTAAGGTATCATTCTAGTAAATTTATGCTGCACTCCCTACATGGCCAATATATCCTTCCTAAGGTGCTGTGCCCAGAACTGAACACAATACTCCAGGTGTTGTCTAACCAGGGTTTTGTATAGCTGTAGCAAAACTTCTACCCCCTTGTATTCTAGTCCTCTAAATATAAAGGCCAGCATTCCATTAGACTTTTTGATTATTTTCTGTACCTGTTCATGACATTTTAATAATCTATGTACATGGACCCCTAAGTCTCTTTGGACCTCCACTGTTTCGAGCTTTTCTCCATTTAGAAAGTACTTTGATCTATTCTTTTTACGTCAAAGTGGATGACCTCACACTCGCCTACACTGAAATCCATTTGCCACAGTTTTGGTTAGAGGCACGGCTAGTTCTGGAGCACAAGTCTATTAATATCTCTGTAATTTTATGCTTCCATCTACAATGCTTACAATGCTGCCTATCTTTGTGTCATTAGGCAAACTTGGATATGTGGCTCTCTATCCCGTCATCTAAGTCGTTAGTAAATTCAATGAATAGTTGAGGCCCCATCACAGATCCTTGTGGGACACTACTAATCACTTCCTGCCAATTTGAGTACCTGCCCATTATCCCTACTCTCTGTCTCAGCCAATTTCCTAACGAGGTCAATAATTTGCCCTCAATTCCATAAGCTTCAACTTTAGCCTACAGTCTCTTATGAGTGACTTTATCGATTTCCTTCTGTAAGTCCATATAAACAACATCCATACACATTCCGCTGTCCATTACTCTAGTCACCTCCTCAAAAAATTCAATCAGGTTCATAAGGTATGACCTACCCTTTACAAATCCATGCTGGCACTCTCTGATCAGCTGAAAATTTTCTAGGTGTTCAGTCACTCTATCCTTAATTATAGACTCTAGTAATTTCCCAACAACAGATGTTAGGCTAATTAGTCTATAATTCCTTGGTTTCCCTCTCTCACCTTTCTTAAATAGTGGAGTGCAATTTTCCAATCTAAAGGAACGGTTCCTGAATCGAGAGAGCTTTGGAAGATTATAGTTAGGGCTTCTGCAATGTTCTCACCCACTTCCTTTAAAACCCTGGGACGGAAACCATCTGGTCCTCGGAATTTGACACTCTTTAGTGCCATTATTTTCTTCATTAGTTTTAATTTGCTTACATTAATTATAGTTTGTCCCTGTCCCTGATTCAAAATTAGTTTCCTTGGGGTGCTATGCTCTTCCTCTACTGTAAATACTGATGCAAAGTAATTATTTAACATGTCTGCCATTTCCTTATTTTCATTTACAATATCACCATTATCAGTTTTTAAGGGGCCCACATTGCTCTTGACCACTCTCTTTTTCTTAATATAATTGTTAAAAGTTTATGTGTTGATTTTGATATCCTTTGCAAGTTTCTTTTCATTCTCCCTTTTTGTGGTTCTTACTATTTGTTTTGTCCCCCTTTGCTGTTCTTTGAATCTCTCCCAGTCACCAGGATCTGTTCTGTTTTTTGTATTTTTGTATGCTTTTTCTTTTAGTTTTATGTTGTCCCTTACCTCTTTTGTTGTCCATGGCTGTTTTTTTTGGCAAGTTTGCTCTCGCCCCGTAGGAGTATGAACTGGTTCTGCATCACATTAAATTCATTTTTGAACACCTCCCACTGATCTTCTGTCATTTTACCCATTAACAGATTTGCCCAGTTTAATGTGGACAGTCTCCGTCTCGTCCCATTGAAGTCGGCCTTACCTAAACTTAGAATTTTAGTAGCTGATACGGGTTTCTCCTTTTCAAACACAATGTTGAACTCGATCATATTATGATCGCTATTAGATAAATGTTCACACGCCATTAGGCTGTTATCTGGCTCATTACTCATTATTAACTCTAATATGGCCTGGCTCCTTGTTGGTTCTAGGACATATTGTTGCAGAAAGCTGTCCTGAACACACTCAAGAAATTCGCTATCTTTCTGACATGAGCTCCTCTGCTTATCCCAGTCAATATGAAAGTTAAAATGCCAAATGTTATGCTGAATCAGATTTGCTGCCACTGAACATGCAATAGCTATTCTGGGGTCATGGGTAGATGCCCACTTTAAGATCAGTGCAGTAAAATGTTATACGTTGTCAATTTGCCAGAATACTGCTGTGCCTATAGAGTAAGTATTGAGCAAGATGTGTCAGAATGAAGTGCACTGTTAACATTTGTGCCAACTTTCACTTATCAAGTATTTTGCATGGCCCTATTCAAAGGAAATATTAACCTAAGATCTATCAATCCACCATAAAGTGGTGCAAGTAATTACATTGTGTCATTACTCATGACATTATAAGAATCAGTGATTAAAAATAACTTTGTCATTTTGAAGTCCCATTACTTATTTTTGCAGCACCAAGAATTAATTATTGCTTTCAATCAATGGCTTTATCTTAAAAATTAGAGAGCATGACATTGAAAATGATAAATGAGGTGACCTTCTCAGAGCCTGATCACTTTTCCCATTTTAACTTGTTCAGTTTGCCTCATTTATGTCGAGTTCAGCGTGTAATGAATTAAAGCAAAATTACAGTTAGTTCATTAAAACGACAACTAGTTTACCTAGAGAAATTAAAAATTACTTAAAATGTGTAAATCTTCTTTCAGTTTGAGTCTTTCACATTATTAGCCATTGTTTCTAACAACCTGTTCGCTTATACATATCTAAATAACATGACTGAATGCACACAACATATTCATCTGTTTGAAGTTTGTAAGATATATTACCATAGAACATCCTGGTAATTGACTGCAAATTATTTCTTAAGAAACTTGTAGTGATAACACAGTCATAAATCTTTCAGGGTGATACATCAAAGACACAAAGCAGATTGGTAGCTATTGCCTGTGCTCATAGCTAAAATTGAATCCAAAACTGAATAATATCCCACTAGCTGCCACCCTCCCAAAAAAATATTATAATATGGGTAACGTTCAACTTCAGCTGGGGTGTAAAGCTGGCGGTAACAAATCAGCCATTCTTTCCAATGAACACCACACCTCAGGAAGGATATATTGGCCTTGAACGGGGGGCATCTTCACCAGAATGATACCGGGGCTAAAAGGGTTACATTATGAGCACAGGTTGGCTTGTTTTCCCTCGAGTATAGAAGATTAAGGGGTGATCTAATTCAGGTCTTTAAGATGATTAAAGGAATTGATAGGGTGGATAGGGAGAAATTATTTCCTCTGGTGGAAGAGTCCAGAACAAGGGGGCATAACCTTCAAATTAGAGCTAGGCCATTTAGGGGCCATGGTAGGAAGCACTTCTTCACACAAAGAGTAGTGGAAATCTGGAACTCTCTCCCCCAAAAAGCTGTTGAGGCAAGATCAATTGAACATTTCAAAATTGAGATTGATTGATTTTTGTTAGGTAAGAATATTAAGGGATATGGAACCAAGTTAGATAAATGGAGTTGAGATACAGATCAGCCATGATCTAACTGAACAGGCTTGAGGGGTTGAATTACATCGAGTTACATCAAGTCTTCAGCACAGAAACAGGCCATTCAGTCCAACTGGTCCATACTAACGTTTATGCTTCACACATGCCTACTACCTCCCTACTTCATCTAATCCTAACAGCATTCCCTTCTATTCCTTCTTTGTGTGCTTATCTAGCTTCCCCTTAAATACATCTATGCTATTTTCCTCAACTGCTCCTTGTGGTAGTGCGTTCCACATTCTTACCCACTCTTTGGGTAAAGAAGTTTCTCCTGAATTCCCTATTGGATTTATTAGTGACTATCTTATATTGATGACCTCTAGCTTTGGACTCCCCCACCAGTGGAAACATTTTCTCTACGTTCTACATTATCAAATCCTTTCATTATCTTAAAGATCTCTATCATGTCATCCCTAAGCCGTCTCTTTTCTAGAGAAAAGAGCCCCAGCCTGTTTAGTCTTTCCTAGTAAGTATATCCTCTCAGTTCTTGTGAATCTTTTTGCACTTTCTCCAATGCCTCTATATCCTTTATATAATATAGAGACCAGAACTGTGCACAGTATTCCTAAGTGTGGTCTAACCAAGGTTCTATACAAGTTTAACATAACTTTTCTGCTTTTCAATTCTATCCCTCTAGAAATGAACCCCAGTGCTTGGTTTGGCTTTTTATGGCCTTATTAACCTGCATCACTACTTTTAGTGATTTGTGTATCTGTACCCTGAGATCTCTTTGCTCCTCTACCCCATTTAGACTCTTATTATCCAATCTGTATGTGGCCTCCTTATTCTCCCTACCAAAATGTACCACCTCGTACTTAACTATATTGAGATTCATTTGCCAATTACATGCCCATTCTGCAAGTTTATTAATGTCTTCTTGCACTTTGACGTATTCTTCCTTTGTATTAACTACACCCCCCAATTTGATGCTGTCAGCAAATTTTTGAAATTGTGCTTCCAATTCCCAGGTCCAAACATTTATGTAATTTGTACACAACAGCACCGATCCCTGTGAAACACCACTTCCCACCTTTTGCCTGTCTGAGTAGCTACCCCTAACCCCTACTCTCTGTTTTGTGATTTGTAGCTAGCTTGCTATCCATTCTGCTACCTGTCCCCTGACTCCACATGCTCTGGCCTACTCCTGTTCCTATGATCTGATACAGTCAGTTTTATGTCCCTGCCGAAGTTACATGTTAGTCCCTGTACCTTTTAAAAGGAAATTCTAGAAGCTGTAATCTAAGCAATGGGTTTGGGTGATTGTTATAAACAATTCAAGCTTCATTTTCAAATTTGTTGGAGCCTCTCAATTAGAGCATTGCCACTAAGCTATTATTTGGTACTTCATTGTACTTTTATTGAAGTTTTTACATACATTTCTTATAAACACCAGCTACATATATACTTGAACTACACTTCAGATATTGTGAATCAACCCAGGCTAAGCCAGTAACATTCAACCAATGAAGAGTTCTTAACCACATTCTTACGTAAACAAATGGATTACAGACCAAGCGGGTGGGCAAATATTAAAACTATCGCACATTCTGAGAGTCAACCACCAATAATGGGAATATTTACACTTCCAAGAGCCTTAACCCAACAACAGCTTAGGCAGACCAAAGAAAGGAAATTTGTCACTTTGAAGTGGGCCCATTAGTTTTAAAGGGGCTGAATTTGCCTCGCCATTCCAGCGGATTCCTGCTGCAACTCTGGTGGGAGTTTGGTGGAATGGCCATGGAGAGATCAGGACCCAACATTAAGCAGTACTTACAGTGGCTGCATTTCAGGGCAGGGACTCCCTATACGGGTGGTTCCTGCTTCCCTGGCACTAATGGGACCATCGACTTAGATGAGAAATGCTGGCCTGCAGAAGGGTGCAAGAGTGCCCCTTGTGGGGTCCAAACCAAGGAAGCAGCCTGGAATACCAAAGATCAAAGTACTGAGGGAGTGCTGTACTGTTGGAGGTGCCACCTTTCAGATAGGACGTTAAACCAAGGCCCCGTCTACCCTCTCAGACGGTTGTAAAAGATCTCATGGTACTATTTGAAGAAGAGCATGGAAGTTCTCCTGGTGATCTGGTCAACATTTATCCCTCAACTAACACCAACAAAACAGGTGACTCGATCATTTATCTCATTGCTGTTTGTGGGATCTCACAAATTGGCTGCCACGTTGCCCTACATTACAACAGTGACTATACTTCAAAAGGCTGTAAAGTGATTTGGAGGGTCATGATGTCCTGAAAGGCGCCATATAAATGCAAGTTCCTTCTTCCGTTCTTTCTTGCAATTTTTAAATTGTAAGAGGCTCGAAGGGGATGTGTACAGTCAGGTGCCAGAGTTTCCAGCAGAATGATGCTGGAGGCCAAGATGCACCCTTAGTGACGTAGGAACCAGCCAGCCTCATGTAAATTAGACGCCCTCTTACTGACCCTGCATGCTCTGGCCAGATCAGCTCTGGGGAGCACTGGCAGGTGAGAGCCTGACATAACTGTCAAGATCAAGGCCTGAGAATTTTTGGGTCCAATTTCTAGTGATCAACAAATCACGATTAATATTCCAGGAATAGTTAATTATTTTTGTACATTTCTTGCTCAATTTGTTTCATTTCATTTCCTCCATTTATCTTTGAGAACAGGTGACATAAGATTTTTGGACAGCTGCTTCATGTATGAATCTCTGAATTTCAGAATTCTGTTAACTACACACCCCACCCCAGATGTGCTCCCGACATAATATGGGCAATGGACTGCATGTAACTTCAACTAACATTGGGCTAATTTTCAACCTTACCACTTGGGCTATTAAAATCAATGGGATGAAGATCAGGCGGGTTCTACAACAAGCAGGCGATCCACTCCACTACATTACCGCTCAGGAACTGAAGCTGAAAACTGCCCCCATTATCAGTTTAAAACTTCCCAATGAAACCACTGTGATGTTTGAATGATTGATTAAATACAATTGTTTTCTAGTAAATTCAAACTACAAATTTACTATTTAAAGGCTAAGGGTGAAAAAAATTGGATAGGGGAAATTTTTGGGCGCAGATAGCGTGATGTGCTATTACCCCGCGCCCAATGACCCCTGCGCAGGCAGGACGGCAAGTTTCAGCCCACCCGAGTACTTACCTGCAATCAGCGTTCCATTCCAGGCCTTGCACGTGGAATCAATGCAATTTGCACTTTCCATCACCAGGGGGAGCTTAATCTTTTAAAGGGAGGATGTTTCATGGAAATCTCTTAAAGGTAGTTGGTACCTGTTAATTGCTGAAAATAAGTCTATTGTCTTCACGGAGTCTGAACGGAGATCAAACATCACACACATAAAACACAGATGCAGGTCCCATCCCTATGTTTACACATTGATGAGTTTTGTTAAAACATTGAATAAAGGTTGCGCACTACCAAATCCCACATCCTCCAATCTACACTCCAGACCTCACCAATCTGCCGATCTGAGTTGGTACCAGGCCTGCGAGGGTGCATGCATCAAGTTTCTCTGCTGATGCGCTAGAGACCTTGGTGCAAGAGGTGAACAGAAGGAGGGACATCCTATATCCGCAGGGGAGATGAGTGGGTGGGGGGGGGGGGGGGGTAAGAGGCCCTCCAGACATATGTCCAAAAGGCAGTGGGAGGCAGCAGGGGACGAAGTCAATGCCAGGCGCACAGCATCATGAACATAGATGCAGTGCAGGAAGAAGTTCAATGCTTTGACACGAGTGGTCAAGGTGAGTGAGGTCAATTGTCAAGTGGCGTCTCCTACCAACTGCACCACGCACTACATCCCCCATCATCCACACACCAACAAACTCTTTCCATCAGTACTCAACTCTTCCAACTAGATGCTTCCTCTCACCCTTATACATTATCACTGTTTCAAGCCTCCCACCCACAACTCACAAGCCACACACACTGGCAGCTATTCAACCATGACAGGCACATCATCCAGACACACGTCCCGCTTTCTTGCAGGAGAAGGTGGCGCATATCAGGAGGCAGCAAATGACAGTGGCATTTAGCTCCTCGAGCCTGTTCCAACATTCAATGAGGTCATGGTTGGTTTGTGACCTAACTCCATTTACGCGCCTTAGCCTCATATCCCTTAATACCCTTGGTTCACAGAAATCTATCAATCTCAGATTTAACATTTGCAAGTGAGCTAGCATCAACTGCCGTCTGCAGAAGAGCTTTCCAAACGTCTCCCACCCTTTGCATGTAGAAGCATTTCCTAACTTCACTCCTGCACATCCTGGCTCTAAATGTTAGACTATGTCCCCGCTTCTTAGTACTCAAGTCTAGGAGACCTCCAAAAACAGTTACAAATGTCTGGGCAGCCAGAAGCAATAATCCAGCCACTAACCTGTAAATCCTGCATAGTCCCTTTAAATAGCGTTGGTGAGAGGTCCTCCAGGCACTCTAAGACACATTCAGATGGTCGGGATTAAGACTGTGCGTTGAGTTGAGCGTAAAGTCCCAAAATGGTGTCTATCACTTTAAATCAGTGTTGCACACTGATTGAAGCCACTTTCTCCCTGCTTTATACGATTCCAGCGTTCGTTATCTGCACCTGCGCAAACTCCTATACCAAGATAGGAGCTGGAAACGTGTGAGTGCATCCAAGACGCCATCTTGGATGTCGGAGAGGCCGTGTAGTGCCGAAACAACAGACACTACACGGTCCAATTTAGCGTCCTATAACTTTGAAAAAATTCCAGGGAAGGTGACATCATTAAATTGCCAGCCTATGTGGAGGATCCTCATACTGATAACTCCTCTGAAGTTACACTTTAAATAGTATTTACAAAGATAATCACCAGTGAAGTTAGCTACTAATCAGTATTTTTACTATGCATAATGCTATTTTCTTACTTTTTTCATCCAAAACCTGGTTTAAAAAGTTTGTTATTACCATTTTAAAGCCCCTTTCCCTCGATGCCAGAAAACATTTCAAAATACTAAAATTCTTGAAACTTCCCGTTTGTCATACTTACTGCCTGTGTCACAAATTAGTATGTAGTAATAAATGCAGCAACATCTGCTGTACTGCCTGGGGTAATGTGTAACGCTTACATAAAATCCAATACATTTGCCATTACTAACCATGCAGTGCAGCCTTGCAGCACCAGAGGACGCTGCACTGCATGTTGCATCCATCTTCAAGTTCACCTGGATTCCAACGCTAGCCACAACCCATCCGAACCAAATCAGATCTTCTCCTTTCATTACTGCCTTGCATTCTCCTTGCTGCCACCTGCCTCGCTGTTTTAACATCAGTTGTGAGGAAACAAAGGAGTGCCTAGGGATGTGGTCCATTTGGACTTCCAGAGGGCTCTGCACAAACGATTATTGGCAAAAATGAGTGCACAGAGAATTGGAGGTAGCCTTTTGACTTGACTTGGGATGGAAATTGGTTGGGAGGTAGGAGACAGAGAGTGGGGATAAAGGGTATGTACTCAGAATGGCAGGATGAGACAAGTGATGTTCCCCAGGGATCTGTTCTGGGGCCTCAACTTTTCACCATATTTATTAATGACTTGAATAGAGAGTTGTATATCCAAATTTGCAGATGGCACTAAATTAGGAGGGACAGTGAGTAGTGCAGCTGGTAGCAGGAAGTTGCAAAGGGACATGGACAGATTAAGTGAGTGGGCAAAACTATGGAGTTTAGTGTAAGGTCATTCACTTTAGACCCAAGAAAGATAAATGAGAATATTTTCTAAATGGTGAGAAATCAGGAACTGTAGAGGAGCAAAGAGATTTGGGAGTCCAAGTACACAAATCATTTAAAACCAGTAGACAGGTACAAAAAGCCATCAAAAGGGCTTATGGAATGTTGGCCTTTACCTCAAGGGGGCTGAATTACTCAGGGGAAGAAGTTATGCTTCAGTTGTATAGAGCCTTGGTCAGACCCCATCTGGAGGACTGCGTTCAGTTTTGGGCATTGCACCTCAGGAAGGATACATTGGCCTTGGAGGAGGTGCAGTGCAGATTTATTAGAATGATACCGGGGTTTAGAGGGTTAAGTTATATCGACAGGATGCATAAACCTGGCTTGTATTCCCTTGTGTATCGAAAATTGAGCGTGATCTGATTGAGTTGTTTAAAGTATTAAAATGATTCAATAGGGTAGATGCAGAGAAACTATTTCCTCTGGTGGAGAAATCAACAACAAGGCGTGGGTATTCTGCTTAAGGATCGATCTTCTTGCACAAAGAGACTAGAGGGTGTTCTTGTTCCAAAGTATAATAGCTTTATTAAGAGGTTACAATATAAGTAGCAAAGATATTAAATACAAGAGTACAACTATAACATACTAAATAAGATGTCGGGATACAACCTGGCAAAGTTTATCACTTGACAAGGTTCCGAGGTGCACTCTCGAAGATCCTTCTATTACTTGAGCATGTCCAGCCTTGCTCTGAGAAACGTTCTAACATGGACAATTTACATCTCAGTTTATATAGTTTATTAATAATTAGTTCTACAGTGCCGTGTGCAAACATGAGGCCTTCCATCAATCGTTCTCTCTGTCTAAGGCTAGCAGCCATCTGTTCAATCCCCTGGACATCCCAGATAAGGCAGAATCTGATACTGACTCATTCTTTAAACATTTGTTATTCACATTACTTGATCCCTTATCACACATGCCCAAGTCTCAACACGTCCTGATAATGCTCAAAACCTACAATGTAAGCAGTTTTCAGCATCACCTCGCTCAGCCTGTCCTTCTGTATCCTGGGTAAGTTTCAACATGGCCATTTCATGATTCTTAGCTACTGTCCATAGCTATCTTATGTTTATTAGTATGTGCTGTTTATGCATTAAGATGCCTAATCTAAACGTGAGTGGTTTATATATATTCAGCACAAAGCCTTATTCAGAATGTTTTTCTTATGAAGGGGACATAATCTCAAAATTAGAGCTAGGCCATTCAGGAGTAAAATCAGGAAGCACTTTTTTACATAAAGGGTAGTAGAAATCTGGAACTCTCTCCCCCAAAAGGCTGTGAATGCTGAGTCAATTGAAGCTTTCAAGACTGAGATCAATAGATTTTTGTTAGGTATGGGTATCAAGGGATATCAAGAGATATGCTGCAGTGTGTACCATCCACAGCATACACTGCAGCAACTCGCCAAGGCTTCTTCGACAGCACCTCCCAAACCCGCGACCTCTACCACCTACAAGGACAAAGGCAGCTGGCACATGGGAACAACACCACCTTCACGTTCCCCTCCAAGTCACACACCATCCCAACTTGGAAATATATCGATGTTCCTTCATCGTCGCTGGGTCAAAATCCTGGAACTCCCTACCTAACAGCACTGTGGGAGAACCTTCACCACACAGACTGCAGCGGTTCAAGAAGGCGGCTCACCACCACCTTCTCAAGGGCAATTAGGGATGGGCAATAAATGCTGGCCGTGCCAGCGACGCCCACATCCCACGAACGTATAAAAAAAAGCTATGGTGGGTAAATGGAGTTGAGGTACAGATCAGCCATGATCTAATCGAATGGTGGAGAAGGCTTGAGGGGCTGAATAGCCTACTCCTGCTCCTATGTTTCAATGTTGCTCAGCCCCCCGGAACTGTTTCTTTACCCTATAAGCCATTCCTAAAACCCACTCATTTTCCTGACCCTCCTGCACCAGTCATTCCCCCTCCCCATCCTGACATCACTTACCAACCCAAAATGCTCTCTTCTTTGCTTGACCCATCTTCAAAAGCCAGACCAAGATCCATCAATCCACCATAAAATAGTCCAAGTAATTACTTTGTGTCATTACACGTGACATTGTGAAAATCAGTGATTAAAAGTAACTTTGCCATTTTGAAGTCCCATTACTTATTTTTGCAGCATCAAGCTACATCTCCATTACTGGCTTTGCCTCCAACCAGCTCTCAAAACACCATTTTTTTCAATTACCTCCTCAATTTTCTGGGACGAAGGGCACCAGCAGCTATGCCCAGAGTCACAATTCCATAAGCACAAATAGATGGCAGAAATAAGTCATTTTTTATTGGGTACGAAAACCCCTACCAAGTAAATATAACTGCTGAATTCCATAATTCAAAAATGCACTAGAATCTTCACCTCTGAATAATGTTTTATTTCATCAGAATTTTTATTTATAAATCAGTCCAATATCAGTCAAAGATTTCATCTTAAAACTGTACAGTACTCTGCTCACATCTCACCGTCACTACTTTGTACAATTTCCTCACCAACATACAAAGGAAGCATCTAAATAGTCATTAGCCTCTTCCCTAGCAACACATCACAGAATTATGAGAAAACACAAAGATCAATGCCTTAGATGACTCAATGTGAATAATGTCACCGGGGATATTTTTTTTAAATTGTGTAGTCAGTGTTGATAGGTGTTGATAGGTGATTCTGTGTTGCGTAATTTTGCTTTCTTATAAGTTATAGCAAGTATAGTTCATTTATTATCCACTGGCCCACGTTCTAATGTAATCATGTAGAATCTAGCTTTGTGTCAGGTAAATTATTACAGTAGCTGGATATCCAATAGCTATTTGTGTCTAATGGAGACCAACTTCTGTGGATATTTTATCTCTCGTATGATTTGCAATCTATCAAAGTACATGCAATCTGAATCTCCAACCTTGCTCAAATGATTCACTTATTCTTATTCTTGACCTAATTTTAAATTCATCACTGCAAAGTACAACCTTGCTTCTCAGAATCAATGACTGGGGATGAATTTGCAGATTCCATCAGTATATCAGCAGAATAATAGTTGGAGCAGCTTTTATTTTTGTGTGTACAGCAATTAACGTCATGTCAGAAGTGGAAATCGATTTTCCATTAAACCGTGTTGAGGGGTGAGGGGAGAATTCGAACAGCTTAAATAGGAAACCCTACGTGTACTTTTATGTTTTGGGGTCAGATCTACAACAATGGCTATTTTCACAGTTAGGATGATTGACTTTTCAGTAGGTGCACACAGAATTTGCTAAGGAATGTCTGTGTTCTCACAACTGGGAATGAATGGCAGTACTTGATATTGGACTCACTACTTTGCAGCCAGGTTCAGCACAGAGCACTGCAGAGCATCAAGCCTTCCCTTTGTTTTAGACAAGATGAAGTGGAGATCGTGGTTTACTGAATGTCAGATAATAGATTCTAATGACAAAATAGGCTACTGAATAAGCCAGGGACAAAAGGCATTCCAGAAATAGCATTGAAATGTTGGCAATATTAGTGAAATGTGAATGAATTTGAAGGGTTGGCACAGTTAGATCTGCTGTGGCAAGTGTTAGCATCAGTGTCGACCATTGCCTGCCAAAAGTATTTGCGGCTCTAGTCATTTGATTATGCGAATAAATTCAGGCCATGCTGCTTTTCATAGCAGGAGAGCTTCCAAAGCCCATAACAATCTCTCACCAGATGGGAGTATGACAGAAATTAGAAAAGTCTCACCATGTGAAGATTGAACAGTCTTTCATTTCCAAAGGGAAGGTCTCCACAGGTGGACACAAGTAACCAGAGCTTCCAGTATTTGAAATTGACCACTTTGGTCATGAGAAAGAATTTTGTCAATCAACTAAAAATTCTACTTAAGATAATAACCTCTCAATGTAACACTTGAATCACGGCTAAGCTCCAAATAGTAATTTTCCTGAGCAAACCATTCTGTGCCACGGTTGTGCACTAATACCAACTTTCCTTATGAGTACAAAGGTACAAGCTCTCTAGTCGGCTTAGTGGGTAAAAGCACCACATGATGTAAGTCTAAGCCATACAGATCAGAAAGTCCCAGGTTTGATTCACAGTCTATGCTGTTAGCTAATCTTATCAGCAACTGGAGCACTACAATGGGCAAAAGGAAATCGTAAACAATTTTACAACACCAAGTTATAGTCCAGCAATTTTATTTTAAATTCACAAGCTTTCGGAGGCTACCTCCTTCCTCAGGTGAACGATGTGGAAATGAAGTCCTCGAAATGAAGTCGCATTTATAATTCACAGAACAATGCTGGTGATAACAGACAGTTTTTTATCACCAGCATTGTTCTGTGAATTATAAATGCGACTTCATTTCGAGGACTTCATTTCCACATCGTTCACCTGAGGAAGGAGGTAGCCTCCGAAAGCTTGTGAATTTAAAATAAAATTGCTGGACTATAACTTGGTGTTGTAAAATTGTTTACAATTGTCAACCCCAGTCCATCACCGGCATCTCCACATCACAAAAGGAAATCAGCTAAGGGTGCCCACTGCTTCTCAGTTTCCTGTTGGAGAATGTGTTTGTGTGGACTTTGAGTGAGAACAGGATCTATAGTTGAATAATTTACTGGCACTTGTCAAGGTTCACAAAGAAGAATAGCCACTTGGATGAGGAACTAGAGGACTGCTGCCTTCAGGAGTGGGGTGGGGGGGGGGGGGGTGGAGATTACAAAAAAAGACCTGCAGAAATTTCCTTTACTGGTATACCTGGAGAATTGTGTACAATTTTGGTCTCCTTACCTAAGAAAGGATATACTTGGCATAGAGGGAGTGCAACGAAGGTTAACCAGACTGATCCCTGGGATGGCGGGATTGTCGTATGAGAAGAGATTGAGCAGACGAGGCCTGTATTCTCTAGAGTTTAGAAGAATGAGAGGTGATCTCATTGAAACATACAAAATTCTTACAGGGCTCAACAGGGTAGATGCAAGCAGGATGTTTCCCATGGCTGGGGTGTCTACAATCAGGGGTCACAGTCTCAGAATAAGGGGCAGGCCATTTAGGACTGAGATGAGGAGAAATTTCTTCACTCAGAGGGTGGTGAATCTTTGGAATTCTCTACCCAGAGGGTGTGGAGGCTCAGTCATTGAGTACATTCAAAACAGAGATCAATAGATTTCTAGATATTAAAGGCATCAAGGGATATGGGAATAGTGCAGGAAAATGGTGTTGAGGTAGAAGATCAGCCATGATCTTGTTGAATGGCGGAGCAGGCTCGAGGGGCCGGATGGTCTACTCCTGCTCCTATTTCTTATGTTCTTATTCCATGGAATAAATGATACTCAGTGAAAACTATTCTACTACGACCCCCGAGAACTATTCTAATAGATTTCTTTAAAAGAACCATTGCACTATATCTTTCCTGAGAGGTGAAGCATCTTGATGCCCCACATATTGTACCACAAATTGTAAATCTGTACCACATTTTCCCAAGAGTCATGACAGTGGCCTGAGGGACTGAAGGGTTATTGAACTTTTGTCTGTCACTTAGTGCTTGTGAGCTAATCCACAGATAACAGGGTGGGAACCTTGTACTGGTCTGAACAGTTGATCTCAAAGCATGCCAATTGATCCTTAAATTGTTTTCTATGAACTAGAAAGTACTATTCTTTTGCAGAAAATTAAATTTAAAAATAAAGGAATTTGGAGGAAGTGGTGGGGGGAGGCTGTTGGCAGAAACCAAAGGCGTGATTGAAGAAATAGATTTTTAGGAGGCTTTTGAAAACAGGGAGAAAGGTGGCAAGATGTAGTTATTTTGAAAGATTGATCTCCAAAGGCAGAGCAGATGGGTTGGGGGACAAGCAATAATCCCATGTCAGAGGAACATAGGATACATGCTGTGACATATGGCTAGAAAAGTTTTCCAAAATCAGGGTGGGTTTGTGGAGGGGGGGAGAGGGTTGTCAAGGCAATGGATGGATTTGAAAATGAGGGTGAGGATTTTAAAGTTGATTTGCAAGAAACCAGTGGAGCTGAGCAAGGGTGATGGGTGTGCAAGACTTTATATTCAAAAGGAGTTTGCTTCTAGCGTTCTGGATTAACTGGAACTTATGAAAGGTGGAGGCAGGGAACCCGATGAAGACAGTATTAGAGAAATTGATCCTCAAGGTGCTAAGATGGGAATAAGGTAGGGGCATAAGCATACAATAAAGGTGAAAGAAGATGGTCTTAGCAATGGGTCAAATGTAGGGTAGAAAGCTCAGCTCAGAGTTCAAGAGAACATTGAGGTTCTGCACCACCAGGCTCAGCCTGAGCAAACAGCCAGAGAGGTTGATGGAATTTACCCCAGAGACAGGTAGCTTCAAGCAAGATCCAAACAGGATGGAAACAGTTTTCCTGACATTGTGCTGTAGGGAATTTCAGGTGTTTGGACTATACAGCAGGAGCCCTGGAATTAATAGTAGTGGCAAATAAGTGGAGTTGGATGTTATCAGTGTAAAATAAAACTTAAGACTGGACTTCTTGGTAAAAACCATAATCTGCAGGAAGGCACTAAAAATAAAAATAAACATCAAAGATCCTGACATCCCACAGTATTCATATTATCAATACACATTAATGGTTTCTTTACTTCAATAATCATGGTTCAAAATAAGATACAAAGAAGATAACCCTAATTACAGCTGACAGAGAATGGATTATTTGTGTGTGAAATATTTTTTTTATTATTATGCAGCATAATTGAGAAGCATCCTATTAGAAATGTCAGAAAAAGAGAAGGAAAATAAAAAATATTAAAAAGTAAAACGCATTAACACAACTGAAGATCAGTTTCTGTGGTTCTCATAGCTACTCAGCCTGTAAATTGCTGTCTTTTCTTGAACAAGGTGAAGCATTTGTGAACCTCAGTTTAGTTTCTAATCTAATCTTTTCTTACCAACATCACTTTACTGATGTCAGCTCAATTGTGGCATCTATGGCGAAGCGACTGTAGGCTAAAATGACCAAGTGAAAATATCAAAGAGGTTTTAATAGACCATCCAGATTTGATCTGGGCTCTGTCAGTACTCAAATTTTACTGCATTTGGATTTTTTTTTTATTGAACTGGGCTTTGAATAGAGACTGATCATATCAATTTTGTTGACTTCTGTCAATGTAATAAATCTGCAAAAACGTAACATTTCCAAATTTATAGATTATCTTGTTACATGAATGGCATCCTACTCTACCTTCATATATGTGATTTCAGATTAATGTTGCATAATTTATCCTAATGATGATGATGATAATGATAACAATGATATTAACAATAACAACTTGCATTTATATAAGGTCTTTAATGTAGAAAAATATATCACAGAGGCGTAATCAGACAAAAATGGATGCCAAGCAAAAGAAGGAAATATTAGGAAGGATGACCAAAAGCTTGATCCAAGAGGTGGATTTTATGGAGGGTCATAAAGGAGGAAAGGGAGGTAGTGAGCCAGTGGGGTTTAGAGAAGGAATTCCAGAGCAGGGGGCCTAAGTAGCTGATGGCATGGACACCAGTGTTAGAGAAAAAAGGTGGGGTTAGAACAAGAGGCCAGAGTCAGAGGAACAAAAGTTTGAGGGGGTTGTAGGGCTGGAGAGGGTTACAAACATGGGGAGGGGTGAGGCCATGGAGGGATTTAAACACAAGGATGACAATTTTAAATTGGAGATGTTGGGGGACTGGGAGACAACGTAGGTTTGGCAAGCACAGGGGTGATGGGTGAGTGGGACCTGGTGCTAGATAGGATACAGGCAGCAGAGTTTTGCATAATCTGAAGTTTGTGTAGGGTGGGGATGGGAGGCTATCCAGGAGAGCATTGGAATAGTTGAGTCTGGAGGTGACAAAGACAAGAATGAGGGTTTCTGCAGCAAATGGGCTGAGGCTGGGACAGAGATAGATGATGTTACTGAGATGGAAGTAGACGGTCTTTGTGAAGGAGAGTATATGGGGTTGGAATCTAAACTCAGGATCAATTAGGACACTGAGATTGCAAACAGTCTAGTTCAGCCTGAGACAATGGCCACGGAGGGGGGTGGACTTGTAGGTGAAGGCACGGAGTTTGTGGTGAGATAGGAAAACAATAGCTTCAGTCTTCTCAATGTTTTAGGGCTATCACAGGGGGAGCCTGGGGGGGTTCGACTTGGTGGGCAAGCGGAGGGGGAAAGCAGCACAGGCAGCTGAACGAATGGTCTCAGTCTTAGTGACATCATCTTCATCCTGTCTGGATCCTGGGATTTCCCACTGAACAACAACTTTGATTTTAAAAATCTAGCGAAAACATAGGATACTAAATTATTCAACTTTTAGAACATAATACTGAGAGTGAGCCAAATTTTACAACCTTCCATCAAGTAAGTGATCCATAATTCACTTTTCCTATTGTTCTGGTTGTCAGAAAACAGCTGAGAATGCTGGCATCAAAGATTTGTGCATATGTGTGTGTTTCTCATAAAACTTCCTTTAAGTCTGGTACCTGCAGGTACCAGATTAAATATATTCAGGCACAACATGATTGAGTGAATGCTGGGAAGTTGTAAAACTTTTTTTTGTGGAATCCAGTTGGGATTATTGTGTCGAAAAGAAACATTCATCAATTTAGTGTATGCCATTTGGTGACTCCCTCCCCCAGCTAAGGAGACAGGGTGAATTCAAGTTAAGAGTTATAAAATCAACCAAGAATGTGGGCATGACAGCCACCCAGATCATAGTAATTGTCATGGATAAAGGATTGACTTGCTTCCTGTAAAGACTCTATTCCCTTCTCCCAGTTTCTCCGTCTCTGTCGCATCTGTCCTGATGATGCCACCTTCCACACCAGTGCATCCGATATGTCTTCCTTTTTCCTCAACCGAGGATTTCCCTCCACTGTGTTGACAGGGCCCTCGACTGTGTCCATCCCATTTCCTGCATTTCTGCCCTCACCCCTTCCCCTCCCTCCCAGAACCATGATAGGGTCCCCCTTGTCCTCACCTTCCACCCCACCAGCCTCCACATTCAACATATCATCCTCCACCATTTCCACCACCTCCAGCATGATCCCACCACCAAACACATCTTCCCCTCCCCTTTCAACATTCCGAAGGGACCGCACCCTCCGCGACACCCTAGTCCACTCTTTCATCACCCCAACACCCGTTCTCCTTCCCACGGCACCTTCCCATGCGAGCACAGGAGATGCAATGCCTGCCCTTTCACCTCCTCCCTTCCCACCGTCCAGGGCCCCAAACACTCCTTCCAGGTGAAGCAGCAATTTACTTGTACTTCTTTTAATTTGGTATACTGTATTTGTGCTCAGAATGCGGTCTCCTCTACACTGGGGAGACCAAACGCAGATCGGGTGATCGCTTTGCTGAACGCCTCCATTCAGTCCACAAGCGTTACCCTGACCTTCCGGTCGCTTGCCATTTTAATTCCCCCCCACTCCCACTCTGACCTCTCTGTCCTTGGCCTCTTAGACTATTCCAATGAAGCTCAACGGAAGCTTGAGGAACAGCACCTTATCTTTTGATTAGGCACTTTACAACCTTCTGGACTCAACATTGATTTCAATAACTTCGGATCATAACCAGTGCTCCCATTTTTTCAGACAGCAGATGCTGGTAATGGTTCTGATGTTGCCATTTACGGCTCCTCTAGATCTTTTGTTTCTTTTGTTTCTTTACCTGTCCCATTACCACCCTCCTTGCCTTGAACTATCATCCTTTTTGTCATTTAATCACTCCTGACCTCCACCCTATCAGAGACCTTCCCTTTTGTTCTTTCCTTCCCTCCCCTTCCTCTCCACCCCCCCACCCCCCCCACTTTCCCTGGCTCTGTACTTGCTTAAAAGCTGTTAAATCTTTAATTTCTTCCAGTTCTGATGAACGGTCATCGACCTGAAACGTTAACTCTGTTTCTTTCTCCACAGATGCTGCCTGACTTGCTGAGTATTTCCAGTATTTTCTGTTTTTAGTCCCACTCCCCTGCTCTTTCTCCATAGCCATGCAAATTTTCCCCCTTCAAGTATTTATCCAGCTCCCTTTTGAAAGTTCTTATTGAAACTGCTTCCACCACCCTTTCAGGCAATGCATTCCAGATCATTTCAACTTGCTGCTTAAAAAAATTCTCCTCACCTCTCCTCTGGTTCTTTTGCCAATTACCTTAAATCTCTGCCACTGGAAACAGTTCCTCCTTATTTACTCTATCAAAACCCTTCATGATTTTGAACACCTCTATCAAATCTCCCCTTAACCTTCTCTGCTGTAAAGAGAACAACCCCAGTTTCTCTAGTATCTCCAAGTAACTGACGTCTTTCATCCCTGGTACCATCCTAGTAAACCTCCTCTGCACCCTTTCTAAGGCCTTAACATCCTTCCTAAAGTGTGGTGCCCAGAATTGGTCACAATACTCCAGCAAGGACCTAACCAACATTTCATAAAGGTTTAGCATAACTTCCTTGCTTTTGTACTCTATGCCTCTATTTATAAAGCCATGGAACCCGTATTCCTTTTCAACAGCCTTCTCAACAGCTATCTGTCTCTTTTTTCTTTCTCTCTTAATCCAATCTTTCTTTCCCTCTCTTTATTTCTCTTTCTGTACCTGATTTGGCATTGAATTCACTCACTCTAATTTACATTTCCTTCTTAGTCCTTGCACTGTTAATTTCACAATCCTTCAATCTGATTGGTTAAGGAGATCTAGTTTCTCTCTTATCTCTACTCATGTCCTCTCCGTGCTCACCTTGACCATGAGACCCACCTCCTGATCCCTCGACCCTATTCCCACCCATCTGCTGACCATCCAACTTCCCTTCCTTTACCCCCATGTTAGCTGATATTGTTAACAATTCCCTCTCCTCAGGTATTGTACCCCTCCCCTTCAAATCTGCCGTCATCACGTCCCTGCTCAAAAAACCCACCTTTGACCTCTCTGTACTTGCAAACTACCTCTCCAAAGTCCTTGCATGTATTGTCGCCTCCTAAATCTGTGTCCATCATTCCCGCAACTCCATGTTTGAATCCCTCCAATTAGGTTTCTGTCCGGCCACAGGACTGAAACGGCCCTTATCAAAGACATAAATGACATCCGATCTGGCTGTAAACTATCCCTCCTCATCCTTCTCGACCTGCCTGCAGCCTTTGGCATGGTTGACCACAACATCCTCCTCCAACGCCTCTCCTCCGTTGTCCAGTTGGGTGGGATGCGCTCACCTGATTCTATTCTTATCTCTTCCCATTCCTGCACTGTTACCTCTGGAGTCCCCCAAGGATCTATCCTTGGCCCCCTCCTATTTCTCATCTACATGCTGTCCCTCGACGACATCATCTGAAAACATGTCAGGTTCCACGTGTACGCTGACGACACCGAACTCTACCTCACCACACCTCTCTCAACCCATCCATTGTCTCTCATTTGTCACACTGCTTGTCCGACATCCATTACCGAATGAGCAAAAATTTCTTCCAACTAAATATTTGGAAGATCGAAGACATTGTCTTCAGTCCACGCCACAAACTCCTTTCCCCAACCACCGACTCCATTCCTCTCCCTGGCCACTGTCTGAGGCTGAATCAAACCATTCGCAACCTTGGCATCCTATCTGACCCTGAGATGAGCTTCTGACCACATATCTGCTCCATCACAAAGACCGCCTACTTCCACCACCATAACATTGCCCGTCTCCACCCCTGCCTCAGCTCATCTGCTGCTGAAACCCTCATCCATGCTTTGGTTACCTCTAGACTTGACTATTCTTCTGGTCGGCCTCCCATCTTCCACTCTTCATAAATTCGAGGTCATTCAAAACTCAGCTACCCACATCCGAACTCGCACCCATCATCCATCACCCCTGTGCTCGCTGACCTACGTTGGCTCCTGGTCCGGGAACACCTCAATTTTAAAATTATCATCCTTGTTTTTGAAGCCCTCCATGGCCTCGCCCCTCCCTATCTCTGTAACCTTCTTCAGCTCTACAACCCTCCGAGATCTCTGCTCACCTCCAATTCTTGCCTCTTGCGCAACCCCAATTTTAATCGCTCCACCATTGGCGGCCGTGCCTTCAGCTGCCTAGGCTGAATTCCCTCCCTAAACCTCTCTACCTCTCTCCTCCTTTAAGACGCTCCTTAAAACCTACCTCTTTGACCAAACTTTTGGTCATCTCTCCTAATATCTCATTTTGTGGCTCGGTGTCAAATTTTGTTTGAAAATTGCTCCTGTGAAGCACCTTGGGACGTTTTACTATGCTATATAAATACAAGTTGTTGAGATATACAGTTGCTTGCTCTGTTCACTCAGGTCACAGAAACCCTATTTCCCTCGCTGCGACGTTAACAGCTTGCACTTTCAGCAACATGCCACCCAAAAAATTCAAAAGCTAAACATGCAAGGGCAAGTCTAACTAAAACAGATGCTGTTAGATGACCTGCTACAGTAAATTATGGCCCATAGAAATAATATCAGTTAATATAAATGCAAACAGTTCACTGCTACTCAAAAGTGGATGGATATTGCCAAACCCATTTGGCTGAGCCTTTAACTGTCGAGAGCTAGACTGTCATTGCATATATTATGATTATTTTTGCTAACAATTTTCTATCCTCCCCTCCCCTCCTACATTCCTGAAGGTATTATCCTCTTGCTGGAATACCATTCCATGGCTGTTCGACATTCTCTGATACTTTGCCCAAATGGTCATTTGTAAAATATGAGCACAGACAGTGAGGGTCAGCAGAAAAATCAACCACAGAAGCACCACAATGCTGCCTAATCCTGTCCTCACTTGCTGCCCACACACTCACTTCCAGCAGCAGTTGCTGGGTAGCCATCAGGAGTGAGTGCTATGGCTGATTTTCCTTTCCCTAACCCAGGAATACTGATACCAACTGTAGCACCATGGCCGCTATCCCAACAGGCAATTAAATCAGCACAGACTATGGATGGAACCTGAGATCTTTATGTCTGTAAAGCTTTTATTGCCTTAACTAGCTGAGTGATCAGGGCTGACAAACATGACTCTGGTTTTATTATTTTATCCAAACCAATGATCAGCTGATTACAAAATTGTTATGAAAGTGGTAAAATAATTGGAATCATCCAGTGATAGAAATAGAAAGCATGATAACAAATGTACAAAGCACGTAGAATGTAGCATTAGCAGAGCTTTAACAAATGGATCAAAATCATTTTTCAACATTATATCTTGATTCCTGTTGCATTACAACTTGAAAAAACCCTGTACAATTTTTAAAACATTTGTTCTGTGCTGCAGTTGATGGACTTCCTCCTGCTAGATCCTGCAGCACAGCAGTTAGCTTGGCTGTGCATCAGCTCCACAAATGTGACGGCAATCACTTTACTCTATGAGGAAATGACTGCAGGGGTTCTATTAGATTTCCAAGATTTTCTTACAAAGATTATGGCTGAGCTGGAGAGGAGGCCAAGGGTTATTTGGTCTAATTATCATGATCCAACAAGTTAAAATAGAGGCCAACCTGATTTACAATGTAACTATCAGCTCCCCTACTCTGACTATCATGTGATGATGTAGGGACTTGAGGCTTTGTGACATTCATTAGGTCAGTTCACAAAAAAGCTGTCAGCTTATAAAGTGCATTCAGGCCATTTTAAAACAGCAGTAATAATTTTTCTTTCCTTTTTTCAGGCATTCGGATTTCGCTTATTCCCCACAAAGGCTTATTTTTTTCAGAATCAATTAAGCTTGTTCTCTTAGAATTCATTATTATATCCAGAAACAAAAAATAATAATTTGTGTAATGAACCACTCTGGCCCCATTTTAACATGATGTGGAGATGCCAGTGATGAACTGGGGTGGACAAATGTAAGGAGTCTTACAACACCAAGTTATAGTCCAACAGCTTTATTTGGAATCACAAGCTTTCGGAGCTTTCCTCCTGACGAAGGAGGAAAGCTCCGAAAGCTTGTGATTCCAAATAAAGCTGTTGGACTATAACTTGGTGTTGTAAGACTCCTTACATTTGCCCATTTTAACAATCACGCTGGTGACGGTAACCCATTCATTTTAATGGATTACCGTTAAGTGTTATGATTGGAAAACCTTGGCCTCAATGTCTGACAGTGTAAAGAACAATACATTTTTAATACAATTTGTCAAAATACTTTTTGTCCGAACTGGAAGATGTTAAAGTTTTTAAGCAAGTACAGAGTCTGGGAAAGGGGGAGGGGATGGGAGGGGGGAGGAAAGAACAAAAAGGAAGTTCTGTGATAGGATAGAGGGCAAGAGAGATTAAATGACAAAAGGGATGATGGTGCAAGGCAAGGACGGTGGTAATGGGACAGGTTAAGAAACAAAAGATTGGTCAGGAGTAACTGTAAACAGCAGCAACAGAACCATTACCAGCATTAGCTGACCAAAAAAATGGGAGCAGGTGTTTATGATCTGAAGTTATTGAAATCAATGTTGAGTCCGGAAGGTTGTAAAATGCCCAAACAAGGGAAGGATGGAAATTCGAAGGAGGGAGTAAGTGGAGTCGAAGGAGAAGTTGTTCAACATAAGTCCAATTTCCACCCTTCCCAGCATTTTCTGTTTTTATTTCAGATTTCCAGCATCCGCAGTATTTGCTTTGGATTTTGTCAAATTAATTGTTCCTTAATATCATTTTCACTTAAACATTAAAAGTACTAGTCTAGAAATTACTGTTGATGATATTAGCAGCTGAATGCTTAACACCTTCATATGATGTTCCTTTGTCCTCTATTTTACCAGAGATGTTAACCCATTTCGTTTAGATGGGTTAATGCCTGCAATAAAATAGCAGGCAAGTGATGCTATACAAACACATCAGGCATTCAAATGTTAAAATCACCAGCAATAATTTCTAGGCTCCTATTTTATAACTACTGAAGATACAATTTTCTATTACATTTTTGTTTGAGCACTTTAATATAAGGTTTGTTGATCAAATACTTATACTGGTTAATCGTTGGACAGCCGGCAGTCATTCATGAACCATCACTTTTGCACAAAGATTATCTGCAAAAGTGATGTAAACAAAATTCATATGCACTGGCAACTCCTTCCCAATTCAGTTTTGATTTGCAAAACTGGTTCTACCTAATTTTCCTGCAAATTCTGCCATTTCAGGAAAAATTACATGCAATTACTTTTTTGTAGATCCACAAAAAATGTAAATTGTGGTGTTATTCAAAAATGTTTTTTATTCAATCCCATCTGCCTATAACAGAATGTCCCATCATATTCAGCAATAATACAATAGTATAAAACCATTACTGAACTCCAAAGGTAAAAGTAGAATCATATCAAACAATCATATATGCAGTGACTTTAAGTTTCAGGAACTTTCAATGACTATTGACCAGAAAAATGTAGTCGTTTTGGTAAAAGGTAAGGATTATATTTAACATAATCGACTGCATTGTTTAAGGATGTAAAGCAGCCCAAAAAACTGACCATGTACGGACTGAGCGGTTTAAAACACCATACATATATGTACCAAGTTTTATGCTAATAAATACAAAGATTGTTCAGTAAAAAACTCTGGTAAGTTATCCCAAAACCTTTTCAAAAACTGAACGATTGTCTAAAAGTTGATTCAATTCTCATTTACAGCTAAGAGGTTCATATTTCAATTTCTATACATTAAGCTTTCCATTATTTGCCCAACTTTCTCTGCACTTATTTTGCATACATTCCATCCTTCTTAGTCAGAACAGCAGGAAGGTTTATGCCATTGATATCGCCATGGAAACTGTCCTGGCCATTCCTTAGCTGATCTATCAGGAAATGAGAAAAAGGGCCTCTTTATGATTTTCCCTCCTTCTCCCACCACATAATGCAACTGAGACTCAAAATTTACACTTTTAAAAATCACGTGATCTTCTTGTTCGTGGGATTTTATATTTAAGCAAATGCTAGTCGCCGTATCATAGCATTAACTTTGTTTTTCTCAAAGCTTTCTGCACATTTTGCAGTATGTTCTAGTAATTATTTGTTTCAAAAAAATTCTATTTTCAAAATATTTTCCAAATCAGATGTCAGATAATGATGAGTTTAGTTGTTAATGAAAATATGTAATATGGTATCTTCAATGATTTTACCGACATAACAATAGCTTTGTTATTGATGCAAGAATCCTGCTTTCAGAAATATCTCCATTCTCTGCAATTGTACATTATAAAATATTACTCAGGTATATGGAACAAACACAAAGCCATACCTAAACACATCATTTTTGATCGATAACTTTGACAGATTTCTTGACAATACATTCACCCTTTTTAAGCAAGTAAAATTGACATTTCAAACAGCTGGCTCAGTATTATTTTGCATTTACAAAATCTTGGTGTTAAATCCTGTGAGCTAAATTATAGCTCATCACCATGTATACTGCACCTGCTGATTTGGCTTTTAATTCGAGAACATGCTGCAGCACAGATTTGTTTCCATTTGCCTTCTGGATGCAGACATGTCATAATGCTCATTTAGGTTATGCCAACTTAATTAGGATATTCTAGGTACTAGCAAAGAAATTGTGCTTTTATGATGATTATGATTTGTCTCCTTCAGAAACACATCACTGCAGCCAAGAGGACAAGTGGGTGACCTCATTTCAGGCCTCTGGCTGCACTATTCTGATCTAGACCTAGGAAATGCACAAGAACAGTGTGAGAAGAATTGTCTCTGCCTTTTCCTTTTCCCTCCCTCTGCAGAATTGCTTGGTGCCTTCCTAAGGTGACATGTTTGGGAATTCAGTGTTGTGGCGATTGAATCTGCATCCTCCTATTGCATGGCATTGCCCATTGGCACTCCAATGTGCTGCGCCATTTCACTGCTGAGTCTTCCCTGCTACGAGACAAAACCAAGTGGTAGATTACAACAAATTAGCAGATGGTTGAAAAATTAGAACATTCTTGGAGCTTTTGTTGAGATGGAAGCTCCATGTCGTTGATCTTCTTACCAGCTGAAACTAATGTTTTAGGCTAATAGTAAGGATATCTTGAGAATTTAAATCCAATTTTCAGATTCAGTTACACTTCACAGAACTCCAAACCTGAAGTTTGATTTTATAGACTTCTGATGTAACATTGCCTTTGCAAGGAGTCCTTTCGCTCATTAGATTAGTTTCTTTCTACACACCAGTAACAAATCACTGCATCATGGATCCTGCTTAGCCCATTTAATATCCTGAGCAAAGTTTCTCCAGAGTCTTTGCTTATTCTCCAAAGTTAAATGAAAAGCACTCATCCAATCTTACACCCTACATTATACATCAACCACTGGTTGCCTTTCCTGGCCTAACATTTCCATGGTCCCAGCAACTCAGGAGTATCATGTTTCATACGTTAGTTGATGTGCTGAACGGGGTGAGATTTGATTTTTCAGGAACAACCGTAGAACCTATTCCCGTGTTAGATAATAATTCCATCCTCTCTATTTTCTTTGAGAATAAGAAAATAGCTGGCAGCTTAAATAAACACGATGACGTACAGCAGATTAGTGATGCCACCTTGTCAGTTACTGTCCATAGATGATTTCTTTGTGATGGTTGCATTTTATTTTTATCATGGCAAAAATGTCACAAAATGGAGTTTTGCCTGGGTTGACTGTGTTGGATTTTTTTTAAAACTTATAATATTTATATACTGCTAGATTCAGGAGAGACGAGGTTTACTCTACCTGGTATACTTATTTTTAATAGTAAGCCAGAAAGTTTGTTTAGGCTCACATAGTGTGATTTGAGGTGTTAATTAGTAGGAAATGTCAGCATTGATGTTGCTTATTTATGCGAGTTACTAAACCTGTGAACAATGGGAAACCCCAGGGATCAGTGAGCTGCAAGGGTCACATTCATTGCCAAGCATCTTACAACATCAACATAGATTGTTTTCATTCAATATTGCTGAATAGCTGTTCTAAATGTAATTAAATCATGAGATGTATATTCTCTACCCACAGTTCTAAGATTAGGTCACAGTCTGGAGCCCTCGGTGATTGACCATTCCAACTGACTGTCTCTAAGGGGCAGTGCTCTGAGGCCACAGCCAATCTGTTTCTCTCTCTCTCTTTCTCTGTCACAGAATGATATGTGGTTAAATTGCCAGCAGGAAAAGGCTGTATATTAAGGTCTGAACTCACTTAGCTTTGAAGGATTAAGCTAGAGAAGGTAATCTTCTGTCATAGAACTCCAGTTTGAAGAGAAAAAAAGGTGATGGGGTAGAAATTGGACCTCATTGCATCAATCATATGGATATAAAATAGGCGCACTGAAGCCCAATTTTGAGGACCCAAGTCCTGCGTCCCAAGGATGCCTAGAAAGCGTCCGACTCGAAATTGAGTCGGGCCATGTTTCAGGCGCCTGGGGCAGCTGCCTAAAACAAACATGATGTGGAGATGCCGGTGATGGACTGGGGTTGACAATTGTAAACAATTTTACAACACCAAGTTATAGTCCAGCAATTTTATTTTAAATTCACAAGCTTTCGGAGGCTACCTCCTTCCTCAGGTGAACGATGTGGAACGATGTGGAAATTTTCCACATCGTTCACCTGAGGAAGGAGGTAGCCTCCGAAAGCTTGTGAATTTAAAATAAAATTGCTGGACTATAACTTGGTGTTGTAAAATTGTTTAAAACAAACATGAGGATCTTCGCGTATGCTAATGAGGGGCCTAACACTGTTTTGGGACCTCTCTGGGAAATTGGACTGCCCTGATTGGAGCAGACGCCAGGCTTCAAATTTCTTTTGTAATTTTTAAAATACCAATGTTCTCTGATAAAACTATAATTATATCTTTAATCAACAGTTTTAATAAGATTGTCTCTATGAGAGAAATGTATGCTCCTTGAGATAAAAATCAAAAAAAGCTTTTTGAGTTTTCCTTGTTGCAACATCTCTGCAAAGTTTTGGTGGTGAATATTAAAATGATAAATGAGAGGTGCTGAATGTATTCAACAAAAGGACGGATCCTTCGCATTGAATTAACGTTGGAATTGAAGTCAAAAGCTTTTAATCATCAGGATCAGGAAGTGTTTATTGTCAAGTACATTTGTGGATGCCGAAATTTATTCCAATTAAGCTATGTGTTTTTTTTTAAAAGAAAAGGAAAGAGCTATTGAAATAAGAGCTGCCTGTTGCTGTCACGCTCCAGAAAAATGAAAGATGAAAAATATTTCAAAAGGCTTACAGATTTAGTTAGTCCATCATTAGGGACAATTTTAACCCTGCTCACCTGGCAGAAACTAAGCGGGCGAGTAGTTAAAATGGCCACAGCAACTTACTCCCACAGATTCAGCTGCCTTCTCCCGGATTGCAATTTTAACCTGCTCTTTTGAGCAGGCAAGAGGGACACCCGCCAGAAGCCAGTGGTGTCCTTCTTTACATATTCAGATCATGCTCTGATGACATAATCGGGGCCAGATTGTAATTTTAACCCGAAGCTTGCGCAGGGAAGCCATCCTGGTTCCTCTGCAAGGCCAACCTGGTGGCAAGAGGAGCTGGGACTAGAAGAGGCCCAGAAAGGTGAGTGAATTTTATGGGTTTTTTTGTTTTCTGTGAGCTTGGAGAAGCAGAAGTACTTCTCCAGGCCTCAAAAGGAAACCTTCGGCCTCCCTGCCCTGAGCTTCCCTACCCCCGACCACGATACTCTCCCACGAGGTGTAAAATGGACTGCTGATTTGCTCTCGCCGATTCTGCACTACCTGCCAGGACCAATTTCACCCCCATTTATGCTAGCGACAAAGAAGTCCATGAGCTCCTCATACTTGGTAGAGTTGAGGGCGGAGGGGGCAGAACAGAGGGGTTTGAGGAGAAGGATGGTAGTAAACAACAGGAGCTGGGCATTTTTTTTGCTTTGCAGGATGATTCCAGAGTAGTGTGAGGTTTAGCAGAGGAGAATTTGGGGTGACAGAGCTTGATGTGGTCCAGCCAGATCTATAATTGATGGTTAAGCCTGTTGTACACCACATATGCTCAAATCTACAGGAGTGTCCTGGGGGAAAGCACCAGCCAGACACTTTGTACCCTCCCACTTCTAAGAGAACACTCTCTAAGGAGAAGTAGGAGATTAGGATTGAAAGGGCAGATAACTGCACCAATGAGACACAAAAGCATAAAACAGTAGGAAGGCATTCAGAGCTCATAATTAAAAAGTTGTTAGCACAGATGTTTATAGATGCAGACTGGTTTTTGGCAAAATGGGGGAATGCCTTGGAGAATGATTAGCAGAATGTTTCCAGAAAGGTAAACATGGTCACTATGTATGAGAGCCAAACATCTGATTATGAGTAAATTGCAGTTTCTGGAAAGGGGGAGCACGGTGATAGGACTGTTTTTACGATAGCTATTGGTAGTATTTAGGAAAAGGCTCTGTCTGCGGATATCTTGCAGCAGACAAAGCAATCCCTTGTGCAACCTCTTCCTGCAGTAGGACTTCGGCTGCATGAGCACCCTGCTGGCCTTGTGCTCCTTCTTCTTTGTTCCCAGAGCAGGCATCTTTGAACAGCAAAATTACAAAGCATGTACCACATCACTACTATACAAGACACCTTGGCTGGGTTGTACTGCAGAGCTTCCCCAGATCTATCAAAGCACATGAAGCATGCCTTCAGAATACCGATTGCCTGCTGTATAATAATTCTGCTGGCACCTTGAGCATCATTATATCAGTGCTCACCTGAGGTCATGGGATATCGTACCAGGATCATCAACCTACGCTGTAGGAGCCTTCCAGACACCTGCCTTTTAGCTGCAAACAGTGGCGATATGGTGGACTACCTCAAAATGAAAGAATCATAACAGCATTCTGTGGGGCGAGCAATCATGTGCATTATTAGGTGTATATCATCGCTAACCAGCTGAACATTCATTGAATAAAGACCTTTCCTGTTGAGGAAGTTGATTGCACCCTGGTGGAGATGGGCTTCAGGTCCGAGATGGCACAACTCCTGTAAAGCCTCATAAGTGAAGCACAGTCTTCTTAATCAGGTGGAGATAGGAGCACCTTGGTTTGTAGATGCAGGTACATAGGTACCTGCAGGTGGGTCCCAGACATCTCCATGAGTTTGTCCTCTTCTTCCTTAAAATAGCACAAATAAGGGGAGTCTCTAAAGGATGTACAATTCCCTCCTCTGTTGAATGACTCAAAGGACAAAAAAGGAAGCCTCATAGTGAACAATACTGAAACTACCAGCAAGGTTTAGATGGAAAAAAGAGAATAAATACTCCCCACAATTAGTCAGAAACAAAGTTATAGTGATTTAAAGATCTTATAAAGGTCCTTTTAAATGCCTATTGGCAGCCATGTAGCAATGCTGAACACCTCTTATCTATTGGTGTTATTAGCAATGAGTGGGACACAGATGGAAACAGGAAATCTGGCAGTATTTAAATTCTATTCACATACAGCAGAGAGTATCTGGGTGGTTGTTTCCAGCTTCTGACCTTACTTCTGGATGAAATTGTGTCTGGGCATTGTTCGAAAAGTGATTTGATGGAACGACTCACCAGTCTATTTTTCTCTTCCCCAAAAACAGGCAGTAAAATAGAGGAAAACCCAGCCCCAAGTTTCCACATAATGCTCCTCCAGAATTCTTAATCAAATAGCAAAACTCACTGGGGCTGATTTGCATGTTTTGGTTGAAATCAATTCTAAATGGTTACGGACTAGCGCACATTTTCCCAGAATGGTAATATGCTAATAGCATAAAATGTTCAGGGGTCAAGGCATTTGCATAATTATTCAC
This sequence comes from Heptranchias perlo, assembly GCF_035084215.1. Lineage (NCBI taxonomy): Eukaryota > Metazoa > Chordata > Chondrichthyes > Hexanchiformes > Hexanchidae > Heptranchias > Heptranchias perlo. The sequence goes on along the minus strand of NC_090351.1, from coordinate 21,921,236 downwards.
AATTCTCGAGTGCAGATTTGGATTTGTGCAGGGAGCACACTAGCCCAGTGTTTCCTGCCCCTTGTTATTTCTGATCTCCACCCATATTGATTCTACTTCCTGATCTTCTGAACCAAGATCCTTTCTTACTACTGTCTTTATGTCATCCTTTATTATCAACCCCCCCCACTTTTTCCATTTTGTCTGTCTTTTCGAAAAGTCAAGTACCCTGGAATATTTAGTTCCCAACCTTGGTCACCTTGTAACCATGTCTCAGTGATGGCTACTAGATCAAACCCATTTATCAATCTTTGTACCATTAATTCATCTATCTTGTTATGAATGCTTCTTGCATTCAGATAAAGCGTCTTTAATTTTAACTTTTTACTATTTTTCCCTGATGTGACCTTATTCGCTGATGCACTATTACTGTTAAACTCTCTGTCTCTTCCTGTCACACTCTGCTTATCTTTACCCAAATCGCTACCCTGCTCTATGGCCTTGATTTTTCTCTTTAGGTTTATAAATTGAACTCTTGAACCCTCCCCCCCCCACCATCTTTAGTTTAAAGCCCTATCTACCACCCAGTTATTAGATTCGCCAGGACACTGGTCCCAGCTCGGTTTAAGTGGAGCCCATCCCAAAGGAACAGATCCCTCTTTTTCCAGTACTAGTGCCAATGCCCCATGAATCGAAACCCCTGTCTCCCACACCACACTTTGAGCCATGCATTTAACTCTCTGAGCTTCCGACCACATATCTGCTCCATCACCAAGACCACCTACTTCCACCTCGCCCATCTCTGCCCCTGCCTCAGCCCATCTGCTGCTGAAACCCTCATCCATACCTTTGTTACGGGGCTATTTTAATGCTCTCCTGGCCGGCCTCCCATCTTCCACCCTCCATAAACTTGAGCTCATCCATAACTCTGCTGCCTGTATCCTAACTCATACCAAGTCACGTTCTCCCATCACCCCTGTGCTCACTGACCTACATTGGCTCCCGGTCCGGGAACGCTTCGATTTTAAAATGCTCATCCTTGTTTTCAAATCCCTCCAAAGCCTAGCCTCTCCCTATCTCTGTTACCTCCTCCAACCCTACAACCCTGCGAGATCTCTGTGCTCCTCCAATTCTTGCCTCTTGCACATCCCCAATTTTAATTGCTCCACCATTGGCGGCCGTGCCTTCAGCTGCCTAGGCCCTAAGCTCTGGAATTCCCTCCCTAAACCTCTCCGCCTCTTTACTTCTCACTCCTTAAAACTTACCTCTTGATCACCTGTCCTAATGTCTCCTTTTGCGGCTCGGTGTCAAATTGTGTTTGATGGTGCTCCTGCGAAGCGCCTTCGGATGATTTACGATGTTAGAGGTGCTATTTAAATGAAAGTAGTAGTAGTAGTAGTAGTAGTAGTAGTAGTAGTAGTAGTTGTTGTTGTTGTTGTTGTAGCAGTGGTAGTGGAAAATCTTACGTAGGGAACACAGTCAATGAAAGTAAAGTGGGGGACCAAAAATCTGACCGCCTTTGAAATAGAGGTATTCAAAATGATGAGGGTTTTGATAGATAAGTAGGGAGAAACTGTTTCCTCTGGCAAGTGGGTCGGTAACCAGAGGTCATAGATTTAAAATAATTGCCAAAAGAACTAGAGGGGAAATGAGGAGATATTATGTCACACAGAGGGTTGTTGAGACCTGCAGCGCACTACCTGAAAGGGTGATGGAATTAGATTCCATGGGAACTTTCAAAACGCAATTGGACATGTACTTGAAGAGGAATAATTTGCAGGGTTATGGAGAAAAAAAGCTGTGGTGCAGGACTAAATTGGACAGCTCTTTCAAAGAGCCGGCACAGGCACGACAGGCCGAATGGCCTCCTTCTGTGTTGTTAGATTCTATGATTCTATGAAAGGCTCATAAGGCATCTCAATGCTCAAAAGGGAACTCAATCTATAGGCAGCCTTTGCCAAGGCTGAAGAGGGAGGCCAAGAAGTGATGTAAAATAAAGGAAACAGAAACCCAACACACAACCATTAGTCTATAAGCAACTTATGGTGCTGCCCAACACCCAACCCTCTGTTTGATGGCTGCTGAAGTGGAGATGGTGCTGCATGAGATGATTGTGAGGACACGCCACTCAACAGCACCATCCCCATAAGTCAGCACTACAGAATGCCTGCAAGAAACTTGAACCACATTTCAGGCCACAGCTAACTAATGCTGTCAGCCTTATGATGCATGTTAGCTACAGGCATCGTTGCAGCAGATGGCAAAGCTTGGCATCTTCTCTGTTGATCCCATGGTCATTGATAGTAGGTGTGGCAATGCTGCAGAAATGGTTGATGGCACCTTGGCGGGTGTGGCTAATCAGGCTATGCAGATTCTTGATTGCCCTGCCTTCATTCATGCAGTACCACTGAAAGCATGATATACTGTGAGGGGAGCACTGTCAAACAACCATCTGGCATTACGTTAGTCAGGCCTTCATTGCATCTGTGCCATCCAGCCAGCTGTCAAAATGTACCTTGAAAGTTGGAGCCTCCACTTACAGTAATCCTCTGCCAAAGCATGGTATGTGCAGCTCTGTCCATAGATGTGGGTGTAAGAGTATTGTTTTGTGACCATCCACCATCTCTGATGCATCCCAACCTGCGTGGCTTCCTTCTGCTGGTCTTTGTCGACATCCTGCAAACAGCTCACATATACGGACATTCCCAATAAGAAACCCAATTGTGGCACAAATGCAGCTGAGGGGGGGAATTGTACAGCATTCACCACAAAGGCTCGTAGAAATGTAAGAGCTCAGCATTGTGCAATAGGTGATAGGGAGAAGGAAAAGGGGAGAGGAGACCTAGGATTTGTTCTGAATCATGGTTGGGCTCAAAGATGATAGAGAGAAATAAACTACCTCTTTGAATAAATAATTCTAAAAATAGCTGTTTATGTGGTTTCTTTAAGTGCAGATTCCAGATGCCAGTGTCATGTCACAGTTATTTTTTCAGATAAATTATTCACTTGGAGAATTAGCAAAGCTACAAAATGACAAGGTTTTAAAGTGATAACACTTCCCACAAAGGCAGATCTCAGGCTCCTTAAATTAAGATAGTTTGGGCAAGCATTTTCCTCAGCTTGTAACCCAAAAAGCATAGATATAATGATTTTTAGTCCACAGTGGTATTTCCTTCTACCTGGTGCAAGCTGCCCTTGACAATAAGGGGATAGATATTAAAGAAGATAACGTACTACAAGGAAAAGGGTGAAACAGAGAAGAACCCATTTTTTACATTATAACAAGTGTTCAGTATTCACAGTAAATGAGGAGATAATGGGCGTTAAATTGGGCCGTGTAGTGCCCGTTGTTTCAGCGCAACACGGCCTCTTCGACAACAAAGATGGTGTCTTGGATGTGTGTGCACGTTTCCAGCGTGATGTGCGCCAGACGCCATTTTGGTATAGGAGTTAGCACAGGCTCAGATAATGAACACTGGAAGTATGTAAAGTAGGGAGAAAATGGCTTCAATCAGTGTACAACAGTGACTAAAAGTGATAGACACCATTTTTGGACTTAACGCTCAACTCAACGCATAGTCTTAACCCCGACCATCTGAACGTGTCTTAGAATGCCTGGCAGCCCCCCCACCAGCGCTATATAAAGGGACCATGCAGGATTTACAGGTTAGTGGCTGGATTATTGTTTCTGGCTGCCAAGACATTTGTAACTGTTTTTGGAGGTCTGCTACACTTGAATACTAGGACGCGGGGGCATAGCCTAACAGAACGTGCAGGAGTGAAGTTAGGAAATGCTTCTATGTGCAAAGGCTGGGAGAAGTTTGGGAAGCTCTTCTGCAAACGGCAGTTGATGCTAGCTCAATTGAGAATTCTAAATCTGAGATTGGTAGATTTCTGTGAACCAAGGGTGTTAAGGGTTATGGGGCTAAGGCGGGTATATGGAGTTAGGTCACAGGTCCACCCTGATCTGATTGAATGGTGGAACAGGCTCGACGGGCAAAACGCCACCGCCACTTGCTGCCTCCTGATATGTGACAGCTTCTCCAGCAAGAAAGCGGGACGTGTGTCTGGGTGATATGCCTATCATGGTTGAATAGCTGCCAGTGTGTGTGGCCTGTGAGGTGTGGGTGGGTGGCTTGCAACGGTGGTAATGTGTAAGGGTGAGAGGGTTAAGTACTGATGGAAAGAGTTTGTTGGTATGTGGGTGATGGGGGGTGTAGTGCATGGAGCATTGGATGCAGCTCATGGTGTAGTTGGTAGGAGACACCATTTGACAGTTGACCTCACTCATCTTGACCGCTCATGTCAAAGCATTGAACTTCTTCCTGTTTTGCATCCATGTTCATGATGCTGTGTGCCTGGCATTGATTTCATCCCCTACTGCCTCCCACTACCTTTTGGGTGTATGTCTGGAGGCCCTCTTGCAACCCCCACCCCCCCGCCCCCCGCGGATATAGGATGTCCCTCCTTCTGTCCACCTCTTGCACCAAGGCCTCTGGTGCAGCAGCAGAGAACCTTGGTGCATGGACTCTCAGATTGGCAGATTGGTGAGGTCTGGCATGCAGATTGGAGGATGTGGGATTTAGTGGTGCGCAACCTTTATTCAATGTTTTAACATAACTCATCAGTATGTAAAAATAGAGATGGGACCTGCTTCTGTGCTTTACGTGTGCGATGTCTGATCTCTGTTCAGACTCTGTGCAGACAGCGGACTGTTATATTCAGCAAATAACAGGTACCAGCTACCTTTAAGAGATTTCTAACAGACTGCCTGCCTTTAAGAGATTGAAGCTTCCCCCTGCTGGTGGAAGGTGCGAATTGCATAGAATCCTCGTTCAACACTGATTTCCAACGCAGATTGCAGGTAAGTCCTCAGGCCTGACAAAAATCTCGTCCTGCCTGCGCAGGGACCATTGGGCGCGGGGTAATAGTGGATCGTGCTACTCCCGCCCAAAAACAGGCCCTATCCAATTTTTCCCCCATTATCTAATAGGACTGATTATACAGCATTCCAAATTGGGATAATATTATTATTTGCTTTGTCCCATACACAGACAGGGTCACTAAAAACGTGGAAGCATTGAGGTAAGTGTGAAAGGATCTGGTTCTGGCTGATGTATGGGAATTGTTAAAATCACACAGAGATTACTCTTTGCTCTTCCCAAGTGTGTGATAAACATTCCAGGTTGAACGTTTTCTTGGTCTAATGGGATTTTGTTGCTGTCACAAGGGACAGTAAGATTGAGAGCATACAGATCTCAAAACATGCCCTTCTTTGGAATGATAGCTGAAGCTCTTTGGTTTACCCACAAGCTGAATGGTAGTGATAAAACATCTTGCCAACTCAAGATACAAGGTTTAAAGAATTCATATCAAAAGAAATGAAATTACTTTTTTTTTAGCTCAATGAAAATTTAGTAGACTCCTGAGAGGCACCATGTTTTTTTATGATAAATTATACATTTTTCCATATGTCATTTATATATCTGCAGCCAATTTATACTGCTGCATACACAAGATGCTGTGGTTTCCTCTACAACTCAGAACACCGACTGCAGATGTGCAGATGTGCACAATGTGTGTACCTACGTATCCACAGTGATACTCTGATTTTTCAAGAAAGCCAGAGCCCTAAAATGTGCAGCTAGGGTTAATCTGACCACTGCAACTAAGGTGGCATTATTCAAGGTGCCTTGCTTGCAATAGCTGGTTATATATAAGAATTAAGGAATCATACACCAATCAGGAACACGATGATAGTTAATGGCTGAAAAATCTAGCTCAGTTCTAACAAGGGGTGATAGTCAATTAGAAATGTATTACAAGTGGCACCTAAAGAAAAAATAGAAGTTGCAAATCAAACAAATTTTAGCACACGTGGATGGCATTTTGCCTTTTGTACCTGTGTCTAGCTATCTACTCTACATCTGATCTATCTACTCCAATCTAATTTGCCTGTTTTGTTCCAATAGCCTTTTAGTCGAACAAAAGCGGCAACATTTGAAAATAAGTCTTCAATATTCCTGGTGTAGACTGAAATGTAGAGTGCAAAAAGGGTTTTAAAACAAATCTCTGAAGACTACAGAAGTGTAACTGAATTTCATAAGCAACATTCTTTGAAAGGTAAACTCCTTCCTGACAGCAGAGATTAAGTGTATCACAAACATGAATTTTCAACAAAAAGTATTGAATGGTCTCCAGCGAAAAACTTTATTCCAAAAAGAGTATTATTCCAGTTGGTGGATGCTTATCAATATCAGTTTTTAGAAGATGATGGATGATTCCAAATTCTGCACAAATCTGTTAATATTCATTTAAAGAATATTGAACATGAGTTTGATTGAGCACCATTGTATGGATCCAATAATTATCCATTTTCACTTTAGGCCAGCACAAATAATTTGTTCAAAATTGCATTGTACTCTGTAATTGATGGTCAAAAGTTTAAAATGTAAAGTGTCAATTCATTTTTTTCTTACTGACATCTAAATAAATTAAATATTGATTTTAGTTAGGACACTGCTAGGCTTTTGAAACTGAGTGGGGCTAATCCATACTAAAATAGCTACCACTTCATTCTGCAGTGTCCATGGGGTAGTCTGGTGGAGTAACAATTTAAATACTTATTTCACAATAAGGCAACATAAACAAAGGTGTCAATACTACCTAAATTGCTGGCTTGAGTTCATTGAGTTGATGAATGTGAATCGTTCACTAATTCATGTCATTTACATTTAATTTATTGGTCAACTGCTTAATGGCATTTTATCTCAAAATTGGTAATCCACAATATTTGATGTAAGCTCCAAGCCGCCAACCCTAACTAACAGCAACAACACCACCAACTTGCATTCATATAGCGCCTTTAACATAGAATACCATCCCAAGATGCTTCACAGAAACATAATGGATGCTGAGCCAAAGAAGGAGCTATAAGAAGAGGCAATTAAAAGCTTGGTCAAAGAGATGGTTTTAAGCAGGGTCTTAAAGGGAGAAGAAGGAGGTGGAGAGGCAGAGAGGTTTGGGGAGGGAATTCCAGAATGTAGGGCCTAGACAGCTGAAGGCAAGGCCACCAATGGGAGTGGGGGATGCATACGAGGCCAGAGTCAGAGAAACAGAGTACTCGGAGGGTTGTAGGGTTGAAGAAAGTTACAGAGATAGGGAGGGGTGAGGCCATGTAGGGATTTAAACACAAGGATAAGAATTTTAAATTGGAGGCATTGGAATGGAGTCAATGTAGGTCAGTGAAATCAGAGAAGAGAGGGCAAGATGAGTTGACATGGAGATTGAAATCATCAAGGATGAGACATCGCCCAGTGCGGGGTGGAGCTTCATGGGGCAGTACAGAATGAGGAATTTCAAGGAGAGGTGAGAGGGGTGAAACAAAGTGAGGTCCTCGAAGGAGAAGGTCGCAGAGGACAGGGACACAGACCAAGGTGTGATTTAGTGATTAGGATCACACCACCACCACAGTGGTTTGGGTGGGTCAGATAGTGGAAATAATAGGCAGGTGAGGAAGCTTAGTAAAGGGCAAGATGTCAACATCCACAAGCCAAGTTTCAGTCTAAACCATGGGCCCAGAAATTGGGCACAAACCCAGCAGCAGTAATAATGCACAAAATTGTGCCTTTTATGCAATCAGGACCCGACCAGCATGTTGGTCGAATATGCAAGCAATAATGTGGTTCTGCATTCAGGTAGTAACATTTTTTTTAAACTTACCTTTTAAGGACTGCTGGTTTGGCTGCTTTAGGCTCGAGGAAACTGACCATCGCGATCCAATTTCCCAAAGTGCCCTGAAACGGGCGTTAGGCCCACCATTTGCATAGGCAATAGGCCTAATGTTAGTTTCAGGAGGCTCCCTGGATGACTCCGGCGCACTTAACCAATTTGGCACATGGTACTCTCCTGTTGTGGACTGATCGTGCATACACTGCACGCCATATTGGACCCTTCAGTGCCCATTTTTTACCCACAATAAGGGCATTGCAGGATCCAATTTCTAGGCCATGTTGTCAATGCAGTCATCCGCAATAAGGTCATGGATGGCAAGTGCCTTGTTCTCCAGCGAACAGGCATTGTGTAGAGAAATGCAGAGAAGGACAGTGATTGTTGATCCTTTGGCATAGTTTAAGGGGGCAGTGGTGGGTGGGCAGAGTGGGACGTGAAGTAGGTTAGTGAGATTAGCCACCAGCGAGAATGCTGGACAGGAAGGTTGATGAGAGGGAAGGGTGGGGCAGTTGGGGTTGTCACTCGTAAGGACGCAGTGACAGTTGCCTTGTTAAGCCCTTCGGAGAATGCCAAGAGTGCAACAGAGGGTAGCTTTGGGCTTATCCAAGGGGGAGTTCAAGGCAGGGACAGGGCCAGGAGAGTAGGAAGGCATAGGAGTAGTGATGGATTGGAGTAAGGATTGGGGGGGGCAAAGTACCCGAGAGGTGAGAAATGAAAGCTAGCATAATTGAACCTTATTAAACTCTAAACTAGGTGACAATCAGGCTGTAAAAGTAATGTTATCAGATGATTCTATGAACCGCATACCTAAAGCTTGGTGAAGAACAGACTCATTATTCAGGGGATGCTCTTGACAAGACATGAAGAATCGTACCACATAACAAAGCAGAACACTATTGTCTTAAGTTGATTACATGTCTACCAATCATATATTCTGTACTCCATCATCATTGAGGACTCTACATGTGCAGGAATATCTATTGCATTGTGATAAATCTGCTTTGTTTTCTTTTTATGTAATGTAACAAGTTTTGACAGTTCTGAGCCCAGCCACTACGTAGTGCTAATAAGAAGAAAATACAACACAAACCTTTTTATTTAAGCCTAATTTTTATTAGCACCTGTAAAAATAGATCTCAGCAGGGTCACACACTTACCTTAAAAAAAAGTAGCCAGCAAGCTATTTCTACAACCATACCATTCGGTGCAGCTAAATGAGTGTAACTGAACAGCTTTTCAGTTCATTCTTTGAAAAGAAATATTTTTATTGAATTTATCAGGTTCAAAACTGATAATAGGCCATTTTAGGGAGAGGGGCCATTATCACATTGTGTTGATTATGCTCACATGTGGAGGAATATCCTGCTGTATTTTCAATATAACCAGTAGAATGCACCACCATAGGAAAGGTAAAGCAGAACCCTACATTATTATAAAAATAGACTTTACACAGGCCATACTTTACTCAAACAGGATTTCCGTTAAATATTTTATCCACAACAGTTATCAGGGGCATTTTAGCGCCACTTTGTATATGCTCTTCTAGTTGTAAGGAATTGCAAACTGAGATGTGTGCCTTCAGTCTTGGTAGCTACAGTTAATCTTAATTAGCATAATGTTGAGTCAATGAATAACTTAATGCTAAATGTGGATTCAGTTTCCGATAGGATCATAAATCATAATGGGGTTAGGATGAGACATGACCCCAAAAACATAGAAGATAGAATATGCTCCTCACAGCCATGCCAGCAGCAAATTAAAATGGTATAATTAACAGCGTGGCTTGTTGGAGCAGAGCAGCCAGCTGGGCTGTGCCTCAAGGGTTACACGATGTCCCTTCAATTCCCACATGGTAAGTTTCCAATCACTGCTGAGCCATCAGTGTGAAATGTCAAATTGAGGACAGGAGTTTCCAACAGGGTAGATTGGAAAAAAAAATCAAAGACTCACCATGGGATGACATCCCTTGCATAACTCCAGCAGAGGTCTGGGATCAGGCTGCCTACTCATCATCTTAGCCTGGCATATAGCAAAAAAAGAAAATGCAAAAAGTATGAATAATTTATCCAAAAGGGGGAAATTTAGTGTCAGAATAAGATACATGTATAAGATCTTTAGTTTACTGGCTAGGATGGAGATCTCCTTGTACAAGAGGTAGGTACCTTGTAACATTAATCAGGGTTAGAGTGATCTCCTAGACTAAATTTGATCACCTAAGGGGTTCAGAAAGGAATTCCAGATCCCACCCCCCTACTTGGCCTGGGCATTTATCTGTGTTTTCCCCTATCTCAGGAGATTACATGGCTTCTGGGTGAGTTGGGGAATGTGATGCATAAGGCAACACAACTGTATGAGATAGGCGATGGACTAATCGGTCATTTCCTGTCCCTCATTTTTCATATGTACCTTCCTCATTTCTGTTACAGGTCGAAATTGAATAAACCAATTCACACATTTCCTGCTCCTTTGAATCTGCAATGGTTATAATTGGTTATCAGGTACTTCTACACATTTTAGTTCCTATAGAAATCAAATTAAATTCTAGTTTAACGGAATACAACTTTTGTTCGTGATAGTTTTTTTCAGAGATCTAATTCAATTTTTAAAGGAAGCAAAATTGGATTAAAAATAATTGTTCATCAGGTGCTTAAATTTTAGTTGTGAGTCTACCTCTTAAGATAGGATCAATTTTGAAGTGTCAAATGCTCAAAAGCAAATTTAATAGTGCCACCTTATCCAGTTATTATTAATGAGTAATGCCATAAAGTTGCAACAATTTTGCTCATTTCAGATCAATTTAGTTTATTCAACATCAATGTAACACTTGAGTAAAGGTAGATAGAGGACAATCAATGAAAAAGCATTTAAAAGAAAAATTATGCAAATGAAAGGACCACGTGTACATTTATTGTATTTGAATACATTTGTTTGTAATATTAGTACAGGTTCACAGTAAATGGTTGTACATGTCAGTGTGATCTGTTACAGTGAAAATGTCATACAGAAAGCACATGAACAATCACATATAGTCAGAGGTAAATTAAGGGCTTTATGCAGTCTGGATTTAAATATTAATTAGATAACCAAACAATGGGATACAGAAGCTGTAACAAGATTTCTTATGGCTTAATGAATGGACAAACAGTACTTGCTCAGCAGATGATAGTTACAACTACATTTAAATGTCTTCCATGCAAGGGATAGAACTCCATGCAGTGGCATTGTCTGAATTCCAGAGGCATTAAAAATAGCATGTAAAGCTTTACTATTAAGAATCTATATGGATCTTTTAAAATTATGGTATAATGTACAATGCTAAGATAGAACTACAGAAGTTCTTGTGCTTCTGCAAAAAGTGCAGATCTAGCTTGAGCACCAGCAACTCTTGAGGCACTTCTTATAATCTTGTCGTCATAATGCTGATATTCCAGTGAAACTGAGTAGGGCCTCCTAATCTAATTCCCTAGCCTGAATGCCTTTGGATTGCTTCCAGGATCAAAAGATGCTTAGAGTAATATACAAGCCCAAAACCAAATAACTCCCCTTTCCCATGTACATTTATGATTCAATTTCTGATTACCCATTACTTTGTACGATGTAAAAATTCAATTTCCTTTCTGCCATCTTTCGTGAAAATTGCCACGGATTGGGTGAGAAAAAAATTGATTCTTCTGTGAAAAGGGCATCGGTAATAGAGAATAATGGATCTGTAATATCAGAGCTAAAACATTGCAATGGGTAGTACAGTGGGTTAGAACATTGTCATTTTACTTAAGAGCATTGTTTTGAATCCACTCTAGACTTACGGTTGCCTCTCCATGCTATCTGTAAGAACTTAATGAGAAATGGATTGGATAGTCTCATCATATTTCCCAATGAACTTAAATGTAAAACAGAAAGCTGCCCATATAATTCAGCATAAAATGGTACCAAATTGGTAATCTCACTCAGGCCATAAAGATTGCTCATATGGATAATGGAAAAATTCATCTTGATGTAGCAGGGATGCTTTTCTGAAGGTTGGGGGTAAGGCACATTGTTGAGACAGACTCAAGAGAGCTTTACTCTGGCTTGCATTGTACTTGATCTAGAAGTGCTTGAAGTTGACACTGGGTTTCAAAAGTCAGCAAGTATTCCATTTCAGAGCATTGGCATTCTTCATATTGATCAGCATAAAATTCGTAGAAGAAAATTTGAAAAAAAAGCAGTGGAGATCTAATGTGGGAGAGATACACAAATACCAGAGATGATTGTCAAACAGATTAGAAAGTTGGATTGGCTTATTGTAGTTAATAGGTTAATTCAGAGATACTTAAATTTGGCCTGGAAGATTCCTGTGGAATAGATGCTTAATGACATTGGGGCAGAAATTGCTTGGAAAAGAATGGTGAGTTCTACAGTGCTCACTGTTGCTGTGGTGAAATGTCGGAGCAAGTTCCTGCGTTCGCACATACGCAGTGAAACACGGAAATCCGGAACTTGCTCCTCCTGGTTCGGCGATGATATGACAACTTCGAATTAGAGGGATATCGCCAGCTGGAATCAGTGAAATCATTGAAAAAACGCCAACTTGCTCATCTCCCCAGCTGGAAAATAAGTAATATCGCCACAAAACAGGTATACTTAAAAATACCAGGTCTAAACTAAGTTTTAATTGCACAGTAAGTCTTAATGATTGCCAAACAACCAAAAATTAACTTTTAAAAACGTGGATTCTCAATCCTCCTTATTTTAATAGTTTTTGGTCATTAAAAACATTATTTTTTAAAAATTAAAAAATTTTCAATTTTTTTTACTTTTCCCTTCTGCCTCTTTTATTTAATTTGATTATTTCTTATCTTTTTTTTTCGCTGTCTATAACAGTTTGTACAATGATTTTAATGTTGGACCTTTCACTTCCTAGATTTTACATTCCAAGCCTGCAGACAGAGTTTGCAGCTGGTCAAAAATGCTGCAATCTGCTTGGTCGAGGGGAGAGTGTGATCCCCTTGCTTTTCCCAGGGGTCCTGGCTTCACTTGAACTGATGCTGGGCTGTTCTCCGCTTTCTATTAGAGGAAGTGCCCGAAGTGAAGACCGCGTTAAGTTAGTGGGTTCGTATAAATCTATGCAGTGGGGAACACTGTTGGTTCGCTGCTCCAAGCAATTTCTGGGCAATTGTGACTTTCACAGCTATGGAAAAAGCCTTCCCTATCCTTGAAGTTGTCAGTAAATCAGCCCTTAGCAGATGGCATAACTCAGTCATTGGTCCCGATTTTAAAGGGAGGACAGTTACAGTACGCACACGCCCCAAAGAGGGCGGCGCACCCAGGGAGTCCGGGGACATGGAGGCCCAGCTGATCTTAATGGTCGATCCTCATTTCCATAAACTTTCTTGGAATCCACGACCTGGCCAGCAGGCGGGGCAGCAATTCGGCAGCAGGAGGCCACAGTTGGGGACCTGCAGGATCCTTCCCTGGCAATCAGGGGCTCTGGACACAATCAGGGGGGTGGGAGCCCAGGGCAAGGGAGGCCCAAGGCTTCCTTGTGAGGCCTGCAGAAGCACTCCTGCTCCCACTGGCTCATAAGAAAATCTAAAAGAAAATTTTAAAACTTACCTGCCTGGGCCTCTTCTTGCCTACAGTCCAACTCCCGGCAGGTCTGGCCTGATGAGAAAGCTGACATTGCTCCCCCGCTCAGGTCTCCAACGATCTGTATATTTAAAGGAGGCCCCCGTTGTCTTCCTACAGGTGTCCTGCTCGCCTGCTCAAAAGAGTAGGTTAACGTCGGGACACGGCAGGAAGGCTGCGGGATCAGAGGGGGTAACTCGTTGCCCTCATTTTAACTGCACCCCCGCCTGGTTTCCGCCAGGCAGTGGGAGTTAAACTCAGGGCCAATAATTGTCTCTACAAGGAAGCAGAGACACCAAATACACGTCTTCGTTGACATACCCAGGTAGGAGTGGCATGATCTGTGGATATTGACAAGGGCGAACATACCGCCTGAGGTGTTACTGATCTGAAGATTTAGCATCCTCATTTATTGATCCTCCTCATCCAATCCATGAAAACAATGGGAACAACCAAAGAGATTCCCATTTCCCAACCTTGTTAGCTGCAATTTGTACTGCAGCAGTAATTCCCAAGACTCCAAGAAATTGTGGCTTAGCAAAGTGAAGGCTTCAACAAAAAGGTAGAAATATAGAGGGAAATAAAATCATACAAGGTATTCAAAGCTTCCATTTTATATAGCCAAGGTACACACACTAGGGGCAGAGCCTCACCTAAAGTTGTGAAGCTCTGTGTGGGACCTGATTTGCATAAAGATTACATTGAAATTAGGTTAGTATACTGCAGTCACCTCACTCATTTCAAAACTGCACATCTGAAAATTGGGAGTGTCACAAATCTTGCATGCAAGGGCAGGGACTTGATTTTCTGCCCTGTGCTGCCCCCACACTTCAGCATGGGACCAATTTGCAAACGCTTAGCTTAAGCTAGGAGATCTAATGAACCTCTTGCACGTTTGTTGCAAAGTCTCAAAAGAACAAAGGATCACCGAATTTGAAACATTGCAAATTAGCCACTCCAGCCTACTCACCTGTTTCAGTAAAGCACACTCCATGGGCGAGCTCAGAGTGCACCATCCCTGACTTGGCCTTTATAGAATCCTAAAGCTAAGTATACTGGTTTTGTTTTTCCTTCAAGTGAATTATCACTTTTCTAGTAATAAAAATAAAACTCCCATAAGACTAAATCATAATGTTGACCAAATATACACATGGACTAAATCAGAACTGGATAGGAAACATTGAAGAATATCCGCACTGCCTTCCCCAACCCAAAAATGACATGCAAGGGGAAATGCCATAGTTTCTTAAGTTAGTTGCCAACTGGATGTTATTTCTGTATAAAAACTGTGAAAACTATGAACACTATTCTTATTTCAGGTTTTTAAATACTCAGAAATTGGACAGTTTTTATTGTAACCTATTTTCCTCCACTCCCAGCAGAACTTAGCTTGGCACTCAACACAATTACAATTTGACCTTAATATATTCTACTAAATGATCCTTTAATCATAAATGTTATGAAGGGAGGTATTTGTACTAGTGTCTCAGTTGTGCCTGTCTAGTCTTACCTGCATTAGAATTGGAACTTGCTCATGTTTAAAGGGGCAAATCTATTTTTGTTAAAATACTGGGAAGAGGAAGGAAGAGGAAAATTTTGTTATGTCTGCTTCTAGTTGAGCTATCTACCGGTCACCCTATTTTTCAGATGGAGTCACCATAATGTTATTGGAATAAGCGGGGATGCCCTCTTCAAGATTGGCAGATGCCAGGGCTTATGGGAGGAGGTGGCTAACAATGCAGAGCACACCATTCAGCAGACCTGGCTACAGGAGGATAGACTTCTCAAAAATCTTCCCCAGTAAATGTTCCTGGTCTCACCTCTATAAATGCAGTTCCCTAAATACATGATTACATGTAATGTAGCTGCATGAACATGCAGTGAAAACTACTAAGTGCTGCACAGTATCGTATGGGTATTCCTATATGTCTCTTAACAATTTGAAATTGTCATATCTTCTACTCTGTTTGCAGGACAAGACAGTACATAGCAAGAGAGCCCACATGGGAAGAGGCTCCTCTTACCTAATTTGAGGTGGCCCAGGAGATACTGGGATGAGATATCCTTAAGGAAGTAGGGTTCACCCTAGCCTTCTCCAGCTCCTTTTTATCATCCTATTTACTCAGTCAATCACTGGCACCAAAGCATACACTGAAGCCCAGTACCATGGAAATCATTCTGCTGAAAGCTATACCTGAAGCACAGCATTATAACATATGTTCCTCTTCTCTTAATCTAGATGTGGCAAGGAAAGAAGGGTCAGGGCCCAGTGACACCAAGCAAGCCAACATCTTCTGGCATTCAATGCCACTCATTCTAACACTCCCAAGCACCAGCCCAGGCATATTCACCCTGGGGATTTTTATACTGAGTTAGAGAAGGATGCAGTTTGTGACAGACAGAGCATGAGTGAGCAGGAGCAGATGGTGATGGCAGAGAAAGAGCAGGGACCTGCTGTCTGGAGGCCAGCTCATGTCCATCCTCTGCTAATGAAGTTAGGGATCTGCTCTTATAAGGATTCTTTCTGAGCATAGGGTTGCCAACTCTGGTTGGAAGCATTCCTGGAAGTTTGATCATGGGACATTCTGCCCAGGTGATATCTGATCACGACATCTGACCACGTGATGCCTGGTCATGTGACACTTGATCATGTGGTGCCTGGTCATGTGGCACCTGATCCCATGACTTCTACAAATGTTATTGCATTTACTGTATAAGGTTGGATCCCCTGTCGTTGAGTATTTTTGCTTGTGGTTTCGTGCCAGCAGCTGTTGTGCGACAATGTCCAAGAACCAGGAGGCCACCTTGAGCAGGCGAAGAGTGGAAACCGAGGGCTGGGAAGGGGGTAACAGAGGGCGGGGAAAAAGGGGAAGAGGGTGGATCGAGGGAAAACTGAGGAACCCCCCATTTCACAGAGACTCTCATTTCACAGACCCCCCCCCCCACAATTTCAGAACTCCCGCATAAATGCCAAGACTCCCCAAATGTCAACACCCCCAATTCCCAATTCTTCAGCCTCCTCCCAACTGCAATCCACGCGGTCACGGCTCTACGAGTGACATCACCGAGCCGGAGGCTCTCTATCAACAGCCGGTGATGTCACAGAGCAGTGGGGGCGGGGGCACTGCGGCGGGAAATTTAAATCACTGATCTCCCTTGGAAATATATCACCATTCCTTCAGCTGGGTCAAAATCCTGGAACTCCCTTCCTAACAGCATTGTGGGAGAACCTTCAACACACGGACTGCAGCGGTTCAAGAAGGTGGCTCACCACCACCTTCTCAAGGGCAATTAGGGATGGGCAATAAATGCTGGCCTTGCCAGTGACGCCCACATCCCATGAATGAATAGAAAAAAAAGCAAGTTAAACATTTACAAGTGACCATGAGATGCGGCTCAGAAAAACACATCATAATTTTTTTTTAAATTAGCACGTTACTGTTGAAATTATTAAGTTAAAATTCTGGGCTAATGATATTGTTTGAGATGAGGTTTTTTTTTTATTCGTTCACGGGATGTGGGCGTCGCTGGCGAGGCCAGCATTTATTGCCCATCCCTAATTGCCCTCGAGAAGGTGGTGGTGAGCCGCCTTCTTGAACCGCTGCAGTCCGTGTGGTGACGGTTCTCCCACAGTGCTGTTAGGAAGGGAGTTCCAGGATTTTGACCCAGCGACAATGAAGGAACGGCGATATATTTCCAAGTCGGGATGGTGTGTGACTTGGAGGGGAACGTGCAGGTGGTGTTGTTCCCATGCGCCTGCTGCTCTTGTCCTTCTAGGTGGTAGAGGTCGCGGGTTTGGGAGGTGCTGTCGAAGAAGCCTTGGCGAGTTGCTGCAGTGCATCCTGTGGATGGTGCACACTGCAGCCACAGTGCGCCGGTGGTGAAGGGAGTGAATGTTTAGGGTGGTGGATGGGGTGCCAATCAAGCGGGCTGCTTTATCTTGGATGGTGTCGAGCTTCTTGAGTGTTGTTGGAGCTGCACTCATCCAGGCAAGTGGAGAGTATTCCATCACACTCCTGACTTGTGCCTTGTAGATGGTGGAAAGGCTTTGGGGAGTCAGGAGGTGAGTCACTCGCCGCAGAATACCCAGCCTCTGACCTGCTCTCGTAGCCACAGTATTTATATGGCTGGTCCAGTTAAGTTTCTGGTCAATGGTGACCCCCAGGATGTTGATGGTGGGGGATTCGGCGATGGTAATGCCGTTGAATGTCAAGGGGAGGTGGTTAGACTCTCTCTTGTTGGAGATGGTCATTGCCTGGCACTTATCTGGCGTGAATGTTACTTGCCACTTATGAGCCCAAGTTAGTTTCGTCTCACTGATTGGAACTGTTGTTTGTGCCAGGGCCAAATGGGATGTTTATGAAGCATTTTGACCCTAACCTCAGGTTAGCATTAAAGTGCTTCATAAACATCCCTGAAGGATTCATGGACTTTTGATACTTGCTTTGAAGATGACTAAAATAATGTACTCGGAATGAAACCCTCACTTTCTTGGTGAAGAACACAGCTGTCAGGATGCATGTTATCCAGGATGCTGAGAGATAGAGAAACATATGTGTTGGCCAGATGAAAAGGAGCCTTCGTAAGATTATATCTGAAGTAACTGGTGAGAAGAAACCATGCGAACAGCTGCAGAGATAAAGAGGCAAGGCCTGCAAACTGTTAAGAGATTCTTTGATGTTTGATAATTAAAAAGCAGATTAGGGAGAGGAAACCATATAAAACAATTCATTCTACAAGTGTTTTCAGGAGAACCACAGATGCCATCGGAGCAAGAGGCCAGAAGAAAAGAACTTTCATTTTCTCCCCAAGACAAAGAATCTGATCAATTCTTTGCCTTGAGTTGTACGTGCGAGAAAGAAAAAGGTAATATGAAAAGTTACAACTTTCTTTCTCGTACAAACTGTCGCATTGTATGTCAAATTAAATTCTTTAAGGTTAGAAAATAAGTACAGTGTCTCGCTTGATTTCTTGACTTTTTGTATTCTGAACAAGAGAGAAAAGTAATCTTACGTCCCACTTGGACCTGGCACAAACCAACAGTTCCCATCAGTGACAAGAATGTTTGCTTAAGATTATACCTTTGAGCCTTGCCCCTTTCAATATCTGTAAGGTATATTATTTTCACCTCATGTCAGTCTTGTGATCTATTGCTTAAATAAACCTACACCGAGTGAAGCATTGGAATGTTTAGGCTGCAGCAGGATTGTAGCGAACATTGGGAACCACACTCCAGGCTCCAAACTACGTTTGAACAACATGTGAGAGATACACAAGTAATAATAAAGTAAGGTAGGACTAAGGGGAGAACTTTTAGCCCATTCAGTTCGCACTATCCTCCAACTTCTGTTTCAAGACTGACTCAAGTTGATCTTACCCTAGTTGCTTAAAAAAATAATGCTCTTCCTCCCCATACGGAGTTGCAGTATTTACAAATATAAATTATTTGTTTATTCTCCCTTTCCAAAACTTTCTTTTTTTTTCCTGTTACATGCATGATCAGACAAGAACATTTGTTCTTTGCCTTACTTCCCATTGTAGACATGAAATTCTTGCTTTCTGTAATTGGTCACTCAGGACCAAAACATGATCAACAACCACCTGTTCGGGTGCTGGCCAATGCAGACTCAACAATGGGAAAAGCCCCCTGGATAGTTTAAGCCAGAACTTCAAGTCCATTGTGGGAAGTAAGGTAAAGACAAAAGTTCTGGCTTATACTTTTAAATACTGCAACAACGCTCTTGGAGGAAGACCAAAAAATAAAATATTTTATAACCTAAGTAATTGGTTGATGCCGCGACGTTTTACAGGCCGAAAACGAGGTGCCAAAGCAGTATGGCAGGCAGTGTATGCGCTCATATTCCGCACCGGAGATGCACTGCTCACCATATTAGTCAAGGCAGAAAAAGAGGTGTCCAGAGCCTGTGCCTGAAATAGGCGTTAGGCACTTTGCATATGCAAACAAGAAGCCTAACACCTGTTTGAGGCTCCCTTTTCAAAATTGGTGTGCCTACGGCCTTAAATGGACCACTGGAGGCCATCACCAAAAAGGTAAGTTTGTTAAGATACTTACCTGAATGTGGAGCCGGGAGGAGAAGAGTTTTCCACCTGATCATGTCCCTCCCTCTCTCGATCGCCTTCCCCCCTCTACCTGGACCTGCCGGAGGGTTGTTACCGGCGACACAGCAGCCCAAAATTCAATGCCGATTCACCGGCGAGCTGCCCAGGGATGCCCAGCATTTGTCTGCAGCTCACTAGTCTCGTTTAAGGGAGGCCTGAAGCCCAATATCAGGTAAGCCTCAGGCCCTCCTGTCCTGGCGCAGGGATTGTTCCCTGCATTCAGTTCTAGCCAGCAGGAACCAAATTGAAGGCCAGGACAGAGTTTCTCTAAATCAGGTTGGGAGCAACTGGTTACAAATCAGATACTTTATTGTATTTCACTGTAACAAAGTGCACAAAGTGTACAAAAACCCCTGACCAATTTTACTTCCCAGTTCCGCCCACATGATTAGGCACACGGTGCCAAAACAACGCTGATTCTGGACCCGGAAATGGCCGAGACAAATTTCTACCCCCAATAAAATGGGATAATAATACCATTCCAACGGTTAATGTTTCAGTATTTATTTTCATATACATTGGAGAAGTCAGAGTTGATCACAGTTCACTGAATAACTAAAGGATCTTTATGCATATTCTTACTACGATATTCCCCCTAGATAGATGGCATTTTCCATTCCAAAATTAATCTCAAACAGAATCCTTTCCTATTCATGGCAATTAATTAAGCAGATAGTGACCTAATGCTACAGTGCCATTAGCATGTTGGAAATATAAGGGAACTAGTCATTTGTTTAATAAATTCCAGGCTGTTCCAAGAATTTCACAGGTGCTTTGGTTTGTTATTGAGCGGTGTGTTGGCTTTGCTTCAGATGTTTTTGTTAATTAGAATGAATTGCTATGCAAAAAAGCACAGTAGTACAGCAAATGTACATGTAGAAAAGAGGATAATATGCTTCTCAAGCATCTATGCACTGTGTAATAAACCCCTGCGTGCATTATGTCACCTGGTTTGCATTTGGAACACAGTCTATGTCTTTGTACCTGATTAGATATCTACTTCCTTATTCAAATTCTTATTGACTGCCATTGTTTTAATTTATTATTTAAATTGTTTTAATTATAAGCAAAAAAAATTAGTCCTGCACATTTTCTACCTGTCAAGGAAAAATGTTCCTGTCAGCAAAAGATTAAGTCAGCAAATTGCACAATACTGCCAATGATTTTAGAGCGAGTCAGAAACCAGACTGTTGACTATATCTATAAAGGTACATGTAGAGATTCCGTCAGCAATTCTGGCTCTAAATTTTAACAAAATGTCAAGAAAAGTGGTTCGGCCTTAGTTTACTATGGACTGCCCCTTTGCGCAGAGGGTGTGGAGACAGATGCGTTGGTATCTGTCCCGGTTCATCCCCAACAGCTTGGTAGCACAGGACACTGTGCTTTATGGGCTGTTCCCCAGGACGCACACCGAGACAGATATCAACTGTGGCTGGAAGACCATCCACTCGGTGAAGAGGGCCCTTTGGTCCACCCAAAACCTGCTGGTCTTCCAGCTGAAGGAGCTGTCCATGACTGAGTGTTGCCGACTGGCACACTCCAAGGTCCAGGAGTACGTGTTGCGGGATGCACTGAACCGAGGTGCGACCTATGCAAAGGCTGTATGGGGAGAGGCCACCGTGTAAGGCCATCCCGCCTTGTATTGTACAGCATGAATTATAAAATATGTACTGTGTTTAAATTGTAATATTGGAATTGTATTGTGTACAATCCATGTTATTCACAATCCGTGAAATTTTATGAAATAAAATATATTTTGAAATTTTAAAATCTAAATGGGAGTTAGACTTTTTGGCAGAATAGATGACAGCCAAGAAAATCTACAATATTTGGCAACACATTAGAACCCCTAATCTCAAGGCTAGAAGGGAAGGATGGGACATGATTACTTGACAGTTAACTTCCACGAAAAACAGGATGCCTAAAAGTATCTCAACAACACCAAAAGTATAGTTGTGGAAAAAATGGCTTTGAGTAAACAGGTTAAAAATAGAACTGCAGGACAACAGACCAAAAATACAATGAACACAAAAGGGAATGCTTCAGCGATTTAAATAAATTCCTGTTTGCTATTTCCAAGCCAGGGAATGATTCAAATAACCTCTTGGGCAGAGTTATGGAGGACAAAGGTAAAATGATCTTAAAGCCCCAGAGCATATTTTCCCATTCATATATTTTCTAATTGTGTACTCCATTGGAAGTTATTTTTAATGCAAAATAATCATCCTTCCATGGATTATATCAGTCCATTTGCGAGGCAATACCATAGTCTGCATCAAACTCTGCAGCTCCAACATTTCACATAGAGAAAGTTCTCAAGACATTCTCAACTTATGTCAGCTAGATTCTCAAGTCAGTAAGAATCTGGATGCAAAAAATAGTTATCAAGAACCATTTCATTTTCAAATACCAGTTAATCATTCCATAACAGAAGGCTGGCTGAATACACATTGGTACTTGGCTGATCTTGAGCGAGAAAATGATTGACCGCTCTCAATAACCATTCTGGAGCAAAAAAGCAGTGTGGGTTCCTATTATATTAAGGCAGGTGCAAATTAACTGAATCCATAGCAGACATGAGATGATGCCTAAGTGTCTTCATCCAATCCAAAATATCAGGGGGGCAAAATTCCGATGGGCCCACACCAGCGGCAAAAGTGCAGCAGAGTACTTCTGCCCAAAGTGAAGGCTGCATGGACGGGGCCATTCGTATGGTCAGGATGGGTGCATCACGCCTGTAAGGGCACATTAGAAGCACCCATCCTAACTGAGGTCCAGAATTTTGGAGTTGCTCCATGCCGCTCCAACACAGCAGATGTGGCTCGGGTAGGTCCTCAGAGGAACAGTGTGACCCCCAATTCTGCAGCTCCCAAAAGAGCGATTGGGACATCCCTACAAGGTAATCAATTCCCTCCAGGATCAATTACCTACTCCCTCCAGCATTCTGGGGCCTTTACCTGGCCCATGACGGGACCTATGCCTGTTCTCAGCAGATGTAGGTTCTGTTGGGCCTATCAGAAGGTGTACAGGGTGGAATGTCCCAAGGAAGCCCAGGAACTCCCGCATTCAAGCCCCTTATTGTGGTCGAGAGGGGGGAGGACAATAGTAGATTCATCCACAGACACCTTACTGGATTTCCCGTCCTCCTCTCCATGTAACAGAATTCTAGTGGAATTGGCTTCCACCTCACTTTCTACACCCTTCCCTCCAACAGCAACACCTGATTATGCCTCAGTACAAGGGCAGAATTTCAGGCCTCAGGTCTCTTTGGATAAAAAGGTAAAATGGCCACAGTAATTATGGAGTAAATATTATATACTCTGTGATTAAAAATGCTAAGTGGTGTGCTTACATGACAAACATGAAGGAGATAAATAGCATTAAAAGACATTTGGATGAATTAAACAGATTAGTTAAGGAACATCGAATAGATGTTATTGTTTACAAATGAAAGGTAATTTATAATAGAACAGGGAACAGTGAACAGCAAGTGTATTCACAATGAAGGGATCCTATTTTGAGATAAGCCAGTGTTCACATGAAGGGGTACTATGAGATTTCAACCAGTCGTTCAGCAAATTTATTTATCATAGAGTCAACTCTGCATCTGCACCAGTCTGCTTCAGGTTATTTTAATTTGTCCTTTAGCAAAGGTGAAGAAGGAAGAGAATTTGAATGTGGTTATTAATGGTTTACTAGAGGTTTCCATGGAATGTGAAGCTGTTGTCAACAAAGCTAATTATATACTAGAATGCATCTCAAAAGTACCATTGAAACTACTTATTCTAACAAATCATTGGTGAGGCCACAATTTCAACATTTTAGTGAAAAAAATAAGGGAATATCTGTTTTTCTCCATTATTAAAGGCCCATTAAAGAAATTACAGTCTAAGAAAATGCACAACCACATTCTCAGCAAATGTATGTTTCAAATCTATGTATTACTACATTGTTGTTCCCTAACCTTATTGGGACAATAATGCATTGGAAACTGTCCAACATAAGAGAGACAAGGGCGATTCTGGACTTAGGCTATAAATAATGATAGAGAGGTGGGGGGAAATATTCGATAGGGGCCGTTTTTGGGCACAGATAGTGTGATGTGCTATTACTCCGTGCCCAATGGCCCCTGCACAGGCAGGATGCAAGTTTCGACCCACCCGAGGACATACATGCAATCAGCGTTCCATTCCAGGCCTTGTATGTGGAATCAATGCAATTTGCACTTTCCACCACCAGGGGGAGCTCAATCTCTTAAAGGGAGGATGTTTCTTAGAAATCTCTTAAAGGTAGCTGGTACCTGTTATTTGCTGAAAATTACAGTCTACTGTCTGCACGGAGTCTGATCGGAGAACAGACATCGCACATGTAAAACTCGTAAAATGGTGTGGGCCCATCAGTACTCAACTCTTCCAACTAGATGCTTCCTCTAAACCCTTACACATAACCACTGTTTCAAGCCGCCCACTCACAGCTCAAGTCACACACACTGGCAGCTATTCAACCATGAAAGGCACATCACCCAGACACACGTCCTGCTTTCTTGCAGGAGAAGGTGGCGCATATCAGGAGGCAGTAAGTGGCTGTGGCATTTAGCCCGTCGAGCCTGTTCCACCATCCAGTGAGATCATGGTGGACCTGTGACCTAACTCCAAATACCTGCATTAGTCCCATATCCCTTAATACCCTTGGTTTACAGAAATCTATCAATCTCAGATTTAACATTCACAAGTGAGCTAGCATCAACTGCTGTCTGCAGAAGAGTGTTCCAAATGTCTCCCACCCTTTGCGTGTAGAAGCATTTCCTAACTCCACTCCTGGCTCTAAATGTTAGGCTATGACCCTGCGTCCTAGTATTCAAGTCTAGGAGACCTCCAAAAACAGTTACAAATGTCTGGGCAACCAGAAGCAATAATCCAGCCACTAACCTGTAAATCCTGCATGGTCCCTTTAAATAGCGCTGGTGGGGGGTCCTCCAGGCACTCTAAGAAATGTTCAGATGGTCGGGGTTAAGAATGTGCATTGAGGTGAGCGTTAAGTCCCAAAATGATGTCTATCACTTTAAATCAGCGTTGCACACTGATTGAAGCCATTTTCTCGCCACTCTACATGATTCCAGCATTCGTTATCTGTGCCTGCGCTAACTCCTATACCAAGATGGCATCCGGCGCACGTCACGCTGGAAACATGCGTGCGAATCCAAGACGCCATCTTGGATATTGGAGAGGCTGTGTAGTGCCAAAACAACGGGCGCTACATGGCCAAATTTAGCGCCTGTTATTTTCAATGGACAAAAGACAATTAAAGTGGAGGAACTTGTTCCAGGTCTTTAACTGTTGATAGACATAAATGATGTAGATATAAGCAGATTTCACTTGGACTGTGAGTGTAGAATTGGAGAACACAGCTTAAGAATCAACGAGTCTTAAGCAAGCCTAAAGTTCAAAAGAAAAATTCCCCCATGGATGTGGAACAGACTCCAAACAAAAGCAGTTAATGCGGTCAATTAACTCCTTCCAAATAGTGCTGGATAATAACTGGCTAGGAAAGGAATTTCAGGTTATGGGGTAGGTGTAGATTGAAATTATCAAATAATCTTTGGGATGCAATAGTTCCTGCACTACAGGGTCAGGGAGGGAAGATGAATGTCTCTGTGGGGTGAGGTTATGGTATATGGAGATTGATGAGGAACCTAGAGTATTGTGCAATTACTTCTAAGGATCAGGGAGTACTTACACAGAACTTTCCCTCAGATTAAGTGATGGGTAGTCTCCAATTTAGGCTAGTTTGAACATGGTCTGTGAAAGGAGTGGACTTTCTCACTCTATGCTTTGTGAGGGTTTTGCTTGGTGGTTTTTAAATTAATACATAATATGTAGATTTAATTTTGTTATGAAAATAAATATAATCATAACAAACAAAACACTAGCACCAAATTGAAGGGAGATTGGTGGCTTGGGTTACAAATGCCTGGAGGCAACAACCCAGTTTGTATTCGTTCAGCTCAGTAGTCCTTTAAAAGGACTTTGGAGTTATTAATACAAAAGAACCCTCAATATCACCATATCAATTAATACGTTTTTCATTCAGCTCCTCCAATGTAGCTGGAGGTCCCACCATACAAACCAAAAGATTGTGGGTTTGATTCCTGGTCTACGCATCTCCAGGATGCAGTAAAATTTAGCTGGTTTTCCCCCTCCTGGTGGTTATCCAGTACCTCCTACTGGGAAGCTGCCTACTATCAGATCTGGCTTCCCAAAGTTGTTGCTACACTGTCCAATACCCTTTCCAACGTTAAATCTGTATGATCCAAACTTCTGTTCATCTTAACGTTAACAAAACCAAAGCCATTCTTTTTGGTTTCTAGCAGCACCAATATGTCTCAAGCCTCAGGTCCAAAAATCTCCCATCTGCCACTTTGATCGAGAGCCGAGTGTTCTCTCCTTTGTCTGTGACAAGTCCGTTTTATTCCAGCTCCACAACATTGCCTGCATCTGCTGTTACTTCCCCCCTTGCTACAGCCAAAATCCTGATCAACACATTTATCACCTCGGGGTTTGACTTTTCTAATGCTCTCCTAGCCAGCCTCTCTACCTTCATGCTCCACAAATTACAACTCATTCAGAATGCTTGCCCTCACTTTCAAATCCCTATATTTTCTAATTGTAGCATTGAAGTCTTTTATTTCTAATGTTATGAAAAGGTGGAACCCACTGCCCTGCTCTCCTAATATTAAAAAACAACACTGGCGAAGATGTGCTTTGCACTTGCATGGAGCTTTCTTCTGGTAGCAAGAGTGCAAATTGCAGTCCACATAGAACTCCAGACTTGCAGGCTTTACTTTGCACTCTACAATTGCTGGTCTTTGACCAGTAGGACAACATAACTTCAGGCCGAGTTGACAATCTCAGTTTAGAGACAAGGTTTGACAGGGAGTAAGGAGGGTATATAGCATGTCTCTAGAGACCAAAGTCAAGTTGTTACAAATGCTACTGGACTCCGCCCAATTGCTGAGCAACGGATTGTTCAGTCTATTGGAGGTGTAATGCTGATAAGGTTAATTTAGCTTATGCACATCCCCCTGGCGAAATTACTGGGATGAATGTCTAGTTGGGACTGCGCCAGAAACCATTAATTCTTGGCAATCTGCTGCAATATCGATGTAAGAACTATCTAAGGAGTATGCTCGACTTATTATATTTCTTATTTTTAATTTAAATTAGTTCTTTTGGCAACATTGACATATAATTTTATTTCCCGGGTTCTTGCAAGTGATTTTAGCCTCAGAAGTTGTTTGTCTGAAGCAAGCATTTTACAAGTTGTGATAAATATTTTCCAGCCACCTTGTCTTCCTTGCTGGAATGTTTAAAGAAATTACTGTTGCACAGGTTTTTAAACAGAATACCTTTATTTGACAAGTTGCCTTTATTGAATTGGACATTGCGATAGCTAAGCTTTGAGATTGGTCCATTATGTTCTGAAACCTTCAAATATTTTAAGCTGTATAGTTCATTTTTCTTGAACAATAAATGAATCTTTGTCCATATGTACATGGTGCTTTTTCTGAAAAATTACTTGTTTATTTAAAAAGAATTCCACTTGTCATTGTCCATATGATTTTCTTCCACTTTCTGTTGCCAAACCAATTTTCAGTCCAGTTAAGTAATTTGCTATTAAGTCTATTTGACATTATCATGCTTAAACCCATCATCTATGAAATCTTATCAAATTCCTTCTGACAATCCAAGGAAATTATATCCACTGGATATCCATGATCA
Source organism: Heptranchias perlo (assembly GCF_035084215.1). Taxonomy (NCBI): domain Eukaryota; kingdom Metazoa; phylum Chordata; class Chondrichthyes; order Hexanchiformes; family Hexanchidae; genus Heptranchias; species Heptranchias perlo. The sequence continues at coordinate 21,894,021 of NC_090351.1, read as the reverse complement.
ACTAATTAAGTTTTATCATCAAGGAATTTCAGTAGATTTGTGATGCGTAGACTATTTATTCTCAAACCACTTTGATTACTTCTTACCCCAGTGTTTTACAGGTGAATACTGACAGCATCTCATAATATGCTTTCATACCCTGATACAGCTATTGATGTTGATTTAAACTGATGTATAATTTCCATTTTAATGGCTCACTCTTGTTTGAAACTGAGATTAAATTACAATCACACAGTCCCCATGTACTTATGGAGCTCCCAAAATATTAACAAAAGCCTCACTGTTCCTTCACTCATTTCCTTGAGGATTCCACAAATATTGTCCAGTGCCCTGAAACTATTTAATAATTTGAGTTTCTTCATAACACATGCCCCTTTGACCCCAATCTCACTGAACTGCTGACTCCCCAATATTAGTTTCTAATATTAATTTTAATTATCCACATTTAATGATGACTGCCTGTCATCATTACCTTTTGAATGCTTGCATCTATTTTAAAAATTATTTCCAGTCTTTGTGTTCTACTTGATCTTGTTTAACTACTTGGTCTTGGTCTTAACATTTTTCTTCCTTTTATATTAATAATTATAGGCTTTCTTTCCACATCATTTAAAATTATCTTTAAAAAAAGCATTTTTTCCTTTCTTATCAGTTTACTTTCCAGTGTTGCCTCTGGCCTAATCCTCCCTAACATCATTCTCATTACCCAAAGTTTGCAGCTTTGTACAACTGTATGAATTTGGTCTTCATTTTAATACAATAATTGTAACCAGCTACGGTATATAATGATCAATAAATGTCACTGATCAGTTCAAATCATAAAATCTCATTTATTTTTAATACAACATTATGAAATTAAACAAAAGTTAAGAATTTCAAAAATCAAGATCAAAAACAAGATCAAAAATATCCAATAGCAGTTCTGCAGAAATGTATTTCCTACAAGAACAAAATGCAGACTCATTGGGATCTCTGCAAAAGCATTTATGGAATTATATGTAATAGCGTTTATAAGAGTGTCAAGTGGTGTAGATGTCATTCAGAACCTGCTTTACCTAAAATGGATAGGTATAGGATCTTGTAGCCTGTACAGCTTTGTTTTCCATGTCCAATTTATTAGCTGATTTACCAGTCATACAACAAAATTCAATCCAAATCTATTTTGTCCTGCTGCTCTAATGTAAACTTTGATGCGGTGTCAATAGTAATGGTGGCTGCAAGTTACTAATGGTTATTCAAGTCTAGTCTCTCAAATTCATTGAATAAATCAAATCCCAGGAATGTCTATGGCTTTTTAAACTTCCAGCTGAAAGCTATGACGAGGGAGTTGATAACAACAGGTCATTTTCAAGAGTTTTTTTCATTATATTATATTTTTTAAATCACCCTCACATAAACACACATCATTGATTTTTTTTTAAATAGTAAATGACACTTTAAAATGTTAACCTGTTCTTATTTTACAACTTCTTGTAAAAATGATGGAAAATGTGTCATTTTTCCAGATTTGCCACGCAATAGGCTACAATGTATACTTGGAATGTAATTTTCTCCCAGCACTCTAGTTTCAATTTTGATTAATTTGGTCAGCCACTTCACATTTCCCAATTTTTTCTTCATTCTCATTCATTCAGGAATTCTGCCTCTTTCTTATATTCTATCAATGGGAATCCATTCGATGTACTCTGCCTCCTGAATTGCAACTGACACTGATTATTTCACCAACATTCAAATTTCAGTCTAAATTAATGACAATAATAGCACTTAATAGTTAATGAGAAAGAATATTCATAAAGGGGCAATATGCATAAATAGAGAAGGCCCCCCTAGGGCATTCAATGACTTACATAAAATAAAGCTCATTACTCATCAGCACTGCAAGCACAAAAGATTTACACCAACTGTGATACAAGTACTTTTTATAAATTGCCACTTCATAACGTATTTCCTGCTTGTCATATGCATAAAATGTTTAATTTTTAAAATGAGATACTAAGTAGTTTGCGTGGGCTTACTAGTCTGGATATGGTCGGGGGCTAGAACACGATTGCATATTGTGGTGTCACATCAAACAGTTTGCCAAAGATCGCGAGAACGTTTGTCAATTATAGTCTGGGTTTTCAGGAGGAGAGCAGCAAGCTCAAAAAACTGACCTTCCAATAAAACTCTATTGTTTTGGGCTCAATTCAGAAGATTGCCCCAAAGGATGATGGAGGATGGTGCATCATAGAGCTTAGGAGCAAAATAACTAGAGAGATGATAGGGTAAAAATGACAGCAACTGTAAACCGAAACTTCCAATAGCTTTCCTTGTGTAGCTAAGCTGAATATATATTTTTGTGTGGTCTAAGGCTTATGTAGTCAAAGGTTTATAAGGTTAAGAATATATGTTCACACTTGTGCAACTCAGCAAATAATTTAGGAAAATACTTCCATCACATGAATGAGTTTTCCGGTACTACGTAACCCTGTATCACGTACGAAACAATGACACTGTGTAATACCAAGTTTAATCAGATGAATTCAGACCATTCATTTTGATATAGAATACGAGGGGTAATTTTTTGTGTATCTGAATCCATCAGGTGGGGGGGAAGGGTTGCAAGCCTGTCGGCCACCCAATGGAATCAGTGTGAAGCCCGATCAATTTCCATGGTGGACCTTCATTAGAATAAATTTGGTGAGCTGCCATCACTGAATGAATGATAATCGGCAGCTCACCGATTGGGGAGGGGGTGGGAAATCCAGCAGCTCCTCTGCGTAGCTGGAAGTGGGAAGGTATCAATCCCAGTGAGGGCATGGAGGGACGGCAGCGGGTGAGAAGACACGTGACGGCCCAGGAGAAGCAGCACAAAAATCGGTACCGTCGTGCTTTTTTCCCTGTTCTCAGAGCGGCCTGCAGCCGCGGTTCAGCTGCTCAACTTCAAGTGTCAATGGCCAGAGTCTCTACAGCATACACTCTGCCTATTGGTACCTGAAAATTTCACTGGGGTCCTACATACATCACATGACCCTGATTTGAATACCTTAATGAGGTACCCACCTGAAACAAACTGACATTCAGGCAGCCCATTTCCAGCACCTGTGGGGAGGAGAAGATTAATAAACAGTTTGCAGAGGAAAAAAGTAGTCTATTTAAGAAGTCATATGGGCCCTGAATTTCCTTATTATCTCCAGCACTTACACGATTATAATTCCATTATAGTGGTAAAAAAAGATTGAGCAACCTTACATTTAGTGCATTATGCCGCTTATGCGCCATTAATGCATTAGACAAACTTTTTGGCAAATTTGGCGATGTGCTAAATCCCATTGGGCTCATTTGCATTGGAGCATCACTCACCAGGTAGCGCTGTGCTTGGGAATTTCCCGTTTTTATGCCACTATCGCACTCTGGGGAAACTAGACCCATATAAAACAGGTGCAACTGTTCCCCCAGTCATGTGACTTAGGCAGACGTGAAGAACATGAAGCTTTGAAGAGTCCCCAACTTTTGCTTGCTGCTTTCTGATTTTACAAACATTTCCAACCCATTCTTTTTTTTTTTAAGTTTTGCTCATTGAGACTAGCACTTGACCACCCCCCTGCCCCCACAGTGCTACAGTCCTCACTTCACCCTTACATTTTTCGACCCCCTACACACACACACGACTCTGGAGAAGGCATCGCATTCCCCATGGGCATACCTCTCTATGCCATCCTTAAGGAGGAGAGGAGGAACAGCAGTGTGCAGAGACAAGGAGAATAAGGCAGCATGGCAGAAGACTTTGGCTGTGAGGTCACCGCCCTCCAGGGGGCAAGAATGACACTCCAGGATGGCTTGCTGCCTGTCACAGCAACCCTCCTGTCTTCCACCTCTTCCAGGAGAGCTTGCAGGTCTTCCTACAAAAGGTTCACTATATTGGCACGATACTGCCCTGTCATGGTGCGCCATAGACACAGCTGGCTTGTGACTCCTCATGGTTCTGGCAAGAGGTACTTCAGATGAGGGTGGGCGATGCCAGAGTCGATAAAATGCAAAAGTTCAAGGTCTTAAGTTCAAGTAGTGAAGAAAATGTAAAACCAAAGCTAGGTACACTAAGCCCAGAATAAACTCTGCTACATAAGCTCTCGCTGAGTAATAATAAGATAAAACGACTTTTCTTGTAATGTTTGTAAAAACGTTACTTTCAAACCTTCATAACTGCTACTAGTTTGTTACAATTATTTTGAGTAGGCCAGAACCCACATAACAAAGGGATGAGTAGACAAGTGGTGATATCTGTGGTTATAATTCTCAAGTGGAATTACACACCTCAGAGCTATAATTAATTAGATTTTCCCTAAATATATCTAGAGACGTCCATAATATTCTACAATTCTTACAAGAATATTCTGTAGCATTCTAGCATATTGTGTAAAATTGAATTAAACTTTTCCAAACAGCTATTAATATTATCACACAATAAATCACAATAAATCACAATCCATTATATCATATATTAAGGTAGGGCCTGCAAGGGATGGGAAGCGATCGGGAGGAGGCCGAGCTTCCAACTCCCCAATCTATATACCAGCCACTTGCAACTGGCATCTCAGTATAGAACGAGTTGTACCTCAAATTAGCACAACTAGGATTACTATCATTTGGATTTCAACTTGTTCCTTTGTACGCTGTAGATCCTCGGCATCTTCTAACCTGAGCCAGAGATATTCATCATATTTTGAAGCTAAATCACTCAAACATGTTATTTTTGCTGTTGTTTAAAACGCTAAATAGAATTTTTTCAGGTAATACTGATGCCTCCATCTCCTGCACCATCACCTCTTCCTTTGCTACTATATCAAGCATTTTTTTTAAAAAGTGACAGTAGCATTAAAAATTAAATCTATCTCTTTTATTTGGTAAATAATTATGTGACCCTATGTATTTGCACATTATACAAATGAGTTTGCATATTCGTACGTTAATTGTAATGTCACGTGCTCAACACCATCATGACCGAGAATCAAGCTGGCATACAGCAGGTACCTGTGGTGAGTAGCTAATTAGTGAGTTTTAAGGCAAATAAAAGAAGCCGCAGGGTTAAAAGCACCAGCAATTCACACCGGCTGCTGAGTAAAATTACAGTGCTGATGAGCTTGAGAAACATAGTGACAGATTGAACAAGCTAATAGGGTAGACGTAGAAAAAATATTTCCACTTGTGGGGGAGTCCAAAACTAGAGGTCATCAATATAAGATGGTCATTATAAATCCAATAGGGAATTCAGGAGAAACTTCTTTACCCAAAGAGTGGTAAGAATGTGGGACGTGCTACCACAAGGTGTAGTTAAGGCAAATAGTATAGATGCGTTTAAGGGGAAGCTAGATAAGCACATGAAGGAGAAAGGAATAGAAAGGATATGTTGATAGGGGAGATGAAGTAGAGAGGGAGGAGGCTTGTGTGGACCATAAACACGGCATTGACCAGTTGGGCCGAATGGCCCGTTTCTGTGCTGTAGACTCCATGGGGCAGAAATCGCTCACAAAATAATGGGGAACTCAACAGCGCTCTCCGTTGTTAGTGGCAATATGGAGGAGTAAGTTCCGGCGTTCGCACATGCGCAGTGAAACGCGGAAATCTGGAACTTGCTCCTACTGATTCGGCGGTGCTATGACAGCTTCGAATTAAAGGTATATCGCACGTTGCAATCAGAGAAATCATTGAAGAAGTGCAAACTTGCTTATCAGCCCAGCTGGAAAGTAACTAATTACGCCACTAAACAGGTACACTTAAAAATACAGGTCTAAACTAAATTTTAACAATGCGGTAAGTCTCGACTGCCAAACTGCTAAAAATGAACTTTTAAAAATGTGGAGTCTCATTACTCCTTATTTTAATAGTTATTGGTCATTAAAAAAATTAGATTAAAAAATGTAATTTTTTTTTTACTTTTCCCTTCTGTCTCTTTTATTTAATTCAATTATTTCTTACCCTTTTTATTGTTGACTACAACTGTTTTTACATTGATTTTAATGTACCTTTCATTTCCTGGTTTAACGCTCCAAGCCTGCAGAGACAGTGAATGCAGCATGTCAAAAATGCTGTGATCTGATTGGTCGAGGGGAAAGTGTGATCCTCCCGCTTCTCCCAGGGTCCTAGCTTCGCCTGGACTGACGCTGGGCTCTTCTCTGCTTCCTATTCGAGGGAGTGCCTAAAGAAAAGACCGCGATAAGTTAATGGATTCATATAAATCTATGGAGCAGTGAGCAGTGTTGGTTTGCCGCTCTGAGCAAATTCTGCCCCAATGTAATGTAACTCAATGTAACACAACATATAAAAACTTATTCATTTCACAATTTTAAAAAAGTCATGGGAGAAGCACAATACAGCAGAGGGGATGGGGGTGTGGGGGTATGGAATCAAACATTAATCAGTTTTTTGTGGTTGAAATTGTTCATTTTACAGCACAATTACACAAGGAATTTGCACGAGTCCAGGACAGAAATAATAGACTGGTCCCATGGCAACCCCAAAATTCATTTCACATTATGTCACTCTAGACAGGCACCAAAATCAAAAAGGTAAGGAGGGTAGGCTAACCCATCTAACTTCATTCACTCTCCTACTGGTTTTTAACAGTGAAAAGTATCAGAAAGATTATTTTTAGCTCCTCTAATCTTAAAATCGTATTATGCTCTGTCTTAAAATGCCATTGTTGGTTTCATCAAACCAATTTGTTCAATTCTATTTTAAAGAAAAATCAAGAAACAGAATGGGCTACTAACAACCGAAACTGGTTATAAATTAGGATTGGGTATGTGATGTCCTCAAGTATTGAGTATATTAATTGTCTGTTTAAAAGGACAGAATAAGAGTACCTAAAATTATATACAGGCTTTTCCTAAAAAGCATTTGTCAGCTATCAAATAAAATTATGGTGTTGCATTTGACAGGTCACACTGCTTAAAAGCTATGCACTTAATATACTAATGCATGAAGTAGTGCAGAGATAAATTTATAATGAGGACAATTTTAAGAAAGAGAAGATGCTTTTGTAGACTGTTTGACTTTTTCTATTGGAGCATTATCTCCTTAATGTACTGCATCAGTAAAAACAGATTATCTAGTTATTTATCCCATTGCTGTTTATGGATCACATCTGAGCCAGAGTTTAACTTGCTACAAGCATGCTCCTGCAATATTCAGCACACATTAAAAGACGATAAATTAGTGCTGGTGATATTAGCAGACGAGTGCTTAACACATTGGTATGACACCCTTCTATCCGCTGTTTTAACTGAAACATTAACCCATTTAAAATAAACTGGTTAACACATTCATTAAAGTAGTAGTTGGAGAAATATTATTTCAACACATTAAGCATTCACCTGCTAATATCAATGAGAGTGATTTCTAGCTTCAGAGGCTGAAATTCCATCTTCACTAATTATTTAAAAAGTACCACTTTTTACTCACATCTGCTTTTTCACTAAAATTAAAAGGGAGAGAAAATGCACCTCCTCATGCCCATTTATTCATTTCCTGATAAGTAGGCACAGCTGCAAAAGGCAGTTGTCAGTTGGAAGGGATTTTTTTTTGTCATGAATAGAACATGCACCATGGTGCAAAAACAGCCTTTGATCAGATCAGAGTCTTAAGCAACACATTTCAGTATCACAGAGCTCTGTTCAACTAAAGAGATTACTTACACAGCTCTGAAACTCTATTTAAATATCAAAAGCAAGACAGACATCTGCACAAGACGCGATTCATATTGAAAAGCTTAGGTGTATGTGGTGAGCACTTATTACTAAGGTTTTGTGCTTTTATAAGAAACAATTTCTGTCATTATTTCAAAGAAGAAAAGATCATGTTTAGCTAAGTATCAAATTGATACATTCTGAATATCTATGTGGCACAGGTTATACATACTGCAGAGCAATCCTTAAGTGCAATTCAAGTCACAAGAGAATTGCTGCTTGCTGTAGTTTTTCTAAAGAACAGCTGATTTATTTTCCCATTATTTATTCATTTATTTGCTTCTCACTATCATTCCATCAATCTCCTATGAGAAGAGATGGGTAAAGTGGCCCAGCAATTTTTTCACCCATTCCAAAACCAATAATTTAGTGCCCGGTTTTGTGTGTAGATTCAGAAAGCAATAGATGTATTTCCATGGAGTAACATAAACAGTGCAAGTTTTGCCACTCATAAAGCTTCCCATATCATGCCCTGAACAGAAAACTGATAATAATGGGCCAGGAATTGCTTTAAAAAGAACAATGAGCTCAACAGCGCTCAACGTTGTTAATGGCCAAATGAAAGAGCAAGTTCCGGCATTCGCACATATGCAGACAAACATGAAAATCCAGAACTTGCTCTTCCTGTTTCACCAGCAATCTGTCCGCTTCACCTTAAACGGATATCACCGGCTGCAATCAACAGAATCAATGGACCAGTGCCAACTTGCTCCTCTGCCTAGCTGGAAATTAACTAACATTGTCACAAAATAGGTACACTTAAATATACCAGGTTTTAATACTGAAAAACAACTAAAAATTAACTTTTAAAAATGTGGAGTCTCATTACTCCTTGATTTAATTGTTTTTGGTCATTAAAAAACATTTTGTTTAAAAACTTTTTCCTTCTGTCTCTTTTATTTCATTCAATTATTTCTTACTCTCATTTTTCGCAGTCTAGAACTGTTCTTACAAATGATTTTATTGTTGTAACTTTCACTTCCTGGTTTTTAAGTTGCAGCTTGTACTTCAAGGTTTTGACTTTTTGCGGCTGTTCAAGAACCCTGCAATTTGATTGGTCGAAGGGAGAGATCGTTCTCTCGCTTCTCCCATGGGTCCTAGCTTCGCTGGAGCTAACGCTGGGCTCGTCTCAGCTTCCTATTAGAGGAAGTGCCTGCAGTAAAGACCGCGGTAAATTAGTGGGTTAGTATAAACCTATGGAGCGGTGAGCGCCGATCGTTCGCCACTTGGAGCAATTTACAGGCCATTATCTTTGATGGCCCAGATGCAGTAAAGATTTCTCCCATTGTTCAACCATTTAAAGTCAGTCAGTCACTGACGATTATTCTACATCATCAGAAATTAAAATCTCAAATTGTAAATCAGTCCTTAAATTCCAATAAACATTTAATTTTTTTAAATTACATTTTCAAATGTAGCAGTTTTTGTTTTATAAATAATAACATTGTATAATAAATGTATAACTTATCTCTGGAATATTTCAGTACTTTTTGAATCCACCTTGTGTGATAATCGTCTGCAAACCAGAGTGAAATCGCCCGGTCATCAGCAATATAAGCACCCACTTAGTGCTTTAACAGAAATGTTATTTGGCATTAACCCAACTTTTGTGGTATTGAAAAATGCGATCGAGCTAATTAATTAATGCTAATTAATCACTGGTGTAATGCATTAGCGTACAAGTAGTAAATAAACAACTCAACCAATCACTAAGTAACAAGCCTAACTAAATTAAGCTACTGCTCACAGAAAAGTTATAGGAAAGATATGTCATTTAGAGTTGCTAAGTGTTTTAATTTGTACAATTCCATCCAGAATTCCGTTGGATGGTTTCACTCGCCATCAACAGTAAACTAACATGCAAATGAGCAGTGATTTGATTGATCACTCGAACAATATTTAACTTATATTTAGCATCCAAAAGCTTTAATGCCCACAGATGGAATGGTCCCACCCATGTTTCTTTAAAGCTTATGATTTGTGACATATTCTTGAACAAAGTAACATTGTACTTTCATTGACTATAGCACACCAAAAAATGTTGAACCCCTTTGCTTAAAATCCCCAAAATGGAATATTGGGCTGGATCGCAAAAAGCAAAATCTAGTTAAACATCACATTCTATGATTATACTAATAAATAAAGTGTGTCATTCCATTAATATTTTGAAACATTCAATTTAATCTATTACTAAAGTATGTGAATGAGAATTTGAAATTCAGTTCACCAGCTGTATTTTCCTAAACAAATTTTTGTTGATGTTACACATGCTACAAATTTTGGATCTGCACAAGATATTTTTTCAGGTTCAGCGTCACTGGTCACTCCCATAAGCGGACCCCACATCCTCTAGAGTAATTTTGACTGCCCAATATTTAACTGATAGCATGACCTGGGGGCTGTAATTATAAAACCCCTCAATATGGATGCTGGATTGTGTGACCTTACATGTGCTGTCATTTGTGATTCCCCTATCTTTTGGAAGATGGACTGACAAGCATCTAATGAGAAGAGGTGAATTGTAAACCAACAAATGGATTTGTTTTACATGAAGTACACAAATAAACAGAAAACCGTTTTCACAGCGATTTACCTTTTTTCTTTTGCTCCTCATAAAATCAAAATTAATAAATGACCCAGGCTTTGCCGTTTGATATGGGCCTACCTCACTTTACAAGTCAGCATCGCTAAACTCACTGGCACTAAGGCAGAAAGCGAGACTCCCATGCCTCTCACTGTTCCAGACTCAAAACCTGATGCAGACTGTCCTTTCTTCCTTAGAAAGAAAGGAAACCAGAAACAAAGGGCTCGATATTAGGAGGGAGGCGGGTTGGCAGTGGGGGGTCGATTGGGCACGCGGGTAAGGCGTCCAGTGAATTCAGGGTGCTCCTCACGCGATCGCAGCCTAATTGAAGGTACTTACGCATGCTTCCGGGTTTCCCGTTCTAGACCTGTGCAGTGGGCGCACTGCGCACCCACATCACAGGCTGTCAGCAGAAAGAGCCCTATTTAAAGGGGCAGTCCTCCAATGCTCCTCCTGAAGCAAAGAACCAATTTAGGATCATGGAGCAGACCAGAGGCAAGGCTGCTCCAAGGTTCTCTGACTCCTCACTCCAGGTGCTGCTCGATGGGGTCAGGAGGAGGAAGGAAATTTTTTTCCCATCGGATGGGAGTTAGTGTCCTCCCTCCACCACCAAGAAGGCCTGGCTGGAGGTGGTCGAGGAGGTCACCAGCAGTGGCAATGTGTCCAGAACCTGGGTGCAGCGCAGGAAGAGATTTAATGACCTAACCAGGTCAGCCAAAGTGAGTATACTTATGCATTCTCCCACACTCCGTCTTCCACATCACCACCACCACCACACAACCCCTTCTGCACTGCCACCACAACGCTCTCGCATCACTCCTCACATCCAATCAACTATCATCCTCACCTTGCCTGCACTTACTCACCGCCCCAGTTCCCATTCGAACACTACCACGCAACCCAATCCTCATACAATCTCATGGCAATGTCTTACACGCACCCTCCCATGCATCTCCCTCATGCTCACCCCCACCCACACCAATGCATGCAGTGGGTCACCGTGCAACCATCACTCAATCGCACCTCTGTGTTTTGCCTTGATAGGAGAAGAGATGCCAGAATGCCCGGGAGAGGGCAAGGACCGGAGGGGGCCCTCCACACTCGGTGGTCTTAACAGACGCAGAGCAGCAGGCACTTGAAATAAGCCGGACGCTGGAGTGCCTGTCCATGGCGGATGCCGAGACTGGAAGTGCACAAGTGGCTGGTGACAGAAATCTAACACTCAGCACTCATGATAGCAAATGATCTTAGTGTCACTTGGCATCTGCAGCACCTCAACATCTGTCCACATGCTTAATATTGCTCTCTGTTCTATTGCAGGGCCATCTGTGAGCACTGTGACAGCACAGGGCGATTCCTCAGAGGACCTGCCAGCCTCTGAGGGTGCATCATCACATCTGAGCCAGCCATCCACCAGCGCAGATACACACACCTCGGTGGGTCCCCGTCCTCACTTAGTTGGGCTTGCACACGGTGCGTCACCACGCACATGTGAGCACGAGCAGACCCTGGTGGCAGGGGCAGCCGTGGACAGCCTGCGTCGGTGGGAGCACTCTTCTCCAGGCTCTGCTCAGCTGGACCCAGATGCTGAACCCTGGGGGCCAGCCATGAAAAGGAGAGTCATCGAGGACCAACAGTACATTGCAGAGGTACTGGAACAGTTGCCACAAGCACTCTCCACAATCGCGCAGAGGATGGAGGAGTCCAACTCCTGCATGAATGGAATGGTGGCACAGGTACAGGAGGGTATCTCTGAGATAGTGTCACAGGGACGTGAAGGCATCTCCGAGATAGTGTCGCGGGTAGGTGCGGGAATATCTGCGATGGAGGAAAGGCTAGCCTCCATCGAGCTTCAAGCACGGCTCAACAATGAGTCCATTCAGACCCTGATAACGGCCATTCGGATTCAGGGTGAGCAACATTCTGCCGCCTTGAACAGGCTGACAGATACCTTACAACTGGCCTTCCAAGGCTTCACACAAGTCCTCCAAACTGTCATCCAGCAGGGTGGAAGGAGTGACGTGGGCCTGGGTCAGGAGAGGGATGATTGTGAAAGAGGACATGGAAGTGGGGACGCCACTAAAAGCGCTCCCACGTCTCACCCGTTGCCCCCTCTCAACCAGTACCCACAATGCTGCCCCCTCTCCAGTTGGCAGAGTCTGCCCCTGCACAAGTGCAGGTGGAGCAGTCTTTAGAGAGGCCCTCACGGGCACCGAAACCCAGAGGTCGTCCGCGCGAAGCATCTCATCGGTCAGGGCATGGACAAGAGCAGCCTGCCATGACCTCTGCTGAAGCCACAGGGGTAGCACCATGTAGGGATTCCCATAAACGCAAGGCAAAAGTTTTGTGAGCACAATGGGGATGCACAAGGGTGTAAGACAAAATGTCATGTTTTTGATTTACTTTTGTTTATTTTGCAAAAAAACATAAAAATTTGTTATCACCACTACTGCCACGTCTTTGCAAATCTTGTTTGGTTTGTGCAATAATGCACCCACACCTGATGCCACCCATTGGGTCACTGCAGAGTGGGTGCAGGTGTAATTGCAGGGCTCTTTTGTGCAGATGACTGAGAGACACCAGCGCTGTCCCCGGTGGCACCCTGGAAGGATCCGGAGGAGAAGTTGTTGAGGGCAGTGGTGACTTTGACAGCGACAGGTAAGAAGATGGTGCTTGGGTCAGCCGGGAGCAGCTCAGCATCAAGGAGACTGCAGGTGTCCACGACCACCTGGCGACTGACTCTGAGCCTCCGTGTGCACTGCTCCTCAGAGAGGTCCAGGAAGCTGAGCCTCAGTCTGTAGATCCCGTGGCGAGGGTAGTGCCTTCTGCGACGCATCTCTCTCTGTGGTTGCACTCCCTCCTGCTGTACAGGTGGATGTGTCACAGCACTGTGTTGTGGAGCTCCACGTGTCAGAGGTGGCCGGCGAGGCTGTGATGCTGTTCGTCCTCTGAGGAGGTCATGACTGCAGCTATGGCAGACCCCATCCGGTAGACGTACGTTTGAGGGGGTCCGCAAGATAGGTAAATGTGTCTGCACACCGGAGTTGAGGTTGCAAGTTTGTGATTTTTTGTGTTAGGAGGAAGGTGGTGCAGGCCAAACTTTGTCAAAAGTGACAGAGTGGTCTCCTGCAATGAGTGAGGGTCTCCCCCCACCACCTGTCAAATGGACCTTTGCAGCCTCCACAGGCTGGTGGCTGCAACACATCCATTTCAACTGGGAGTGTTTCTCCCAGTATGGGAAACATACTCAGTTGACCGGAAAGGCCCACCTCTCCTAAAATATCCCCCAAATCAGGTCTCCTAACGACCTGAAGTATCCAATTAATTGCTTTAAGTGGGATCCCGCCGGCTTTAATTGCCGGTGGGAGTCCCACATGCGGGGGCTGCGCGCGCATCTAAGCGCGTCACTGGGGAACCCAGAAGTGGGCGGGTTGGAGCCGGGCTCTGGACCCGCCCCGGGAATCCCCAATTTTCGGAGTCCCCCCCCCGCCACGAACGCACCCGCTTGGACATCCGAAAATCGAGCCCAAAGAGTATTGGAAGTCTGGAATTTCCTCTCCCAAAAAGTTGTGGATGCTGGGTCAATTAAAATTTTCAAGACTGAGATCGATAGATTTTTTATTAGATAAGGGTTTCAAGGCATATGGATCAAAGATGGGTAAATGGAGATGAGCTACAGATCAGTCATGATCTAACTGAGGGACTGAATGGCCTACTCCTGCTCCTATGTTCCTCAGTAACTGTCTGCCACATCTCAGTTAGGCCCTCCATCTCCACCTCCTGTCCTTTCCCTAGTGCCCTTGAACTCTCTCCAGATCCCTGTTCTTCATATTCTGAAGTGAAATCTGTCTTCCCTTTTTTACTTCATTTTGACATTGCACTCAAACTTTTAGATAATGCAATGAGGTACTCCAAATTCTATTCCCACATTGCTTTATCTGACTTAACACAAGAATCTTGATTCCCAATGGACCAAGGGTTTGACACAGCATTCATGTTGTTTCAAACAAGTTTAGATATTTTCTCCAAATTTGGGAAAAAGCAATAACTGAATGTATTACTTTCAGTTGAGGATTGAATTACATCTGTATGCCCTGATCCAATTATTTCCCGCCCTTGAAACCCATTTTACCTTAAGACTACACTTGGTCTTCATTCCTCTGTTGTAATTGTAACACTACTGGAGATCAACTAATATACACATCACAACACACACACAGGCACATACATACACTTGTATCATCGCTTACTGACAATTTCTTTTAGTAGTATATGCATGATTATATATTTTCTGCTATTTCATTGTTCATCGCTGGTACCACATTTCTGAAAGGAATTATTTTTGTTGCCCAAAAAAACTCAGTTGGAAGTGCTGTTTGATGTCACGTTGTCACCACGATATCATGCCTTGTTACGATCATGTGATTGCTGGAGTCCAATGAACAGCAACCTCCACGGACCAACGGCGTGTGAGATTTTTCTGTTTCATTGTTCCCACGGAAAAATCACAGTGCTCAAAATCAATGAGCACTGATTACCGTGGAAACAGCCACATGGTTACCAACAGAAACCCCACACCCATCTGGCCTGCCTTTACTGGCTTTGGTCCAGAGCAATATAAAGTGAACATGTACAATTATGCTGGTCACATGATTAGCTGCAGTCAATAAGGCTGCGGGAAAGTGACAAAAACAAATGATATGAAAGCCATGTTATGACTATTTGCCAATGAGATTGTTCAAAAGGAACAAATGCCTTTACTTTCATATTATATAGATATTTTTACAAACAGATTTCCATATTCATAGAGCAATGTGCAATATCAATATAATGCAATGTTTGCACTTGTGCTGCACAGGATCACCAAGCCCAACACTAACTCTTGCAATAGAATTCTGCCTGTGTGTTGGTGAATGTGTATGAAGCTGACAACAGATGGAAATTAATAATAAAAGGAGATATTGCATTCAAAATGAATGGAATTGAATTTCAGAAAAGTTACATTATAGACAAAAAAAGATAATAAATGTCATAAAATATTGTTGTGTCATTTATATCAAAACAATGGCCCAGAAATTGCACTGAGCAGCGAATGGACATCGCCTGCCACTTGTTAAGTAACTAACTCACCCACAAACTTTTTGTGGACTTCTGGGTGCCAATTTGCTCCAGTGGAGATCTGCAAGAAGTGCAGCGGTCGTTGCTGGGTTTCTCTGAGCTGTGAGAGTGGGGAAAAGATCGCTGTGTCCCCTCCATCAATCAGCTTGAAACATCATTGACAAACCACAGAGTCAGAATCAGGAAGTGAAAGTCTCCTTCACAAGCCATGCAGACTAAGAACCAGGAAATATCAGGTAGATTAGTAAATTCTCTATAAAATTAGTTGGAGAAAGCGAAATAAAGAGAGGGTAAGATTAAAAGACAGAGGTAAAAGAGACAGAAAGAAAAAGTTTTTAAAAATAACAGCCCAAAAATTGCTCAGCAAACGGGGTACCTCAACTGTGTCCTATGTTTTCGACGGCGAATCGAAGGAGCAAGTTCACACATTTGCACACGCGCACTAAAATCCAGAAATCGCGAACTTGCCCCTATTGGTTCGCCGACAATTTGACAGTTGCGAATTAAAAGGGAATCGCACACTACAATCATTCAAATCACTGAAAAATCGTAAACCTGCCCAACTGCCCAGCTGGAACGTATCTACGTACGCCACCAAAAGGTACGCTGAAAAATACCATGTCTATAATTACTTTTTAAAAGCGCAAGGACTCTTAATGACTGCCAAGCAACTAAAAATTAAATTTTAAAAATGGAGTCTCATATTACTCCTTAGTGTAATATTTTTTGGTTATCAAAAAAATGTTTAAAAATTTAAAAATTAAAAACATTTTTTTTTACTTTTGTCTCTTTAATTTAATTAAATTACTTCTTTGACTTTTTATATAAAAAAAATATTTTTTTTTATTTACAATGACGTGCAGTACTTTAAATGAATGAACTTTGCTTGCCTGCTTGTGGGCGTGACTTCTCTTCCTGACAGATTTTGTGGGCGTGTCTTCCATTCTCACAGACATTTCCCATGCGAATCAACCCACGCTGTTCAGAGGGATGACATCGGCATTTTTTGAAAACTTCCAAATCACGCAAGTCGACCCCACGGATCAGCAGTAAGTAAATTTGTACATTTAATTCGCAGGAGCTGCTGCAAACATTGCCACGCTGCTCTAAGCGAACTCCAGCTTAACATCTTTAAATTTTTTAAAAATTGAGTCCCCCCCAACAACAATTAATATCTGAAGGAATGAGACTCCCCATTTTAAAAAGTTAATTTTCAGTGCCAGAGAGGTTGTTTGGCAGTCAAAACTTACCATGCTGTTAAAAAGTTAGTCTCAACCTAAAAATCCAGCGTACCTTTTTTATGGAGAGGTTACTTTGTTTCCAGCTGTACAGCGCAGCAAGTTCGCGCTGGTCCATTCATTCAGCCAGCGAGATCTCGAATGCAAAACTTTCAAACGAACAGGGCAAATGGTCGAGCAATTTATGGATTTCCACGTTACACTCCGCATGTGCGCTCTCCGAAACTTGTTCTTCCATTTGCCCTGAAATAACAATGAGCCCTGTTAACCTCGCCGTTATTTCATGAGCAATTTCCGATTATATTTTCTCAAAGTTCACATTGATCAATAGACCTTTATATAAAAATAAGCAATTTTTCTTTTTTTTATTTATTTGCTGGCAGCAAAACCTTTGATCACGCTCTCGATAGCTGTTGTTTAAGCAGGACTGTCATGTGCCTCATAACTGGGGTGAGACTCCACAAACTGCCACTTATCCAGAGGCAGGAGAGCAAAGCTTCTTAATAACCTCTCTAGGGAGTACCTTTCAGACAGATTTCTGCATCAGTATTCATCCATCAAAACTAGACTGCATTTTATTTCAGCAAGAAAAGGCATAGAGCAGGGAAGCGCCAACTGCACAGATAATTAGGTTCTATACTTTTCATTAGGGCATTAAACAATTTGCAAATGGTGAAGGTAAATGCTCAAAGTTATTGTCACTCCCCACTGTTTGGGCTCGATTTTCGCGTCGGGTTACCTGCGGGTTTCCAGCAGGGGGGCCCCGAAAATCCCGATATCCGGTCACGTGACCGGATCGCGCCGAAATCCCGCCCACTTCCGGGTACCGCGCTAACGTGCGGGGCTGCGCGCGCAAGCCCCGCTGGTGGGAATCCCGCAGGCAATTAAAGCCAGCGGGTTTCCACTTGAGAGTACTTACCTTGCTTGTTGAGGTCAGTTAATGAGCTGAAGCAGCTGTCAAAAGAGGAAGTGTGGGATTTTAGGTTCAAGGCAGTGAGTTTCCCACACTGGGGGAAACAGTCTCTCTCCAACCAGGCGTGTTGCAGCCAGCAGCCTGTGGCAGGTGCCAAGGTGCACTCCACGGGGGAGAGCCCTCACCCACGCAGGAGGCCACCGCGTCACATAGGGCAACCCCTGCCCTCCACCACCCCCCGCCAAGCCAGAGGACAGACCGACACGAAACCGCAGCCCTAGTGCGAGGAACCACCCACCTACCCTGCACAACCCATCAGACCAACACCTGCCAGATGGGTGGTGCGTGGACACCCTCGGAGGACGAACAGCATGACCAGCCCCAGCAGCCTCGCAGTCCACGCCGTCCACCGCAGAGACGTGGAGCCCCCCAACACGGTGTTGTTGCACACCCACCTGCACAGCAGGAGGGAGGGCTACCGCAGGGAGAGACGCATCGCAGAGGGCACTACCCTCGCCGCAGGGTCCACAGACCGAGGCGCAGCACCCCGGACCTCTCCGAGCAGCAGTGCACAGGGAGGCGCAGATTCGCTCGACATGTAGTCGTGGAGATCTGCAGGCTCTTTCATGCCGAGCTGCTCCTGGCTGGCCCCAGCACCAACTGCTTACCTGTCACTGTCAAAGTCACCACTGCCCTCCACAACTTCTCCTCCGCATCCTTCCAGGGTGCAGCCGGCTACACCGCTGATGTCTCTCAGTGGTCCGAGCGGAAGAGCCCTGCAAATACACCTGCACCTACTCTGCAGTAACACGATGGGTGGCATCAGTGGTGGGTCCTCATAGTGATACCCAGGAGCGGGCATTATTGGACACAACGGACAGGATTCGCGGAGACATGGCAGTGGTGGTGTCAATATAATGTGTGCTGTTTGTTGCTCTGAAATTCAATATAGGTGACACCCAGGACAAACCCTCAGACACCCTTGTGCACCCCCTTCATGCTCACGACATGTTTGCCTTATGCTGCCTACTGCACATATGTGATGCATGCCCTGTGGCTGCAGCACAGGTGGTGGCAGGTTGAGTGAGGCTGGCCGTGAGGGAGATGCACGAGAGGGTGAGTATGGGATGGAGCAATGAGATTGTATGAGGATTGGGTTGCGTGTTAGTGGCAGGATGAGTACTGGCGAGGTGAGTAGGTGGAGGTAAGATGAGGATGGGGTTTGAGTGGGTATGAAGGGTGATGTGACAGAGTAGTGTTGGCGGTGCCGAAGGAGATGTGGGGTGGGGGCAGTGTTGTGGCAGACGGAGTGTAGGGGAAAGACTTCGTGTTCTCACTGTGGCTGACCTACTGCGGTCATTGCAGCGCCTCCTGCACTGTATGCAGGTGGGCGATATGTTGGTGGCGCAGGTGACCCCCTCTGCCACCTCGAGCCAGGCCTTCTTGGTGGCAGAGGCAGGCCGCTTCCTCCCGCCCGCCGGGGGGAAGATCTGTGTCCTCCCCCTCCTCCTCACCCCATCTGATGATACCTGGGGTGAGGCATCATTAAACTGGGAGCAGCCTTCCCCCTGGGCTGCTCCATGCTGCAATTTGTTCCATTGGTTGCAGCATCTGTCAGTGGAGGACTGCCCCTTTAACTAGAGAGCCTCCAGCTGACAGATCGTACAGCGCATGCGCAGCCCGCCCGACGCGCAGACCAGCAGCGTGGACCCCGGAGGAGCAGGTAATTGATTCCTATTAGTGTGTTGCCTGCTACGATCGCGCGGGCAACCCACTAATTTCGCCGAGCGTGTTGACCACGCTCCCGGAGGACCACCCGCTGGGAACCCGCAGGCCTGCTAAATTCGAGCCCTTTATCTCTAATGCTGTATTTATATTACACTGCTGCCTCTGGTGGTAGCCCCAACTAATGCAGCAGTGCTATAATGTAAATGCTGCACTAATGCGTCCAGTGGCATGGAGTATCATCTCATGAAGAGCTAGAGGCACACTTCCACAGGCAACAAACATAGATGGTCCCTCTGGCAACTGGAGGCTGCCATTTTTCTGGTTCCAGCCCCTGCCAATTTAAGCAAGAAATGCTTTTTTAAAAAAAACATTCCTGCTATACAGAACTTTGTCCAACATCAGGAAAGATCCTTGGCCAGAAAGTTGAAGTCCAATTGTAACCTTTAAAGGTGCAAAACATACAAAACTTCTGAAAAAAAGACAGGGAAAAAGTCCTAACTGGTCATCAAGCCAATCCCACCCAGAAATGATGCAGCCCTACATGCACCATCAAGACACCACCACCATTACCCCCCACAGCTATGCAATCTCCTTGGAGAGGTAAAAAAGAAGAAAAATATCTTAGACCAATTTAGGAAAAAACTTCTGAAAAATTCACCTCCAACCCCCAAAGGCAATCAAGCAAGTTCCAGGAGACTGCCATAATCACATCAATGCTTAAAGCTCACCCTCATCTACCTTCTACAACCTAAGATGTCGTTGGCTCTCAAGTCTCTGGCAAGTACTTAAGCTTACACACTTGTAGCTGCTTTTCATAAAGATGCCATATTCCAGAGTAGCAGGATTTGACACATAAGGAACCTTTTCTATTCAAAGTGTTTATAAACAATATAAACTGGCCATAACTCTGTAACGCAGTGGACCCATGAAAATGAAGTTATGCCAAGACAGCATTTGCACTGCTTAAAATATTCTGTTTTGACAGGCTAGGAATGTTATCACACTATCACAGCAAATGTAATTCTTAAAGTGCTTATAGCAGTTTTTGTACTAACCATATGGACTTTCTGTTTACACATGTGGTAAGGATTAAAATGTAGCACATAACAAGTAATAGCTGATAATTCAGTCACTTCTGTTACTGTGCCACTTGTGCACATGTCCATGCCATCATCTGTACAAACATGATGGAGACTCAGTAAGTTGCACACCAACCATAACAGAGGAGCTAATACTTGACAGCAAGACAAATTGTATTGGGCATAGAGTAGAGTATTATTTTGTCTTATAATCTCTGCAGCTCAGATAAGTACAGCAACTGTAGAAATGGCAGACATTCCCCATAATATTGGACAAAGCTCCTGTATAGTTTCCCAGATAAAAATTGAAAATATGTCCTCCCATGGCAATGATTAAAATTTAACACAACTCTCATTATTGTATGGTCTGTATCACGGTTTTAAAACCCAAAATAGGTAACAGCTTCTAGAATGTCTGAGAAAACAGAAGGCTTATTTTGTGATTTGGCAGTAAAGTCAGGTTGATGGGTTAAAATGTTAATTTTGCATTGTGTGAGCGAGAACTGCTGGCCATGTTTGATTGTTGACTGGGTGTTCCTGACTTTAAAAACATATATCAAGCAATAAGTTAGCATCTTTTGAAATATTGCATTAGATTTTGCCCAGAGTAATATTAGGAAGGATTATATCATTGCTGTACGTCAAATTTAACCCCTCTTAGTATAGTTCCTTTGCTATGTTACATCCTCTGGTGTGATGGTTGTTTTGGACTGTCAGGAGAATTTAAATTTAAAGACTGACTATTTAGCTGGTGGGAGTGATGCTTTCTAAAAAATCCGCCACGCAAAGTAGCTGATAGGACATAGGAATGTTCACAGGTTTGGAAAAGAATACTGTGGTCCATCTGAAACCAAGTTTGAGCGTGAGGAGGTAAGCAGTGATCAGGACTTAGTTTACTTCTAAGATATGTCAACACTTCTGCTAAACAAATGCTGTGAGAACCGTTTAACTAACGGATTTTCTGAATTGTATGAAAGTGAACATTGCCTTTTACCCTGTAGAATTCACCTAATCTTAATTCTAGCTCCTATGCTACTACATGCCCTTCAAAGTATAAACAAATACAGTCATTAATTTTGTTCTGTGAGCACTCCAAATGTGCTGTGGTATTTCATTGACTGAGCTAACTGAAAATTTAGAACAAGTCATGTGAATTCAAGTAAAATGTTTACTACAAATTAGGTTAATAACCAGTCAATAATTATTTACAAAACAGGCTGCAAAAAAATACAGCCTTCCAAATTGTGGAGGGATAAGATCCAATAATGGCAAGTGTTATGATATTGTTGAAAGAGCAACAATGCTGTGAAATGCACTATTCATAACAGTTCCATGATACATGTGTAATATAGAGTTAACATTTGTGCATTGTGTATTGTGGTTGTATTTCCTTTTTAATTCAATGAATGCAGCTCATTAATAATGACGCTGGAAATTATCAGGAAAGTGTAAGTATACTTACACGGTTCATTGGCTTAGTGAAGTCTATTTGGTCCAACCCAATTCATCAAACTCAACACCAGAACTGTGAATTTCAAAATCCTCCATCAACATTATATAACTTTCCATGCAGCTCGGTGCAAGTGCGAGTTTGTTTTTTCTAGGATACCAACAAAGCTTACAAAAACTTTTGCAGCAAAATTTCATTTTTTTTCTGCAATTCTTCTGGAAGGCTGGAGATTTTAAAGTGAAAATCCAATAAAATGGCTTGCGAATGGGGCTTTACCCCAGAATATTTTTTGCTACATATTAAAAGTTATGATTCTGATGTACTGCATCACACTGGGATGTCAGCAATTTAATTCTGATATGAGCTGAGGCTATGGCATGAACACTTTCACCATTATGTGGCATTATCGTCAAAGTCAAATCCTTGCCTCTCTTGTCTTTCCTCCTGCCTGAAGGACCTCGTGTGTAACTGAGCCGTTGGGGGATGAGAAGAGCATATTAATTCAGTTAATGGAGATATTCCTTCAGAGGCATTTTCTTAGACCCAAACTGACTCCTGGATTCATTAAATCATTCATGATGGATTGTGCTTTATGATAATCTGATAATAGATTATTTAATTTTTACCAGAACATCACAACTAACCAAACATGTTTCCCTTTGTTTCCTCTCAAGAAGATATCCTTCAGCAATATTCCAATCAATTCATGCCTTCCACGGGTGAATGCAAAAGACAAACTTCTTAAGGGATTGCAAAGTGTCCTCTATAAAACAGCCACCACTTTGAGCAAATTATTCACAAAATTCCCTTCAGAAAAAAAAATTCTGTTTGCATGTGACTTAACCTGTATTTTTTTCTTAATATGGCAGCAAATAATGTGCTGATAAAATTAATTGCTGTGCATCTTCATTTTGTGATAGTGTTGTCACAGCATTACTGATGCACGTGAAAAGTTTTTAAAGACTTTTCAAGTACGAGTATCACCTTATCAGCTATTTTAAAGTTTACAAGGTCTGCAACAGTTCAGATTGTGTTCAGTACCAATGGCAACAATGATGCGATTTGGAGAACAAGTGGTAATGCTAGGCACGTGCAGACACTAATGTAATCACTGCATGCATCAGTGATGCTATGTTGACCCAGTGCTCACTTCCACAAAATGAAGATTCACATTAATTAATTTTTATCAGCCACAGGAAATCCCAAGTGAGCCATATGAGTATTCCTTACCTTTCATCATGTGTCAAACATGGCTTAAACATTACTTTGCTTTACATAAGGAATATTCTTATCTTATAAAAGACTCGTTTCAGTTAATGCAAGAGAACACCTGAATCTTTCCATTAGTACATCTTTTTACATTTAACAGGCCAGATTTTGCTGTCAAAATAACGGTGAGGTTAATGGTACAGCAACATCAGGCGAGGGGCAGATGTGAGGTTAAATGCGGAAATCCAAAAGTTGCTGTCCGAGTTGTGCCACTCCGCCATTAGCTTCATGAAAATGGGATTTCGCTCTCTACCTCACCATTGACATGCACTGAAAGTCGTGAAGTTGCTGTATTTGCTTGGTAGATACGAACTAAACCCACTGCAGATATTTAGGGCTAGTAATTACAAGTCTAAGTATCCTTTTAACGACGTGATAAGTGTTAATTACCTCCAATCAATCTCCCTGACACCGAAAATTAACTATTAGAAGTGTGGAGTCTCATTCCTTCAGGTTGTGAATTGTTTTAGGAAATTTTAAAAATGTCAAATTTTAAATTTTAAAATGCTTTCTTTTCTGTCTCTTTTTTCTTTCTTAATCCAATTGTACTTTCCCTCTCTTTATTTCTCTTTCTGTACCTGATTTGACATTGAATTCACCTGCCTTCTCGGTCCTTCCACTGTTTGTTTCCCAATCCTTAAATCTGATTGAACAGGGCAACCAACCACTCAGTCCCAGATGCCCTGTTTCTCTCACTGCTCCGTTATCAGCTCACACTTTCAGCAACTTTCAGCAACTTAGTTGGCAAATATTTTTTGAGCTGAAGGGTGCAGGAGCAAGTCTAACTAATGGCAGACACCATTAATTGCCCTGCTGCAGCAAAATCTGGCCCAATGTCTTCAGTCATTGGTACCCATTTCACAGCTGAATTTATTAACAAGAACCAAAAGACTGTCATTTCAACGCTTACTAGTAGGAACGAATATCCAGCAAACTGGGAAAAGTTAACCTTGTACTGAAAATGTGCAAAATCAGTAACTCACACATGGAATGCTGACAACTGGACAATGCCACTACAGTATTCTGAATTAAAAAGGAAGCTTTCTCTTTAAATTCAATCATTTGCCGTTACATATTTATGCTCTAAAAAAAACTAAGGTGAGCTGTTTGAAGGTATAAATTATTACAATAAAGGGAGTTAGTTGAAATTTAGATTATGTTCAACTAGCATCCACTCTTGGACTGAACCTGACATTTTCCATCTCTTGAGGTAAAGTTCCGGAAAGTTTTTCCGTTCTCCCTCCCAATGCAAAAGGTAATCAGGCAAAATTCTGGAACATTTCCTTAATCTTGTAATTTACATTATTCACCTTTGAAATGTTAATTTCAAGCCTCGACATTTACACGGTCTCAGTAGCTCAGGAACATTCATGCTGCATAAAGTATTTGATCGTCACCAACTGCTTAATCAAAGGGCCTTTTCTAAATGGTGCACCAGCTGTGAGGCTGACTCCCCCTCCAGGATACTCAGAGTCGGATCAGTGTAGTAAGACATTACAGTGTGTTAGACTGCAGCACTGCAGTGCATGCCTGTGTGTGAGCAAGTAATTAGGGAGATAAAGAAATAAAGCTACGAGCTTGGGGGAGGTCTCTAACCTCATCATCTTCTGCTTCTTGTTATGTGCCGCCTTCTCCTGCCAGAATATAGAAAAGGGCTGTCTGGTGGAATAAGGAGGAGAAGAGAAGATCAGTGTCACCTAAGTGCCTAGCCCACCAGCCCCCTTGAGCCCATGAACATAAGCATGCAGTAGCTTGTGTTAGCAGTGTGTTTGGTGTTCCTAGTTTGCAAGAGTTGTAACAATGCCAGTTCATTTGTATCACAACAATAGGGTGTACCCTGCATAAACACAGTTACTACTGTGTCCAAACAGGAGCATGCTGCATCTTTGAAATCTTCCGTTCATCTTCTTTTAGTTGGTCCAGCCATATCTTCATCCTCAGTAACACGTCAGCTTTAAATATCACTAGCAGCCCTTTAAGAGCTGCTGGCACTGGATGTCCCATCCACCAACTCTGGTGCACTCCTAATGTATCACATGATGTGCGCTGGAAGCACCACAGATGATGATAATTAGCTGACCCTACTCTATAGCAGTACATCAGCTCCCAGTGCTGCAGATGCACACTGTGCCCAAAGTGCAGCAGTCCTGACACTACTTCAACAAAATCAAACGTCTGCCTCCATATCTGGTACAGCAGAACACCTCATCCCATCCAAGCAGCTGTACTTTGTCATGCGCTCTAAGCAATATGTTAATGCTCTTTGAGAAATGCTTTGATTAGTTTGAGGAAGCGTGATAGACTATCAACCAATTCAAGATCAGTGTGATAGTCACTGAGTGGCACTGGTACATTCTAGGATTGTAGTCTGCCAGTGTGGTGTTTAGAGGACAACATTACTGCATTTTGCCAGTACGCTACTCTGGTGAGCCTCTTCACTCAAAAAACTGAGAAATCCAGCAGAGCTCAAGGCCCACACATGAAAAGCAAATGCAGGTCTGTGCAGGAAATAGTTTATAAGAGGCATTTTTAACACACTGGCTGGTTTTATGAATGCATTTATTTTCCAGAATTATAATATTTTTGGGGTTTTTCTTATCTTATAAATGCAATTGATACTGCAACATAGTCAGCTACACCTCAAATAAAAATGGTGGTGGGAACTATATTGAAAAAATAAATTTAGCAATATGATTTGTTGAAATTGCAGGATTTTAAGAAGTTGATTTTCTATGGGATACTTGCCAATTTACATTTCAGCAAATCAGTATGCTTAAGTTGCTTATTTGAGCCATTGAGAACAGTGTCGGACATTATATATATTTTTTTCTTATGGACTGATTTAATGTGTGACGCACTATAAGCCAGACTTTTACTTACACGGATGACAAAACCGAAAAGAAAAAAATCTTTCACTTTCAAGAAAGGAGCAGCGACAGAAACGTGCTAAAAAATATGCAGTCACAGGTTCCCAATAAGTGCCGATGCAGTTCAGAATGTTTCAGAATAGTAAACAGAGGCTGAGATGTTCAAAATGCTTTTTCTGCAACATAAATTTCTTTGTACTTTTACAGTAGGTTATTCTATGAAAATGTAATGGGAATGAAATTCCAAATAAATAAATATTTTACAGCTTTGATATTGAAACTATTTTTTACCCTAATTATAGGAAACAAAGGAAATCTGCATTGTGTCCCAGTCTGTACCACCTGCCCTGTTGATTCCCAAGAGTCCCAAGGTTTTGTATTCTTTTATGTACAAAGCATTGACCCCATTGCTTTAAGAAATAAGCATGAAAAAAATGAAGATGAAAAATGAAAAGCTTTTGATTCAAAGAATCCAGATACACTTTCCACAGCATTTTTTTTTAAATAGCTGTCATATTAATTCGGAGTTGAGGGAATTCTAAATATAACCAAGAAAATCACTTATTCAGTATTCTATTTGACAGCTGGTTGGCAGTCCAATAGAAAGTAAAATAAACTCTGGGTCCTGTATTTACTTATTCATTCATGTAAATAGCTTAGAATTTACAGAATGACTACATGCCTGATAAAGTATTAGGCTAACAAAGGGAGTAGGCAACTTTTATTGCATTCATGTATTGTTTTCACAGTGTGGGAGGTCTACAGGGAGCAGGAAAATAGTTAATTTTGATAAACATTAAGAAGATAGAGATGTGTTGATTTTGTCTTTGCCAATCTGTTGAATGGCAAGTTTAAAAAGGTGGCACATCTGCTTTTAGCTGGAAAGCTTTTATTAAAAAGAAAAGGTTATATTTTTACAAGTTCATGTTTAATTAGCTGTTTATGTCCTTTCACATTTTGCAGTTAGAAGGGTAATAAAGTCTTGCAAGTTAACAAGCTCTACTCTAGGACCTTTCAGGAATACAAGGTCTTCCTTTTCTTGTGTGTAACCTCACTTCTTTGCCTGTGGCAAATTTCAGCTATTAATTTTCTGTTATACAGAATATTGATCTTGTCTACTAATCC
The DNA here is from genome assembly GCF_035084215.1 of Heptranchias perlo. Taxonomy (NCBI): domain Eukaryota; kingdom Metazoa; phylum Chordata; class Chondrichthyes; order Hexanchiformes; family Hexanchidae; genus Heptranchias; species Heptranchias perlo. Next base: position 21,866,926 of record NC_090351.1, on the reverse strand, counting down.
ACATGTGACCTACAAATCCATAAGAGACAACTGCTTGAGGCTGGAACATTGGAGTCTACTCACTCTGCAGAAGAAAAAAAAGTCAGAGAGCAGCTTAGATTCTGTCAAATTCTAAAAAGGGGCTGTCAATTCTCTTTTGACTTTCCTACTGAACTGTATTTAAAATGTTCTTAGAGGGCATTATGAACACACTACCCTTGTGGCTAACTAGCGAGTTTAATGGAGCAATGTGCGAACTTATGGTCTGACATTCTACTTGCCACCAAAACTGGAGCAAACAATGCTTTTCTCTAATGTAAATGACATCATAACAAAAAGGCCAATTTAGCAATGGTTAATTTGTTCATAAGGGAGAGTTTAGATTTTGGTGGCACGTACCATATCAATTAAATATAGTTTGATTTGCATAATATATGCATCAATGTATTCTTACACATAGATTATGCAATTGTGCTCAATCATTTATATTAAAAATCTTGTGTATGTGCATACTTTCTGTCCACAAAAATAATTTCCTGTTTTGATTTTTATTACACTTATATGCCATCTTTTAACATTGAAATTTTCTATGTAATCCTTTACAATTGTATTTCCCTGTCGAAACAATTGCCTGACACTTGATGAACCAATCAAATCACTCAAAGGTTTTTTCAAAACATTTTTGGCTGCCATTTTTCTCAATAACTGAAATTGCAACGTCTAAAACATGGGGCCCGATGTTAGCAGGCCTGCGGGTTCTAGGCGGGGTTGCTATCGGGCGCGTGGATAACGCGGCCGGTGAATTGAGTGCGTCCCCCCGCGCGATCACAGGATAATTGAAGTCATTAAGCTGTGGTTACGGGTTTTCCGCTTCTCAGCTGCGCGCCGGCGGCCTGTGCATGCGCAGTGACGTCTGAGTGATGGTGGAGCTCTATTTAAAGGGGCAGTCCACCAATGCTCCTCCTGCTGCAAACAAGAGCACCCCAGGGGTAAGGCTGCCCCACGATTTTCTGACCACTCACTCCAGCTGCTGCTGGACGGGGTAAGGAGGAGGAGGAGGGAGACGTTGTTCCCCAGCGACGGAAGGAAGTGCCCTGGCTCCGCCACCAGGAAGGCATGGGCGGAGGTTAGCAGCAGGGGCAACACCACAAGAACAGGGATGCAGTGTTGGAAGAGATTCAACGATCTCACTAGGTCCGGCAAAGTGGGTACACTAACGCACTCTCCCACACTCCGTCTTCCACATCACCTCAAAGACCTCACAACCCCTTCTGCACTGACACCACAGCGCTCCCGCATCCATCTGGAGCGCTCCCCCAGAACGATCAAGGCACCTGAAGCGCATCTTGAGCAGCCCTATAGCCTGCTCAATTGCAGACCTGGTAGCAATGTGGCTGTCATTATATCGACGCTGCGGCTCGGTGATGGGGTTCCTCAGAGGTGTCATAAGCCACGTGTGTAGGGGATATCCCGTGTCGCCGAGGAGCCAGCCGTTGCCGGTGTTGGGTGAGTGGAAGAGGGGCGGGACGGTTGACTCCCTGAGGATGAAGGCATCGTGGCAGCTGCCAGGGTATCTGGCGCACACGTGTAGGAATCTCTGGCGGTGGTCACAGATGAGCTGGGCGTTCATGGAGTGATACCCCTTCCTGTTGATGAACAGCCCTGGCTCATGTGGAGGTGCCCGTATTGCTATGTGGGTGCAATCGATTACACCCTGCACCCGTGGGAAGCCAGCCACAGCATGGAATCCAACCGCCCTCTCCATCTGGCTGCGCTCATCCATGGCGAAGTTGATGTAGTGCAAGGCCCTGTGGAACAACCCATCGGTAACCTGCCTTATGCACTTGTGTGCAGACGACTGACAGACCCCGGTGATGTCCCTGGTGGCACCCTGGAAGGATCCAGAGGCGAAGAAGTTGAGGGCAGTGGTGACTTTGACGGCGACGGGTAAGGAGATGCTGCTTGGTCCATCCGGGAGCAGCTCGTCATTAAGGAGGCTGCAGATGTCGGCGACTACCTGGCGAGTGACTCTGAGCCTCCGTATGCACTGCTCCTCAGAGAGGTCCAGGAAGCTGAGCCTCGCTCTGTAGACCCTGTGCCGAGGGTAGTGCCTCCTGCGACGCATCTCTCTCTGCGGTTGCCCTCCCTCCTGCTGTGCAGGTGGATGTGCCACAGCACCGTGTTGTGGGGCTCCACGCGTCTGAGGCGGACGGCGTGGCCTGCGAGGCTGCTGAGGCTGGTGATGCTGTTCATCCTCCGAGGATGTCAAGGCGGCCCCCGTCTGGAAGGTGTAGGTCTGAGGGGTTCTGCAAGGTAGGTAAGTGTGTCCTCGCACCAGGGTTGCGGTTCCACGTCGGTGAATCTTCTTGCTAGGAGGAGGGTGGTGGAGGGCAAGTGTTGCCCTATGTGACGGAGTGGCCTCCTGCGTTGGTGAAGGGTCTCCCCCCACCTGTGGAATGCACCTTGCCAGCTGCCACAGGCTGCTGGCTACAACACGTCCGTTTGAAGTGAGAGTGTTTCCCCCAGTATGGGAAACAGTCTCAGTTCAAGGTAAAATCCCACCCTTCCTAATAAAACAGCTCAATCAGGCCAGTTAATGACCTGAAATAGCTAAATAAATACTGTCAAGTGGCATTCCGCTGGCCTTAATTGCCTGCGGGATTCCCACCAGCGGGGGCTGCGTGCGCACGCCGGCGCGTCCGTGGGGAACCCGGAAGTGGGCGGGATCGAGGCCGGCTCCGGTCCCATGCCGGGATTCCCCGATTTTCGGGGCCCCCCCCGCCGAGAACGCACCCAATAGCGGGTGGTAGAATCGAGCCCATGGTGTCAAATAAAATTAAAAATTCAAAGAATTACATGTTTCACAATATCATGATTAAATTCACTTATGAACGACAGCACCTGTTATTAAGGTTTCTTTGTTGAAAATTAGAAAAGAAAATAAAGAGAGTATTTATAGGGAAAAGATTGCTGTTTATTGCTATTGAAAATGCAATTAAAAGTCCCTCTCTTCTGAACAATTTCTGAAGCTTAAAGAATTTTTTTTATACATAAAAACTTGAAACCTGCATAAATGCTGAACTAGTTTTTTTTTAATGAGGTTTTTTTAGTTTGTTTACTGAAATTTGTGGTTATTAAATACTGTACAAGTCATAAAACTCACTAATAATGCAATAACTGTTTTCAGTGCATGCCGAGAGTGCATATAAAAAATTGTGCACCTAACCCTAGCCCAGCTCTTGATTTTCCATCTATTAATTTTAAGAAGTAGATAATTTATGTTTAAATGCTTTAAGGCAGTAAAATAAAAACAGAGCCTGGCTGACTATAGGAAAAATGGTGGGAGGTACCTGAGGGTGCAAAAGGAGCTGTGGATGTGGATGGGTCGGGGGAGGAGGCTTCATGACAGTTTGGGTCCCATTCTCCTCCTCCCTACCACCCCCCGCAAAAGTTATTAGACCCTACTCTCCGAATACTGCCAGATCCAAGCTCCCAGTGCTCCCAAAAACCCTCCTCAATCCTACTGGACCCCAGGATCCACCTCCCGAGACTTCCCCGACCCACTCTCTGACCCTGGTACCTCCTTTCAGTACTCTTTTTCCCCCAAACTTCCCTCCCAATGGTCCCTTTGGGTAGACTCCTGAGACTCTCTCAGTACTGCCAAATACTGGGCCCTTTTACCAAAGTTCTCAGGTCCCACGGTTACCCTCAATGCTGATAAGTCAGTGTCCTTGATAATACCATTTGGCCTGTTCTTATGCAACCTCTTGTGAGCAACGCCATGGGAGATCTGCTGGTAGTGCATGTAATAACAAGACAGATGGCTGAGTCTGCTCATGCATTCATAACATATTATCTGCTTTCTTCACAGAGCAATAAGAACTTAGACACCCTTTCGACTTCCTTCTCCTCCATTGCAATATACCCACTGGTGACTATAACCTTAATCTCGTCCAGAAAACCTATTTACTTCTCTCACTGCTTTGGTGATACAATATAATTCTGTTATAATAATTGATTTGATCAGTAACCCAAATAAATACTATAACCAATGGACCAATATGTCAGATGGATATTGCTGATCTTCTGATCCACAACACGTACCGCATTACCTGAACAATCTTGCTCAACACATATCGGCAGGTTAAGCAACTGATTAAAATAGCTGTTCAGCTTTTCCTCTCCAACGTGCAACTCAGAAGGGAGAATTTTAACTCTCCTCATTTGGCACGAAAGGAGCAGGAAAGCAGTTAAAAGGAATGGATTTACTCCCCGGTCTGGTCCCGCTGATTCCCCATTTTAAAGTTGCTGATTTCGACCGCGGATAAGGTTCCCATTGGACTCTAGCAGGAGCCTCATTAATAGATGCAAATGGCATTTTAACCTGCTCCTGCTCCAGGTAAAACGGTCGGGAAGCTAGTGAGGCCCTCTGGGGTAAGTTAATAAAAACTTTCCTTAGTGGACCCAGGGAAAGCAGGAGTGCTCCTTTGGGCCCCACAAGAAAACTCCAGGCCACTGCTTTCCCAGGCTCCACATCGCTCCCCAGTCACGACATCCCCAGACTCCCCCTCCGGACTTACCTTGTTGCTGGTAACCTTCACTTGGTGCCGGCAGACGGCTTCTGGGACACCCGATCATTGTTCCACCCCCCACCATCAGCCAGCTGCTGCTTTCTGCCCAAAACGGGTGAGCAGCTGACCGGTGGCATTCGCATAAGGACCAGCTGTTAAAATCTGCCAGGCCTCCGACAAGGGTGGGAGTATCGTCTGCTCCAGCCAGCTTCTGGTAAAATAGGCCTTAGAATATTAGTGCTATAAAATGAGTATTAGTGCTTTTATTTTGCTTCAATTATTGCTTGTTCCCACAAAGAGAAAGGGTGGGACTGCCAAATCCAGAGCTCCCTGGATGACAAGGAGCATACAGGGTACGATAAGGCAAAAAAGGGAAGCTTATGTAAGCCACCAAGAGCTCAATACTGCAGAAAGCCTAGAGGAGTATAGAAAATACAGGGTTGAAATTAAAAAGGAAATTAGGAAAGCAAAGAGAGGGCATGAAAAAATACTGACAAGTAAAATTAAGGAAAACCTAAGAATGTTTTATAAATACATAAAGAGCAAGAGGATAACTTAGCAAAGAGTAGGGCCTATTAAAGACCAAAAGGGTAACCTATGTGTGGAGGCAGAAGATGTGGGTATGGTTCTTAATGAATACTTTGGTCTGTCTTCACAAAAGACGGGGACGATGCAGACATTGTAGTTAATGAGGAGGATTGTGAAATATTGGATGGGATAAACGTAGTGAGCAAGGAAGTATTAAGGGGATTAGCATCTTTGAAAGTAGATAAATCGCCAGGCCCGGATGAAATGTATTCCAGGTGTAAAGAGAAACAAGGGAGGAAATAATGGAGGCTCTGACCAACATTTTCCGCTCCTCCCTGGCTACAGCGTGGTGCCGGAGGATTGGAAGACTGCTAACGTTGTAACGTTGTTTAAAAATGCAGAAAGAAATAGACTGAGTAATTATAGGTTAGTCAGTCTAACCTCGGTGGTGGGCAAATTATTGGAATCGATTCTGAGGGACAGCATAAATCGTCATTTAGAAAGGCATGGGTTAATCAAGGACAGTCAACATGGATTTGTTAAGGGAAGGTCGTGTCTGACTAACTTAATTGAATTTTTTGAGTAACAAACAAGGCAGGTCAATGAGGGTAACGCATTTGATCTAGTGTACGTGGATTTTAGCAAGGTTTTTGACAAGGTCCCACATGGCAGACTGGTCAAAAAAGTAAAAGCCCATGGGATCCAAGGGAAAGTGACTAGTTGGATCCAAAATTGGCTCTGTGGCAGGAAGCAAAGAGTAATGATTGACGGGTGTTTTTGTGACTGGAAGGCTGTTTCTAGAGGGTCCCACAAGGCTCAGTACTAGGTACCTTGCTTTTAGTGGTATATATTAATGATTTGAACTTGATTATGGGGGGCTTGATCAAGAAGTTTGCAGATGATACAAAAATTGGCCATGTGGTTGATAATGAGGAGGAAAGATGTAGATTGCAGGAATTGAATCCAGAGAAGTGTGAGGTAATGCATTTGGGGAGGGCAAACAAGGCAAGGGAATACACAATAAATGGGAGGATATGAGAGGTGTAAAGGAACAAAGGGACCTTGGAATGCATGTCCACAGATCCCTGAAGGTAGATAAAAAGGCATACAGGATACTTTCCTTTATTAGCCGAGGCACAGAATATAAGAGCAGGGATCTTATATTCTAGAACTGTATAAAACACTGGTTAGGCCACAGCTTGAGCATTGCATACAGTTTTGGTCACCACATTACAGGAAAGATGTGATTGCACTAGAGAGGTTACAGAGGAGATTTACAAGGATGTTGCCAGGGCTGGAGAATTTTAGCTATGAGAAAAGATTGGGGTAGCTAGGATTGTTTTGTTTGGAACAAAGGAGGCTGAGGGGAGATTTAATTGAGGTATATAAAATTATGACAGGACTAGCTAGTGAGGATAGGGAGGACCTTTTTCCCTTAGCAGAGCGGTCAGTAACCAGGGGGCATAGATTTATAGTAATTGGTAGAAGGATTATTGAGGAGAAATGTTTTCACCCAGAGGGTGGTCTGGAACTCACTGCCTGAAAGGGCGGTAGAGCCAGAAACCCTCAACTCATTTAAATAATACTTGGATGAGCACTTGAAGTGCCGTAACCTACAGGGCTACGGACCAAGTGCTGGAAAGTGGGATTAAGCTGGATGGCTCTTTTTCGGCCGGCATGGACACGATGAGCCGAATCGCCTCCCTCTGTGCCATAACTTTCTATGATTCTATGCTTGTGGCTCAGTATCAGTATTGAGTGGAGCCCTGCTCAGCTGTTTAAAGTGCCGGTGAGTTTATACAGCATCCTGAGCAATGCAATCATTGATTCACCCTCAGGATCCTTTATAGTTACAAAAGCAAAATACAACAGATGCAGGAAATCTGAAATAACAACAGAAAATGCTGAAAACACTCAGCAGGTCAGGCAGTCTCTGTGGAGAGAGAAACAGAGTTAACGTTTCAGGTTGCCGACTTTTCATCAGAACTGGAGGATGTTAGAGATGAACAGCTTTTAAACAAGTACAGAGCCAGGGAAAAGGAGGGGGGCGCAGGAAAAGAACAATCATAGGATGGAGGACAGGAGTGAGTAAATGACAAAAGTGATGATGGTGCAAGGCAAAATGAGGTGATAATGAGACTAGTAAATTAAAATGGGTCATGGGGAAGTGTAAATGGTTACAGCAGAGTAGAAGAGAGGGAGGGAAGTGTGAAAAATTTGGCAAAGATGAATTTGGCCACTCCAGTGTCCCAGGGTGTGGCGAAAGAAAGGCAGGTAGACCCCAGAGGTGCGCGGACCACCCCACCGGCCGTGTATCGATACGGAGTGACTATTGCATGCGCACTCTACGTTGGACCGCGCATGCGCACTTGTTAACTCTTAGCCGAGCATGGTAGCCGCCATTAGTGTGGAGAGAGACCTTGACCAAGCCTGCTGGACCGACTGAGCTTGCTGAGGGAACTTTGACCGAGTCTGCTATGCTGGAAGTTGCTTGCTGCTCTGGGGCCTGAAGTTGGTTGGATCTTTGTAGTATCTTTGGCTGTGCTTTGCTTTTTAGTTGTTGATTGTTAATATTTGTGAGTTCATAGTAGTTGCACGAGCTACTAGTACAGTTGTTTTAATCACTGTAGTGATTCGTGGGTTCCTAGTAGTTGCACGTTAACCTCAGTAGTATTTCGTGATAGTATCACCGACGACTGCATGAATCATAGTAATCAGACTAGTGCTTGCTTTATGTGGCCTCACATTTTTCTTTGCTGCACTAACCCTCATGGGCACAGTATATTATGCCAATTCATCTTGAGGTATCCTCAGGTCTCCACTCTGTGAAAGTCCGTGGGTACAGTTATTTTCATGGTGTGAAAGTCTGTGAGTATAGTTCGCTACATGCCGCATATTGTGTTCAGGGCATTTGGTCTGATCCGTGCGAAACTGCCTTCCAGTATATTTTGTTTGCTGCGTGCCTCCCCGTGCCTTTTGTCTGGTGCACGTAAAATTGCAGCACATTTGGTAAGGTCCACATTCTCTCCTTTGTCCATCGTGCATCGAGCTTCCCACCATGTGCTCCCCTTTTGTCCATCATGCAGATGTTATTTCTTTGCCATTTCTCTGCTGTTGCAGGACGTTAGTTGTCCTCCACGTGAATTTCCCAGTGTATCCATTTCATTTCTAGTGCAACAATGAGAGCTGTGTTTTCTTACTTCCAGGTGCAGTGATCTCGGGCATTTTTCATCTTGTGTGCGTTTATTTAGCGCGTCTGGACCAAGATTTACCATTTGGCAAGTGAAAGCCCTTGGAGTCTGCTGCCTGGGAGATGCAAATTTTCTGACGTCTGTGCAAAAAATAGTATCTGCACTTAGTGTTCGTGACTTTTCCTCATTTTCTTCCAGGAACAGAGACCTGCCCGTCTCAGTCCGAGCATTTTTTTCGATACGCTGCAAGAAACACCCTGCCCCGGAGAGAAAACCTTTGGAATTCTGAGCGTTTAAACGGTATTCAGTGATCAGTATCTCCACTTAGGTTTCTTTGTGTTTTTCCTCCTCACTCATTCTAGGCCGGGAGCACAGCCGGAGACCGTCCGCTCGGGAGCACAGCCGGAGACCGTCCGCTCGGGAGCACAGCCGGAGACCGTCCGCTCGGGAGCACAGCCGGAGACCGTCCGCTCGGGAGCACAGCCGGAGACCGTCCGCTCGGGAGCACAGCCGGAGACCGTCCGCTCGGGAGCACAGCCGGAGACCGTCCGCTCGGGAGCACAGCCGGAGACCGTCCGCTCGGGAGCACAGCCGGAGACCGTCCGCTCGGGAGCACAGCCGGAGACCGTCCGCTCGGGAGCACAGCCGGAGACCGTCCGCTCTGGAGCACAGCCGGAGACCGTCGACACCGCCTTCATAGTTGCTGAGAAGAGAGGCTGACTGGAAACGACCAAAATGAGAATTTTGTGAACTTTCCCTTTTGTGCTCAGTAAGTTATGTTCCGTAGATGCTTTAAAAGTGAGTTGCGTTTTTTTCCATTGCTTCCTCAGGCTCTGATGTGAGGCATGGGGTGGAAGGTCTTGGAAGAGTGCCCCAGAGAAGCCGAGGCCAATTCTGGTCTCCTGGGGGACTTAACACAGCAGGCCAGTAAACTCTGCAGGGATCCAGTGGGGCCAAAATAATCGAAGCGTGGATAAAGTGGGACCCTTTCCAGACAAGGAAGCCTCATGGCACCAATTCTCTCCATCTCAAAGGCCATCCAGTCTCATCTCAATGACATTGCTTTGCCTTGCTCTTATCTCACCTCAGCCCATCTACCACTGAAAAACACACGGATGCCTTTTTTAGCTCCAGACTCGATGGGGGTTAAATTGGGCCGCGTAGTGCTCGTTCTTCAGGTGCTACACGGCCTACTGAGCCCCCAAAATGGCAGGTAGGAAACTTGAGCACACTTCCACCCGGAATCACAACTCGACCGCCACTGCTCCATGCCCCCCAATCTCCCTCGTTACTGATTGCGGCCCCCTGGCCTTGACCCCCTATGTTCCTCCCGACCGACGGCACGACCCTCCCTCCCGATGGCCAGGCCCTCCGCTAATTGGAACATTGTAGCAAAGCCTCTCAACCCTTTCTTTGCAATCTTTTCTGTGGAAGCTGCCTGACCTAATCACTGTTTCCTGCTCACTCCCACACTCCTCATTTCACAGAAGCTATCTAAGTCACCCTGGCTCAAAACGTGGAAGTAAACCCTTTGGCAAAACATCCAGATGTGAGTTCTGTGGGCCATTGAGCTCTTTTCTCATGTTGTCATTCCAACTTGAGTTGACTATAGTTGCCATTTGTTCCATGTGCTGATCTGTAGAGCTGCAGTCCGTGATGGCAAGTAAAGTGTCCATGGATACCGCCCAGCAATTCAAGGACATCTTCTCAACAGTGGAGTTTGATAGCTATGAAAGGTTTGTTTTGAAATTGGAGGAGTTTCAACAGGTACTTGTGCTTATATGTGTATTCTGTGCCGGTTGTGTTCAGCTGCAGATCTGTGTTCTCATCTTTCATTTTTGGCGGAAGACTCAGATGTCAGTGAATATCAACTCTCTCTTCGCAGGCGACTGGCAGCCTCTTCTCGAAGATACACACACACACACACACACAGGCAACTGAGAACAAGAGACAGGTGATGCCAATCCCCACCTGCTTCCAGTCCACATCTGTGAAAGTGTGCAGTGTCCACTATGGGTAGCCACGCATCCGGTCAACTGGGAGTAGACCCAATCAGCGGTAAGTGTTACAGCTGCTACACATCTGCTTGGTTACTGTGGTGTTCATGTTGAAATGGTTGTGGACTAATGTCCAGCAAGTGGGCACCTGCTGAGAGGGGCATGTATTTATGCCACTGTCTCAATCTGGCCAAATCTTGCAACCCAGCAATCCAAGAGCCAGTAACTGGGCTACTGATTTATGTGCTTGCTGCCCTGTAGCTTCCCACATGTCAGAATGAATGGGTGGGAAAATTGCAGGCTGCGAGCACATTGCCAGGAAATTCCAGCCACCATCTCAGGTGGTACCACTGGCATCTTTAGCTTTTCTGCCACGGACTACCATGCCCCATCCCTTGAGTAGATGGATTGTCTCTCTGATGTGGCATTGGTTGTTCAACAGCACTGTCACTGCAACTAATGCTGCTCATTTCTCTCCGAAACCCTCCCAAAACTTGCATGTGATGCAGACGAGTACCGCAACAAGTGACTTACACTGAGGACTAATAGGTTGTGGACACGATGTTTGTGATCTACTGCAATTATGAGCATGCGTGAGTCCATTGTGTGCAGTTGATCATTCTGACCCCAGTTCTATTTTGTTTCAGGTACCTCCCAATGAGATGTGAGGCCACGCTTACTTTGGCCTACAGCGGGATGAAGGAGAAACTATCTGTCAAATCACACCACCTTGTACACACACACCACATACGGAGGAAGGAGTTCCTTCCATTTTACCCCAGCAGGCAATGTCTCAGTCTGGGAGAGATGAAACATGTGGAGAAGTCGGCCAAGCTCCAACCTAAAAACAAGCAGATGAAGGAATACATCCAGCAGAAATTCAACAAGGTCGCAACCTTGCATGACATCAGGAACATCAAGGCACAGCTGAAGGCTGGGAATGATAGCATGGCTGCTCTAATAGTTGCACTGGAGCATGTCTCAGAGATCGGGCAGGTGCATGTTGATGTGAACAGTGATAATATCGAGCTCATTGCCTTTGCAATAAATGCAATGCGGTCTCAGTTTGAGGCTTTCCCAAGGTTTTGTTCATTGATATTATCTACAAGATAAACAAGGACGGTTATCCCCTCTCCCAAATCATGGTGCAGGAAAATCTTGGCAGGGGTAGGGTCGTCTTCTACACCTTTGTAAAGAATGAGACATCCGAGATGCTGAATACCATTGTTGAAGCGTTTGTAAAAGTGATAGGATCCAGCATTGATCGTGTGCAGACTGTTATTGTGGATAAGGACATCAAGGAGATTATTGCGGTCAGGAAGAATGTCAACGGCCACTGTTCTGCTTTGCCGCTTCCAAGTTATGATGAACCTAAAGAGGAAGATCGGTACCTACTTGCTTCACAACTCTGTGAAGGAAGAGAGATTACAAATCTCGTTTTGGTGAGCTCATTGAAACATACAAAATTCTTACAGGGCTCGACAGGATAGATGCAGTGAGGATGGGGAGTCTAGAACCAGGGGTCATAGTCTCAGAATAAGGGGTAGGCCATTTTAGGACTGAGATGAGGAGAAATTTCTTCACTCAGAGCGTGGTGAATCTTTGGAATTCTCTACCCCAGAGGGCTGTGGAGGCTCAGTCATTGAGTACATTCAAAACAGAGATCAATAGATTTCTAGATATTAAAGGCATCAAGGGATATGGGGATAGTGCAGGAAAATGGTGTTGAGGTAAAAGATCAGCCATGATCTTGTTGAATGGCGGAGCAGGCTCGAGGGGCCGGATGGCCTGCTCCTGCTCCTATTTCTTATGCTCTTATTGGCAAGGAGAAGATTCATGCAAATTCCGAGGAGGTACTGCAGAGTTGTGTGGAAAGAATTGGGCAGTTCCACAGACCGCTGCAGGTGGGTCTGTGCTTATTACTAAGGTGCAGAGCAGCATACAAGGCTGAATCTGCTGATTCCTGGACAGCAATGCTCTAACTTCTTTCTTTCCATTTCAGGTGTATCTGTTACATAACTGGATCCCACAGAAGGAGATATGGGCCACATATCTACGCAGTGATGTGCTGACATTTAGGAATAATACGAATAATCGCATTGAGTGCGAGAACGGGAAGATCAAACACCTACTCCATTCTTCCTCACCAATGGCGGAGTGTGTCACCGGCCTGGTGTTCCACAATGACATCCAGGAAAAGGAACGCACCTATGCCATTTTCCTGCAGCACGCCTCCTTCAAGCAGTCTGCAGAATTGCCGGAGGATCTATACTCTTTGTATGCAGAGATCAGGAGTATTCTGCAAAGGAAATGAGCAAGAATCACTGCTACTTGAATCACGTGAGCATCAAGAGCTGAAGACTGATATAGTCACGGTGACCTCTGGTGTCAAGGAGTATAATCTGCAGATACGTGATGGTCAAGCTATCTGCAACTGCCCTTTCTGGCTTCAATATTCAATCACTTGCAAACATGCAGTTGTAGTCCAGACGCATTTGGGGTTGTCTCTGGGGAGATTTGCCCCAATGAGCCGATGGCGGTCATTGCGAACTCGCATGCGAGCAGTCACAAGTGCTGGTGTGGTGAAAACTGAAGCCCAACCACTCCCCCCACCATCCGTGGGTGACAAAGCTCCTACCCCCTTGCCACCTGACCATGCAAAGTTTGCAGCTGGCACTGTGGACTCCAGCAATGTCTGCCAGCGCACCACTCTGCTTCACACACCCGAGCAGCTGTGGCAGCAGTCTGACACATGTGAGGAGGGGCTGACTAATGCCTCACCTGGCCCAGCACAAGAAACAGCTGCAGCTACAGGTCCTCGCCCGGACTTCTCAATACATGGAACCTCTCGGGACTCAGGTCAATTTCGCCTCCAGGCACTTGAAGGTTGCCGATTGTCATCTGTTAAACAACGAGGCCATCCAAAGGGGTCAAAAGGCTTGGGACATTTCAATAACAAGAAAAGGCCACGAGAATCAAATGCTGCACAGGCTCGTTGCAGCTTTTGTCACATGGGGGAGCCTCCCAGCCACCTAAGCACTGAGCCAGAGGTTTCATGGGTGCACTGTGGGCACAGGTGCTCTCGGATGTTTCACCATTGTTGTTTCGCTCCCGGTGTGACTCCTTACACATATCTATGTGGGCAGTACTCATGCTAACCATGCATGCAGATGCATCTTTTCTACGATGGATGTCTAACATGCTGCGCAGTGGATGGTTGCACTGAATCACTCAGAACAGGTCCATTTGTACCAAGTGTTTGCCTCACATGGTTATGTCCAATTGTTTAGTGCGGCTATCACTGCATTTTATTCTGCAAATGTATCATGGTTGACCATAGTCTGCTGGAGCTTTGCTTGATTGCCTTTGGGAGTCGGGGAAGAATTTCCCAGAGTTTTTCCACAAATTGGACTGTGGTTTTCCCTCTGGGTTTTTGTCTCCCCCGGGAGTGAGAAATGATACCTGCAGTTGATAGCTGGTGTATGTCTTTACATTGACTAGTGAGAGTTTTGTCAACCCTGTATCTATTAAATCCATGAAAGCTGTACTATGTTACTTGTTTGTCTCGTGAGTCCCATGTCAATAAATTTCATGAAATTCTTTCTGTATCATGCGTTTCTTTCATGAATCCTTCATCAGTAAAATTCATGCTGTGCCAGTTGTCTGTTTTGTGAATCCTGCATCAACACAATCTGTGAATTTCAGCCTGTGTTGCCTTGCAGTTTGTCATGGGTGGGACAATTGAGTCTGCAGATCGTGGGGTGAATATTCAACTGGAAGCACCATAACATAAGCCTAGACACACAAACATCTCATCTCCTTGTCCCTCCATTTACAGTGCTGCCCTGGATATATGGGGTGCATTATGCATTGCTGAGAGCTTCTGGGACTGTCCAGATGGAAGACACATCCGTTCTTAACAGCCCTGAAAAAGTGTCAGTGGATGGCAGCCCTCTCTTGCACTTATCTGTTACTTTACCCACTGTTCCTCTCACATATCTGTCCTCTACCTGCTCTGGGGTCAGAGTGCAGCATCCACTAGCAGTCATTGAAGGTTCATCGAGTCTTCAGCACAACTGGCCTATGCTGGAATTTATGCGCCACATGAGCCTCCTTCCACCCTCTTCATGTAACCCTATCAGCATATCCTTCTATTCCTTTGTCCCTCATGTGTTTACCCAGCTTCCCCTTAAATGGATCTATGTTATTTGCCTCAACTACTTCTTGTAGTAGCATGTTGGGTAAAGAAGTTTCTCCTGAATTACCTATTGGATTGGCTAACAGAATACAAATAATGTATATTCTGTCCACTAAGTTTTAAGAACAAGCATCACACTCCAGGTGTTACACTTATCATAAAATACCAACAAGTCACAAGGGAAGAAGTTTATTTTCAAACTATAGCATTAGAGGAAAGCAATCATTTCCTACTGCCTTTTCCGATCTTGAGTTAAAGAAACAGACCAAGTCAGCAGCTAAACATTACAACTATGTTCCAGGCCCCAGTTATCCACCTGCAATACCATGACAGATTACATTACTATTTATTGTAAAGTAGCTCAACATGCCTTATTTCATACAGGAGTAACCCTGCTGCTCTCGCCATCCCAGATATACCTCCTCTTCTGGCCTCAGTCCCAGGAACACCTCCTGCTCCATCCCCAATCAGGGCCCAGACTACTTGTGAGCAGTACTGCAGGCGATTTTAAACATCAGTGCAAAAGTGGAACTTGAAGCTGATTCACAGCCCTGGGAGGCATGGAAGGGAGATACAAATGTCGAAAGGACTTCACCCTTGTGGGGATAATAACAGAAAGAGCTAAGAATAAGTAGAGTGAAAGGGCAAAGCATTCTAAAATAGTAATCTCAAGTGGGGTATAGGGAGGTATACCTTGAGGCAAATAAGAGAGGTTAACAAAAAGAATAGTGGAGGAAATAAGAATAGAAACAAAAACAATGCTGAGAAACATAGAAGGATCCGGGTTGCAGTTCCTGTTTGCAAATGTGCGAAGCTTTAGAAATGAAGTAAGGAAAACTATAAACACTAATTAGAATGGAGGGGCATGGCGTAGCAGCCTGGACAAAAAACTTGGCTTCAGCCAAGACAAGACTGGAAAGTAAACATTCATCTGCTGATAATCTGGATGTGCTGATCACATGAAAAAAGCAGCTACGAAAATATTACACCTACAATATGTTGAGCGGCATTTTAAACATACTGCAGTACCGACTACAAAAGTATAAAAATATTTGCCATTGTTCCTCCCCTGCATTTGTAAAAATGTGCAGAGCCCATTTTGTACAGTAATGTGGCAATGATACTCACCAATTGCGCTCTTGCAAAAATTATAGGCAGCCCAAAAGCTGAGGTGACTATCCACGTAGTGAGAAATATGGCAAATTCTTGATATGCATTGCTTGCTGCATCAGTATCATCAACGACTCTCCTTGCTAGTCAGCAAAGGATTGGAGAGAGAATGTAAAATTACCAATGAGCAAATTAAACAGGCCTTGCGCTGGGGTGGGGTTGTGGGGGGTGGTGGTGGTGGTGGTGATACTGCTCACTGGGAGAGTTTACAGTTTATGCTGAGACCACATGCTCCGAGTCATGGGCGAAGGGAGTCGAGAGCTTCAGCAGCCCACCAGTGCCCGTTCATGGGGTGACATATTTGAAGAGGTCCACGAGTCAATCCCTGGGGTTGCCTGGCGTGGAGGGTTTTCAAAGTCAAAGCGACGTGGGAGGCTGCTCAATGTGGAGGACTCACTACCCCAGCAAAAAAGGGTATTTCATTGGAGTTTTTACAGATCATGTTGATAGTGTGCTACACATAACTCCAGATTGGTGCCATGGAGTAGGGCCTGGTATGACATATTGTCAGTCTGCACAGCTATTTCATGCAGCTGCAGTGCTCCACATACATGTTCAAACATCTCCTTTCAGGGTGCACAGACACATGCTTGCATCAAGGCTGTGTTGAGCACTGCAGCCAAGTCATCTGGCCGAACTCGAACTTAGCATCGGTTAACAGCTCAGCGGCGAACAGCTCAGCAGCGAACAGCTCAGCGGTGTTGCCTGATGGCACTATTGCTGATTCCTACTATCACTCTGCTGATTCAAAAGCAAAATACTGCTGACGTTGGAAATCTGATATAAAATGCTGGAAACATTCCGCAAATCAGGCAACATTTGCGGAGAGAGAAATAGAGTTGGCGTTTCAAGTTCTGATGAAAGGTCAAGGACCTGAAACGTTTACTCTGTTTCTCTCTCCACAGATGCTGCATGACTTGAAAGTGTTTCCAGCATTTTATGTTATATCACTGCTGATGATTGGGAGGAGGTTGACAGGGCAGGCAGTACGTGACCGGGTTATAATTATCTTGTTTTTCTGGGTGATCTGTTATAATTGGATAGCCATGTGGTGAAGGATGGAATACTAAAGCCTGGTCTTTAGTTGTTTCCAAGCCTTTATTCACAGGGATCCCCCTTACACACACACCACACCCTAGGTAAGTTCTCCTATAAAAAGGATCCAAGAGAGAGTCCCCAATTGATACCCACCACCTGAATACAATTAACACTAATTGATGTAAATCATACAATTAACAGATTCCCTTCTCTCTCTCTAAATAAAAAAAACTTTATATATACACACAATACAAAAATCAAAAACTTCCATACCCTTTACAACTTATACTATTCATAGCATTACATTGTGGGGGCGATCCTTCTCCAAGATCCCTAATAATTTCTTCGTACATGTACCTCTTTTAGTAAAACCATCCTCTGCTACCATGTTAAAATTAGATCGCCATGTGGTGAAGGAAAGAATACTAGAGCCTGGTCTTTAGTTGCTTCCAAGCCTTTATTCAGAGATTCCCATTACACACACACCACTCTCCTATAAAAAGAATACAATTGATACCCACCACCCGAATACAATTAACATTAATTGATATAAATCATATTAACAACAGATCCTCCACATTAACATGTAGATGCCATTGTCATGGATGTACTGGAGCAGCTCGGCTCGGGGAGCGGCAAGCTCTGATGCATGGGCCTTGTGCACCTCACCTGGGATATTGTCACAGCCCAAGGCCTTTGCTGTGTCCAATGTACTGGGCCACTTCCCCATGTCATGTGGAGTGAACCAGTGGAAATAATCTTCCACTATTCACCCACAGTAAGGTCCCCAGGATTCACTCAACCCTTTACCAGCTGCTTTTCTCTCAGCATCACTCCCACTCACCATGTTCTTGCTGCTGCTCTCAACTCTGCCTGACTTATCCCGCCCCATTCCTCTCGCCCCACCCCCATCCCCTGTTATCAGCTGCGAGTTAGGATACGGGCAGCAGAGCTCAGGTTTATGGAGGGTGGAAGATGGGAGGCCGATCGGGAGAGCATAGGAATAGTCGAGTCTAGAGGTAACAAAGGTCAGGGTGAGGGTTTCAGTAGCAGATGAACTGAGGCAGGGACAGATACGGGCAACATTGTGAAGGTGGAAATAGGCGGTCTTTGTGATGGAGCAGATATGTGGTCAGAAGCTCATCTCAGGGTCAAATAGGATGCCAAGGTTGCAGAGGGATAGTTTACCATAGTCGCAGTCACATAGGATGTCGTTTGTGACTTTGATAAGGGCCGTTTCATACTGTGGCAGGGGCAGAAACCTGATTGGAGAGATTCAAACATAGAGTCGTGGGAAAGAGGCAACAACACATTTCAAGGACTTGAGAGGAAAGGGAGGTTGGAGATGGGGCGGTAGTTTGCAAGGACAGAGGGGTCAAGGGTGCGTTTTTTTTGAGGGGGGGTGATGACGCAAGGGGAGGGGGACAGTACCTGAGGAGAGGGAACTCTTAACAATATCAGCTAACATGGAGGCCAACAAGGGAAGATGGGTGGTCAGCAATTTGGTGGGAATAGGGTCAAGAGAGCAGGAAGTGGGCAAGGGGAAACCGTAGGGGAAGATTGGCTTGGTGGGCTCGGGGAAAAGAAGGAAGCGACGGAGGCAGCTGAACAGATGGTCTCAATCTTAGTGTCAAAGTAGTCCATGAGCTCCTTGCGCTTGTTGTTAGAGGTGAGGGTGGAGGGGGCAGGGGAGAGGGGTTTAAGAAGATTCTGGAATAGTGAGCATTTTTGGCAGAAGAGAACAGAACCAGATAGTGCTTTATGTAGTCTAGCCAGATCTGGTGATGAATGGCTAAAGTAGTTGTCCGCCATAAACGTTCAAGTCTGCATCCCTTGGACGTAAGAGAGCGGAGATGAGGGCCATACCAGGGGGAAGAAGAATACGAGAACATAAGAAATAAGAGCAGGAGTAGGCCATATGGCCCCTTGAGTCTGCTCCGCCACCCAGTAAGATCATGGCTGATCTTTTACATCAACTCCACTATCCCGCCCTATCCCCATACCCCAGCCAGGGAAAACAGCCTCTCAGTATCTACCCTGTCAAACCCTCTAAGAATTTTATATGTTTCAATAAGATCACCTCTCATTTTCTAAACTCCAGATAATATAAGCCTATTCTACTCAATCTCTCCTCTTAAGACAGACGGGTCAAGAACCAGAGGGCATGGATTTAAGGTGATTGGCAAAAGAACTAAAGGTGATATGAGGAAAAACTTTTTTTTAAACACAGCGAGCGGTTAGGATCTGGAATGCACTGCCCGAGGGAGTGGTGGAGGCAGATTCAATCATGGCCTTCAAAAGGGAACTGGATAAGTACTTGAAATGAAAAAATGTGCAGGGCTACAGGGATAGGGCGGGGCAGTGGGTCTAGCTGGATTGCTGATGCATAGAGCTGGTGCAGACTTGATGAGCCAAATGGCCTCCTACCGTGCTGTAACCTTCTATGATTCTAAGACAGCCCTCTCAACCCATGAATCGATCTAGTGAACCTTCGTTGCACCCCTTCTAAGGCAAGTATATCCTTCCTTAGGCAAGGAGACCAAAACTGTACACAGTGCTCCAGGTGTGGACTCACCAGAGCCCTGTTTGTTGCAGCAAGACTTCCTTACTCTTATACTCCAACCCCCTTGCAACGAAGGCTAATATACCATTTGCCTTCCTAATTGCTTGCTGTAACTGCATGTTAACTTTCTGTGCTTCGTGTACAAGGACAACCAAATCCCTCTGACTATCAACGTTGCTTAGTCTCCCACCTTCTAAAAAATATTCTGCTTTTCTATTCACTCTTTGCATCCTCCTCACAGCTTACTTTCGCACCTAGCTTTGTATCATCAGCAAACTTGAATACATTACACTCGGTCCCCTCATGTAAGTCATTGATATATATCATAAAGTGCTGAGGCCCAAGCACAGATCCTTGCGGCATCCGACTAGTTACAACCTGTCAACCCGAAAATGACCCGTTTATTCCTACTCTCTGTTTTCTCTCCATTACCCAATCCTCAATCCATGCTAATATATTACCCTCAATCCCATGAGCCCTAATCTTGTGTAACAATCTCCTGTGTGGTACCATATAGAATGTCTTTTGAAAATCCAACTATACTACATCCACTGGTTCCCCCTTATCTACCCTTCTAGTTACACCCTCGAAAAACTCTAATAGATTTGTCAAACATGATTTCCCTTTCATAAAACCATGTTGACTCTGCCTAATCATATTTTGATTTTCTAAGTGACCTGTTACCAAGTCCTTAATAATAGATTCAAGCATTTTCCCTACCATTGATGTCAGGCTAACTGGCGTATAGTTCCCTGTTTTCTCTCTCCCTTCTTTCTTGAATTGTAAACAATTTTACAACACCAAGTTATAGTCCAGCAATTTTATTTTAAATTCACAAGCTTTCAGAGGCTTCCTCCTTCCTCAGGTGAACGTTGTTGGAAATGAAATCCTCGAAATTTCAAGGATTTCATTTCCAACAATGTTCACCTGAGGAAGGAGGAAGCCTCCGAAAGCTTGTGAATTTAAAATAAAATTGCTGGACTATAACTTGGTGTTGTAAAATTGTTTACAATTGTCAACCCCAGTCCATCACCGGCATCTCCACATCTTTCTTGAATAGCAGGGTTACATTTGCTAAAATCCAATTCATGGGGACCGTTCTAGAATCTAGGGAATTCGGGAAGATCAAAACCAATGCATCCACTATCTCTGCAGCCACCTCTTTTAAAACCCAGGATGTAGGCCACTAAGGTCCAGGAGATTTGTTGGCTTTTAGTCCCATTAATTTCTCCAGCACTTTTCCTTTACTAATCTTAAATTACTTTAAGTTCCTCACTTTCATTAGACCTTTGGTTCCTCATTATTTCCGGTCTTGGGCCTCAGCTATTTACAATTATATTATTGACTTGGATGAAGCCGTGAGGAGGACACAAGGAGTCTGCAAAGGGATAAAGACATTGGCTCCCAGTCCACCAAGACCTTGATTTTAAAATTCTCATCCTCATGTTGAAATCCTTCCACAGCCTCAGCGCCATGCGTTGTCCATAAACCCGGGAGGGTCAGCGCCGTGCGTTGTCCCTGAACCCAGGAGGGTCAGAGCCATGCGTTCTCTGGACTTTGTAGTGTTAGTACTGTCTGTTGTTTGAAATCAGGAGTGTTAGTACTGTGCCTTGTCTGAACTCTGTAGTCTGCCTGACAATGACTGGATCAAATTACACATTCCGAAGAACTTGAATTACTCTGCAGTACACTGGATCAAATTACACATTCCAGACAAAAGGTTGGGTGAATACTTTCCTCCCATATCTTGTCGTTAGCAATACCATAATGTGCTACTGCCACCTTAGCAGTGGCAGTAGACGCAGACCTACCCCTATGATAGGGGATGCCCATCCCAAAGTACCAGCCCACACCTCCTCTACCTCAAGAGCTCTGGTATCCTCCATTACCAGCACCTGGCGTTCGAGAGAAAATAGAAGCAGTGGTTAGGATCTAAAGTTGTTAAATTTAACGTTAAGGCCGGAAGAATGTAAAGTGTCTAGTAGAAAGATGAGGTGCTGTTCCTCGAGCATGTGTTGAGCTTCATTGGAACAGTGTAGGAGGCCAAGGACAGAAAGGTCAGAATGGGAACCATACAGGGTTCAGAACAGCCTTGTGCATCTTGTCTTGTCCCCTGCCATTAATGTTTTAAAAACAATTCATTTCTTTTGAACAGAAGCAGTAGCAGAGAAATGCAGCGATGAAATGAAATATGCCAGGCCAGATTGAAAATGGAGTGGTAGGAAGGGAAGCAGCTTTGTATTTGGTGCTTTAACTACATTCAAAGTCTGAGAAAGACCATGGAGGTAATTTTCTGCTGCTGTGTGGAGTCTTGCCAGTCAACTGCGTATATCGGGAAATCATGAGTGCAGTACCCACAATTTTCCCTCCATTAAAGCTAATGGAGGGAAAACTGTGGGCACCACACCCACAATTTCCTGGTTCGCAGTGTCCCGGAACTTGGAAAATCAACTCTTACAAATTAAGACTATTTACATTCATCTTGTTCTTTAACAAAATGGCAATTTGTATGTACAGTTTATCATTTTTTTTATGTCCATTCTACATGCCAAAACAACATTGCTACACAATGGTTTAGGGAAGCTGTCCTACTTATTTTTTTTCCACAAAAAAAGTTTGAATTTCGATTTGGATTGGAATTTTTGAGCTTCAGGCAGTGCAAGTCCAAGTTTGAATTAATAAAGATGTTCATTACTTCTGAGCTCACTGGTTAATAATGTTTGCAGTTACATGTCTTTGCACTGATATGTATGTGGTGTCCATTATCTGACTAAAGTCACATACATCGGGATGAAAAGGTTGAAAGTGAAATGTTTAATACATTTTCAGTAATGTTTTAATGTTTCAGATGCATTGTGCTTTCAAGTCCAACCATAAATGAATGCCTTCCTGTCAATCATTAGAAGTCTGAATCATTGCAAACACTGACACAATATTACCACAGGGTTGAACTGTTACCCTTGAGCCTGATTAACGGAAATGTGCTGACAATCTTAAAATTTACCTCAGGGCATTTGCAACAAGTTTTCAAAAATAATAGAAAAACTAGCATCCCAATGGTTCAATTAGTTTCAGTGAGTAGCTAAGCCATACAGTAGGATCCTGGGTTCAACCCTCGATCTATGGCAAATTAGCTGATTGTTGCCAGGGAGACAGTACAATTGGCCTCAGCATCTCACAGTACCCTCGGGTTAGGGTGGGGAATGTAGACCAGGTGCCCATTCCTGATTACAATCCAGCAATCCTTGCTGAAAGTGTGTGTGTGTGTGTGTGTGTGTGTGGACATTGGCTAAGAATAGAGCTGGGATCAACTGTAATGCCCTTGGAGTTGACAACAATATGGGTCATGTGCTAGAGGCTAGCCAGGCCTCAGAGACTGATGTCATTGAGGAATCAATGCCTTGAGGGGAGGAGAAAAGAAAATTGTCATTTCCTAATATATTAAAAATGATACATCAATTCACATTCTCTATCATGTGACCATCACACTTTGTTAATAGCAGCAAATCAGCACTGGAGAGGCAGGGAGCCAAAACTAAGGAATGCAACCAGAAAAATGGAAAATTATTAAGAACTTATGTCATTTAGGGTTGATTGTTTTATTATTATATTATCCTGAAATGAAACCAAAGGAAAAGACATAGCAATCAAATCACTGAAACTTTTTCATTTGCAATTATTCCCCCCACCCCATTTCTACCAACTGACTGCAGACTTTTAAAAAAAAGTTAGAACGCAATACAAAACTTTAAAAATTACATATTCCACAATAACATGATTAAGTGTAAAGGAAAAATTGCTTTTTCCGTCTTTGGGTATTTTCATTCATCTTTTGAGATGGGCCTTCATTCCCTCAAAAGCCTGACCTTAGATTTGACCAAAGTTATTGCTAATAACTGAAGGTAGCTCCTGCAGTCTGAGCATGCGCAGTGGACATTTCCCAGGATGCATCAGTAAACAAGTCCTTGTGTGGCTACTGGGCATCTGATATGTTCAGGCATATGTGCAGGGGTATATAAACATAGGTCCTGGGATTTTGATAGATCCATTGCCCCAGTATTTGTTCTCCCCCAACGAACTTATCTTCTTCATTGGACCCCCCCCCCCCACAAAGGAATTCTCACCTGCAACATTTTGCATAATGCTATTTAAATGGCAGAAACAAGAATAATGAAGGAAAGTATTGGCATAAAAAAGAATGCTCAAAGAGCAGACTAACCAGCAAAAAAACAACTAATGCAGAGAGAAAATGCAGTACAATAGGTGCAGCCAGCAGCAGATACATGTTGGGATTGAGGTGTATCATGGCAGCTAAATCCTATGAGGCTCATCCAGACCCACAGCAACCAACCACCTCATGCATTCCTGCCACATGGGCAGCACCTAGCAGTAGCATTAGATTAAGCTTAAGAGTTCACAAGTCTCACACTGGCACCAAGAGGAAACATGTTAGTAAGAAGTACCAGGCATATTCACACACCGGGTTACAAATAAATTGTGGTTGCACTGAAGTTGTTGTGCATGCAGACTCTTGGCAAAGTTGGGACTTGGCTTTAACAAGGTGGCATGAATGGAAGCCATACGAGTTGAAGCTTATGGACAAGGAGGTTTAGATGATGACATCTTTGTGGTGAGAATGGGAAAGATGTGGGCAGAACAATTGATGCATTGGTCAGATGTTCTCATCAAGAGAAGATCTCCTATGTCGAATTCACCTAGAATCTTGGAAGGTTACAGCACTGAAGGAGGCCATTCGGCCCATTAAGTCCGCGCCAGCTCTATGGACTGTCTTGAAATGAAGGCATCGTGGCATTTTCAAGGAAAGTGAACATAAGCAGCATTGCATCATGCACGTCAATCACAAGTGCGTTGGGTACGGAGAGAGGAATCCTTTCTTGTTGACATAGGTGATGGCATTGATGAAGGGAGCATGTATGACCACACAGGTACAATGTATGACTTCTCGTGCCTTGGAGAATGTTGCCATTGTGTGAAATTGCAGAATCCTGTCATTTTGTTGCTGCTTGTCCATGGGAAAGTGATGGACTGGTTTGCTCCATAAAACAATGCATTTGTGACTTCTTTATGCATTTGCGCACAGCAGACTGGACAATGTTACTGAGATTCTCAAGGGCAGCCTAAGAGGGACCCCATTGCAAAGAAAACCTCATGATGTTTGTAATCTATACAGCCACTGGCAGTGCAGTGCCTGTGATGGAGGTGGGCTATAGGTGGGGTTGAAGCATGTAGCATAGCTCATTGATGGCTTCCTTCATGACAAACTGCCTCTGTATACATTGATGTGTGTCAAGTGGAGTGCCTTGGTCTGCATAATCTGGTGTAGGAATACCAGAGAGTGGGTGATGTTTGTCTCCTCTACTGCCTGATCAGACAGTCTTCCCTCCATAGCTCCTCCCCCTCTTCCTCCAAAAAGAAACAAGATATAGGGGTATTCCCTTTGTGGCCTCTTTAGAATTGGAGATGGGAGGTAGAAATGGGAGATGCACAGCAGAAGGCACAAAAGGTAGATAGCAAACAGTAGTCAGTCGTGAAAAATAA
The DNA here is from genome assembly GCF_035084215.1 of Heptranchias perlo. Taxonomy (NCBI): domain Eukaryota; kingdom Metazoa; phylum Chordata; class Chondrichthyes; order Hexanchiformes; family Hexanchidae; genus Heptranchias; species Heptranchias perlo. The sequence goes on along the minus strand of NC_090351.1, from coordinate 21,842,132 downwards.
TACAAAAAAAAATTGAAACTCAATTCAAAAGTAAGGTTTTCATAAATCTTTTAAAACTACCTGCTGATTCCTTTGAATTTACTTCCATCTTTTTGGCAATGGTGAATGCCTTTATACAGGCATGATTTCTGTTCACTGTTAGTGAGGCTGTAATGACAGAAAATAAGATTTACAGTCTCACCATATCATTGCTGCCTCGTTTAAATCACCCGTTCATTTTAGTGCAGCACTCCGGGTTATGGATTTGCTCCATTTCCTGCTCGCCCACCTGAGTGAATCAGGTGAAACACATCGGAAAATCCTGCCTATTAGATCATTAACCTCATATTCGAAGCATTGGTTTTAAACAGTAATGACCATCTGCATTTAAAAAGCTTCAAAACAATATGAAATTGGTAAACTGGCGGCAGCCAGAAAACACGATTGCTTTCACTGTAAGATGAGGATTTTATTGAATAACCCACACTGCTGACAGAGAATGCAGAAGATTGCAACAACTTCAGTATGCCTCTCATGACATCTATAGGAAAGTGGGAAGATTTACAAAGCGAAAAATGTGTTACTGCTATATCCCTGAGTTTACACCACATTATAACAACGACACCTGCCGCATTAATAGTGGCAATTAACTGCTCTAATGGTTCCATTTTACCTAGACAATTCATACATGTACACAAGTCCTACTTTAGCGGAATAGGGGATGGATACACATGCATAAAGCTCAGAACCTTCCATACGTTTCTTAATGTTGCTTTGTAGATGATTATAAACACATTATAGTTTGAGGTAAGCATATGGGATTTATAAATTTAAACATTTCACCTATATATTTTTCTCTTTTACTCACCAACTATTTTTGTTATTGGCAGCTACAGACTGTAACACATATTTCATCATCAATTTTAATGGAAAAAGGCCATCCGTTAACGAAGGAGGTATGACAAGAGGTATGGAGACATACACGTAATATCACCACTTGCAGCAAAATGCACAAAGGCCAATTCAGATTTATATATCTTAGGTGCAGCACCTCACAACTTCCGTAAATATCACCCTCTATACCAGACAATTGTCGCAGGGACAGTTGGTAGGGCACCTTCCTATACATAGACCCGTCACTTCCCTGCATTCAGCAGTCCAGGAGACTACAAGGATCGTAAACAGTCTCGCAATTTGAGACGACCTAGCCCAGTGTTTGCTGGGCCTACCCACTGGAGAGTGAGGGCCCCTCACAGCAAGCAGGCTAGCACAGTTCTCACTATTAGCTGCAAGGAGTTGCCCTCATGTGGCAAAGTGCAAAGCTACCTATAATAAACACATGGCTGAAATACATGTGGGACATACCCCTATCTAAAAAGAGTGATGTTCAACTTCTGCCTTGAACTGGAGAAATGTCAGGTAGACTGGGCCTCATTTCTTTAGGCTCATTCAGCAAGAAACACTCACACCAATGCAGCAACTCACCCACTGACAATAAAAGGACAATGACCCAAACTAATGTGACCATAAGTAAGCAAAGCCTCCTACCCCTCCATTTCCATACCTAACTGATCCCCAGAGGCCAAAAACAAGGAAGTCACTTTAACTCCTTGCCTTGAATAGCTCCACCTCAAGCACAGTCGTGCCAAGAAACCTGAATAGATGCAATAAAAATGCAGAATGGCTTCAGAATATGAAAATATATATATAAATATAACAGAAATTAGACATTTAAGAGCGCAATAAAAACATTATATTTTCAACAAAAAAAACTTCTAATGAAGACCTCATTGTCCTTCATTAATTTGAATAATTAAGAAAGCAATATAAGGGGGGGTACATTAGTATGGGGACAACTGCTCTCATGTTGTTTATGGGCAAAAACAAAACTTACAAGATGCTGAAATCTAGATTTTCAGAGTAGTTTCACCTAAAAAATGGGCATAGATATGGTGAAACTGAGCAGAAATCAGTGTGTATGGAGAACCTTCACACTGGTTCTCCACCCAAAAACAACCCATGCACGTTTACATTGTCATTTCCTTCTGTTGCCAGCAGCACCTGGCAGTTGATAGTGAACTAAGTAAATGAGACCTTAATGAGGAATTAATGTACTTCATGTAGTTTCCTGGTGTTCCCCACAATAATTGTTGTTTCAACAAACTGTCAATGTAAAATGAATGTTCAGAATTGCTAAGGCCTGAGCTGTTGATGGAGCTGCTTTTAAAAGAATTTACACCTATTTATTATTTTTTTTTGTAGTGCATCGTTTTATTTCTTTTTCAAGTCACTTAGGAACGCAAGTGCCTTTGTGGCAACTGTTGGGTCAATGCCATTTTTGTCCAAACCGCAAATAATATCACAATGGTTTTCTTATGGGAATCCCCCTGTACTTTTTGGAGGAAGAGGAGGACCAAAGTGGGGCAGGTAAGACTGCACCAAAGACACACCGCTCTAACCCATCAGTACTCCTCACACCCAAATTTACAAACCAAAATGCACATACCTTCTACTGTCAAAGGACCAGTGCTCATGCAGGGTATGGTTCAAAAAGGAGGCAGTGAGCGAGTTGTGCAAATTGACCTGTAGCCAAATTCATCTATAGGCAAAGCACTGCCAATGATTGTGAAGGTCACAATGGCCCTTAACTTCTATGGCTCTGCATCCTTCCAAGGCTTCAGTGGCGACATTACCCCTCCTCTTAAGTCAATCTGTAGCAAATGGCAGATATCTTGTTTCTTGAAATAACCAATTTCATCTCCTTCCCACGTGAACAACCAGCAACAGCATCAGAGGACTATGCAATTTTCCCAAATGGCAGAATGTGAGATGATCCGGGAGGTTATAAATTCGACTATGTGGCTCTTTGTGCTCCATTGCACACTGTCACTTTCTGAATGTTCAGCTCATTTGCAATGATCAGCACTGATTATGCAATGGTCGTTTCCCAGGAAGCTGCCATGATGCTTTCATTTTAAGGCAGTCCATGGTCACATCAATGTTTGACTCACAAATGCAAGTCTAAGGGTGCTTCTGAGCAATCAAGGCTATCTTTGGAGTCATGACTCATGACACCACTGCAGAATCACAGAAGAACAACTGAATACAGATCCATAACAAGGTATGTGTATTCCTGAGTTATCACCGAACACATCATTGGCATGTTGAAGCAGCACTTAAAATAGTTAGATAGATTTGGAGGCATCCGGCCTAAAGACTGGCTAAGGTTTCAAGGATCATATTATAGTGCTCCATACTCATAACCTTCCCCTACAAAATAGCATCATCGTGAGGTCGTGGAAGAGGAAAGCCCCCAGGTGCAGTAAAAAGATCAAGAGGAGAAGAGAAAAGAAAAAGAGAAATAAAAGGAAAAGAAAAAGCTCATATTCACATGATGTCTTATTAGATTCCTACCTAACACTGTCATGAGAGTACCATCGCCACATGGATTGTAGCAGTTCAAGAAGAAGGTCCACCATCAATTCCTTTGGGCAACTAGAAATGGGCAAAAATGAGGCCTTGCCCATATCCAGAGAATAAATAATTTTTTTAAATGTACTTCTCGCCAATCACTGAGCACTCCCACTTGTTCTTAGGGGTACACGTTACCCTGTTCTCTGGAGCTTCTGTTTGCTTTTGTTTTCTGAAGGATTAGCTGGCCAGCTTCAGATAGACACTGGGGAAAGGAAAGCGGGCGCCTATTTTGCTAATTTTGATACCTCCTAAAATGAACACTTCAAGACCAGCAACATCATGATCTCACACGTCTATGATGGTTAATGGAAAAGGCTATCTGCACCCTTCCACTTTTGAGATGGCTTTTTCGCCCTGTGAATATACACAATAGGTGTCAACAGGGCTCACCTATTACAGATCTTATTTTAAGTAGTCAACAGTTACATTTCTTTGGCATGACATGGTTTATTTTACATTTGCCCTGTGTGTCTGTGTGCTTGTGTTTTCCTCGCTATCAAAAATCAAATGTGTGCATTTTTGCTTCAGTGAGTTGAAAATTCCTATGAAAGTTCTGAGAACATATTATTCCATAGGAAACTGAACAGTGCAGTGGGGGAGCAGGCCATTCTTTCATCTCAGGTATCCAAGTTCAAATTTAGCCCAGAATAAGCAGGTGAAAGAACATCTCCTTTTTCATCAGCTTTAAGGGCAGCAACATAAATGAATTTGGGAAATCTCATTCCAGTTCCACATTTCAGAACAACTTGACACCCTCAGTAAGATTCAATGTTGTCATAAGACTTTCTATATTTAGCAGATTCAAGAAATGTATTGCCCAACACTACAGTACCATATAATGGGTTACAACCCTCTATTGGTATTCCTGATGGTTTCCCTTTTGCATTGAATTTTTCCCCCACATAGACCTTCACCAATTTTGATTTTACAAATAAATTGAATATCCAATTCAAATGAAATCTCAGATTATTAATGGTTTAAATAGTATCTGTAATGGAAAAATGCCTTTTTCTTTGGCAGCAGATTTATTTTTGGACGTGCAAAATAAATGCAAGTCTTATAAATCAAATGCTGGATTTATTTTTCTTGTTATAGCAGGATATGATAGTTGCTATTAATACTGTATTCAGTAGCATTGCTAAAAAGGTATATATCGACACTTCAATGAGTAAGACTGTAGAATAAAATTTTGGAAAAAGGCAATTTGCAAAGGCAAAAAAATCTTTTAATTACAATTAGAGCTAAAAACTGATGTGTTATCATAGCCACTAAGTAAATATTTCACATTGGCCACAAAATTAATCACTTTACCATATAAATGTTTATCAAATGAAGATGTGTGAGATCAATTAAAAAAGGTGACATACTTGTTGAGCAAATTAATTTTTCCTATTCCTAAAATTTCCTATTTATAACCCAAAAATGAAATATCAGAATTGATTATATGCAATAGTTTGGGACGGACTATTAAATTTGTATCTCATCAGACTGTCATATAGAAATTGTCATTTATCATATTCAACTATTTAAAGTCTGATATGCCATAATTGCTGATATGCCAGGAATTATAATGCCTCACTAAAAGGGAAACCATACACTCCCCTTCACTACAATTTTTTGTATGGTATCGCAAGACAGTAATATAAAGAGAGCATCATTCAGTTATGTATTAATTCATTCTTCACATCCAGCCAGAAAAAACATCTGATATATCGAGGAAGCCTGGATTTTGACACTCTAGGGGTGACATTGGTCTACACCTGTAGCACAAAAAGAGCTGATAGTGAATCAGTGGCCCATTTTACACCAGGCCAGAGTTTTTTTTTCTAATGACTTCAATGGAAAAGAAAATCGGGCCTGGTGTTAACTGGGCTGCCGATTAGCTATCAGCCTGTTTTGTGCTGCTGGCGGAAACCAATATCATCCCCTCTGGGTCCATTTGTTTTACAGGAATTCAGATTGAAAGGTTATTCCAATGCTTTCTCATTGGAGGTCCTCCAGTCCCACAGTACATTAAAGCAGTGCCACAAGGTGGAAGCTAGCATGGTCCAAGTAATGTCAAATCATAGAAAAATTAACACCATAAAGCTCCTGGCTACACATATCTATTCTTAAATATAATATTAGTTTAATATAATGCTTTAAATAATCAATGCATAAGCTTAACAGTGTCATAAAATATGAAGGCGCTCAGTAGAAACCTTACATGTTTCAAAAAGAAACTCAATGATTATTAAAATTATTGGGAGACAATAACGCAGTGGCAGTGGGACAGCAGTGCATTCGACGCTGGCCATAGCTGCTGGATTTCAAGCTGATCTTACCCATAACGCAAGGTTAATAAATTTGAATAATAAGATGACGCTCCCAGCACTTAGCGCATGATGGACTGGGAGAGCACTGAGGTCATGTAGACAAGCTATTCAGCACCAGAGGTTGTTAAAGGGTTACTGGCTGCTTCATACTCCAATTTCTAGCCACACCTACAGAATGTATATTCTAGCTCAACCCAGAGAAACTGCACTTACACAAAATTTAAAGTGACCTGTCACCTCTCACAAAAATATATTTATTAAAAGAATATATAGGGTAATTTTTCAAGTATGTGTTGAAGGCAGGGAACCTCACTCCTTACCCTAGTGGGCTTTCTTAAGATTCAAATTGCAGTGGAATTTCTATTCATCACACTCCACACCCTGGTTCCTGATCCTATCCCCCTCCCTGCTGCCAAACCTAATGATATGCAGTCTCAATTTCTTGTTCGACCATGAGCTGAGCTTCAAGCTCCAATTCTAGTCATTTCCAAGACCACCTATTCCCACCTCCAGAACAGGGCCCACCTCTATTCCTATCCCACCCCCGGCACTTCTGAAACTATCATCTATGCCTTTATTACCTCCAGGATCTACTTTTCCAATGCTTGGCCTCCTAAGTTCCACCCTCCACATACTCCAACCATGTACTCTCTATCCCATTCTAATTCCCACTCACCCATTACCCAATCCTCTTGCCATCACTGGCTCCCTGTCCCTCAGCGCCTTCATTTCAAAGTTCTAATCTTCATTTACTGACTTGCTCCACCTCTGCAACCTCTTCCAGCTCTACAATCCCATTTACAACATCAGCTATTCTGAATCTGTACTACTTTGCATCCCTTCCTCCCTCCATTTCACCACTGATGGAAAAGATTTCAACTGTCACAGCGCTACATTCTGGAACTCTCCTCCTAAATCCCTCCACCACACTACATTTGTCCACACATTCAAAAGCCTTCTCAAACCTATCACTTTGCCTATGCCTATGGTCACCTCTTCTAAGCTTCCAATTCATGCTCAGTGTCTGATAAGTCTCCTGTTAAGACCCTTTAGACATTTTGCTACATACAAGTTGGATGTTATCTCTTACTCATTGAGTTGCCTATACAACATTGTAAATCCCTGCTTTATTGCAGAGGCCTACTGCTTTGTCCGAAGCCTAGAGCACAATTTGGAGAATCTGCCTGGAGCTTGAATTATCAAATTAAGTTTTCTTGACAGCTATTTTTTCTGCTAATGCCTTGGTTCCTCCCAATTGATTGCAGTCCAAATCAATCTTGGCAAACCTTTCCACTTTTAATTTTCCTTCACCGCCTCAGCAGATATTCTAATGACCTGATTGATCCCCATACTCCCTTCAGCAGCTCAATCCAAGCCCCGTGATCTTCATACTCCCTTCAGCAGCTCAATCCAAGCCTTGTGATCTTCATACTCCCTTCAGCAGCTCAATCCAAGCCCCGTGATCTTCATACTCCCTTCAGCAGCTCAATCCAAGCCCCGTGATCCTCGTAGTCCCTTCAGCAGCTCAACCCAAACCCCGTGATCTTCATACTCCCTTCAGCAGCTCAATCCAAGCCTCGTGATCTTCATACTCCCTTCAGCAGCTCAATCCAAGCCCTGTGATCCTTGTACTCCCTTCAGCAGCTCAATCCAAACCCCGTGATCCTCGTACTCCCTTCAGCAGCTCAATCCAAGCCTTGTGCTTCTTCTATGACCTGATTGAATTGCTGCACTCCACGTTTGTAGCTTGACCCAACCCCCATGCCCCCTTCAGTGGCCCATCTCAAACCACATAGATCCCCTCCCTGCCGGTCATGGCCCAAATTCTTCCCAGCCTGCCTAGAATGTTTCTATTCCCATTAGTTTTCTCTTGCATTGTTGGGTGTATTTGGTTCCAGTAATGTACTTTCCAATTGTATTTGTGATCACAAATACAGTTAGCAATAACAGTGCTGGAGTTGAACATAGCAAGTCCTGGCCTCCCTGCTTTCTCTACCACCTACCCAGCCTGACTGCTTCTGCCGGCCATGAATGCTTCCCGGCCCATTCAGTCACTCACCCAATCTGAATGCCTCATTGTCCATTTGCTTTGAGTGCTTCCCTGACCACTGGCTTTTAGGGCTCCCTTGACCACTTGATCCACCTGGCTGACTACTCACCTCAAGTGCTTGTTGCTCTGAGTGCTGTTTGTTTTCCTTGCCTACCTCCAGTGGTTCCCAGCCTGCCTTTCTACCCCAACTAATTCTGGCCCCTTTCTCCACTTGCTGGCCTACAAAGAGGTGAAAAAAAAACCGAGTGAAAAGTGGAAGAAGAGCAAGTGAGAGATTGTGGGCTATATGGTATTCTTCTCCTGGAACTGTTCAAAAGCAAATTGGACACAGTGTACAAATGGACTGTACCAGAAGCACGACCTCAGAGCCCAAACTTCCTGTTGGGCCTAATGTAAATATAATGGGTGGGCACCAGGCACACGTAGAGGCACACTATTGGATGCAGATCCAGAGAGACAAGGAAGTCCAGGCACCATGTGGGTTTTAATGGCAGTAGGAAAATTAAAAGGGGCAGATAAAATGCAAGCTCCGTGGGATAGCTAGAAGGACTTTGAATTTTATAGGTAATGGGACAAGGACTTTATCTCGACAGCTTTTGATGATAGTGGTAAGTTTTTGAACTTTATGCCTGCCGGAAGCTGTGATTTGTATGTCAGTGGTATTCACGTTTATTGAAAGGTTCGTTCCCGGTCAATGAGTTTGGATCATGACTAGGATGGCAGCAGCACACCAGGCAGCAGTTCAGGTCCCCCTGCAATCTGCCTTGGAGAGTGTTGGTAAGAGAGTGGTGCCAAGCACTAGGTAGGAGAACAGGAAAAATAAGTCTGTGTGTGGAGAGTGATGGTGTGGGAAAACAAGGATTGTATTTGATTGACTGTGAAGCTTCTCTCTTTCTTTCAGGTGGGATGGATCAGTTGCACTGTCAGGCAGAGAGGAGATTCTTGCTTAGTGGTAGGAAAACAGTTGTTGGAGGGGGTCAGGCTAATTACTTTAGCAGCTGTCAAGGGGGCATATAGTTGCTCCCCACAATGGCCTCCGAATAAGCCAGATCACAAAAGTTGGGGGGGGGGGTGTGGGGGAGGTGGCACATGACCATATCACTAGTGAACAAGACTAGCAACATTCAGAACCAATTTCTGAAGTAGCAAAACCATTTTTTGCTCAATAGGCCAAAAATGAAGCCCTTTCTTGGCATAACCAGCCTGTCACGTTAAACCCAAAAGTGCTTAAACAACACCTGAGGAAGCAGTAGTACCATGTTTTGCAGGGATAGTTTTCCTGATTTGCTTCTGGCACTGTTAAAGGAAATCCGCTGACTTTCATTTGCATGTAATTTACACTCCTGCACCCTTTTTTTAAGGTGCAGACACCGGAAAAACCATAGAAGTAGTTCGGGTGCAGTGCTATCCAGACAAAGAATGGGTGAATAGGTTTAGTAGGACTGCTCTTTTTGAGGATGTCATGGAAGTCTTGCTACTTGAGGTACTATCAAGAAAGGTGGTCCTATTTAGAGCTCAGACATGGCATCCAATCCTTGGCCATGTACAGAATGCCTGGGTGAAGGTGACAAGAGTGTAAGAATGCAGTATCACATGTCATCACACATCACACAGCAGCAAAGAAGGAAGACATTTTCAGAACTCAGTAAGGCTGCCAAGATAAGTGTGTTGGCACTTAGCCTACTTTTGCTATACGGCCTTACAATGAATGCCAGCAGTTCACTCTCACATTAGCGCTGCAGCAGATGGACAGCAAGCATATTGTTCGGGGATTCATTCACCTGGTTAACGAATTCACACACATGCCCATGTTGCTGGGATGAGGGTGGCATACTTTGTTTGTGGCACAGAAATGCCTCACATACATTGTGCAAACCAGGACTATGGGACTAAGGATACTTTGGTTTTGAGGCGGAATGGAAGACTGAGAAAAATTAAGAGCTGCACAATTTTGAGGTCAAAATTACTGTTTGGCAGCTTAGGCTACCTACTGGTAATCCTGTGTAACATGATCTTAGGGTTCAGGCATGAGAAACTGAGAGGGCAGTGGGTGGCATAGCACATAGGTATTCTTCCATAATGTGCCATGCAGTGATGACAAACAGGTATGTCTTTGTGATTCCCGGTCTTGGAGTTGAAGGCACGCTGTACACTTTCATAAAAGGAAATACACTAACGTAAGGAATACTGAACACATATACACTACACAAAATGTAGGGAAAACAAAACATATGAACTGGAATGCATGACAAGATGAATGGTATCTGTGGTATTTGGCATAAGGCTGAGGGAAATGGTCAGGATATTGTTTTTCCCATCTTTATTGAGCAAATGTGGAGGTGACTGTGCAGTGTTTGGCACAGGCAATGAAGTGAAGGAGTCATGAACAAGAGAGTAATTTAAGAATAAAGAGCCTAGGGTTTCCAATTCAAGGCTATCCCTGCAGGACAGGAAGGCAGAACTTTCATTTACCTCAGATGTGCCCCGACCTCAGGCAACTTTCCAAGCTGGAAACACGTGCCCAGGCCTGCACCAAGGAGTAGTTGCCAACTGGGAATGGAGACTTGCTTTGAGGAAGGAGAAAGCCACCAAGATGCCTGAAGAATAAAAAAAAACACGCAGCGAAATTTGTCCTGCTGCTGCTGCACAGCTGTGTTCTGGAAATGCTTGCATAAGTCCTTTGAATATTGAATCTCCAAGGTCCCCTCCACCAACTTTATAAAGCTGGATGCCAGGGCCTAACAGACAGCCCCTGTATCCAGCATTTGAACCAGGCAAATGATGGGAAACACTGCAGAGCACATCCCTGAGCACCATTCACCCTAGATGTGCCAGAAATCCAGCAGGATGGGAATGGAATGCTTAGGCTTTGCTGCCTGAAGGTGAGGTTCTGCATGTATGACCTCAAGCTCTGAACCAGTGACCTCTTGAGCCACTGCTTGTGGCTTCTTCCACCTGCTACATGGTAATGTCCCTTTGGATGGCAAAGTTATTGGCTGCAGACCACAATGATCCTGGAGATCTTTACCAAGCTATATCGCAACACCCCTCCCCCAATCCATCAAGTTATTGAAATCTTTGCCTCAGCGTTGCAAAATTCTACCTCTCCATGACTCCGGTAATGGCAGAATAACCAGTCGGTTTTACAGGGGCAAAAGCCAGCAGCACTTTCCTGTCACTGAGGCCAGGTTATGGGGGGGAAGATTTCATTCAAATAATTTTGACATGTCTAATGAGGGGAGCGCATGCCACGTGTGTTCGCCCTCTGCTCACCAGCATCTGCCCGCATCATTATTGGGCACTCTACCCTTTAGGAAAATAGTAGACCAAAGGCCCTCATGCTCAATAATACGTTTGCCCAATGAGCGCCAGTACTGCTAGCACATGACATTGTAGAATTGGTCCATGGTCTCCTCTCCATTTGATGTGTTAAAGATCAGTGCCACCCTCCATCCAGCTGCACACAGTACATATTTTTTCATTTCAGCCTCTTTTCAGACCTTTATTATGGACCACCTTTAATAATGCCACCCATTAGAGGCCATTTAGCCATTTTCACATCCCTCGAACAAGATTTTTATTTTGACTTAGTTGCGTATCTTTTCTGAATCCCAGAAGCATATTGTAGAGACACTATGAACGTCTTCTTTTCTTTTTTTTAACACAGTGGGCCAAGAATACAGTTGTTTCACCATGAAAAATGCCTTTTGTGCAGCTTAGGGTTTCAATGCTATTTTTCACACTTCACTAAATCAGTTATAAAAATTCTCATTAACAAAAGTCAAGTAGCTCATTTTAAATTGTTAAGGTGGTATCATTTCATTTGACTTATCATTGTGTTGCTTTAGCTGATCACTGCTGGCAAGTTACCATGCAGAAGTATGGAAAGTGTTGTTCGAATGGCTCAGTGTTAACGTGAGGATGTCGAGAGTGCACACAGGATGAGTTTATAATACTTGTTGGAGTACTCACTCTAAGTATCCTTGAGATTCTAATCTACTCTCTGTAATGGTGAGGCATCAAACATTATTAAAGCACCAAAGGGAGTTGAGAGAAAATATGTTCATCTGCTTTGAGAATGTATTATCTTCAACAAATGTTGTGACATTTTATTTACTGTAAGTATCTCTACATGCATTGAATGTAATCCATTTTATAAGGTAGCATCCTCTTGCCATCATAAGCCTTCCAGGTGTCTATACATTTAGGGGCCAATTTTAACTTGGGGCGGAATTCGGGAGCTGAACTGGGTGGCAAACTATCCGGTCCCCAACTCTGATTCCTGTCCAAAGTGCCATAAAAGGACAGACCTCGGCCTGTATCCTTGCTGCCATCAGCTTTTGCTGGCGAGACGAAGATGGTGCAGACCATAGGTGGGCCCACAGTTAAAACGGGGCACACATCCCAATGATTGCATTTAAAATAGGGCCCCTCTGGTGCAGATGGCCTTCCCATGCCTGAAGACTGGTGAGTAAAAATTGTGGGGGGCATGCAATGCTTTGAGATTACGGCATGAAACCCCTCCACCATCTTACCCCCTGCTTGTACCGTTCTCACTGAGCCGGTGGTTGGGGGGGGGGGGTTACAATTGGCCCTTTAGAGTTTGTATTATATGGCTCTTTGGCTCACAAATCTGATAACATTCATTCATGCATGTATAGGTTTCTTCCAACTAGTAACGAGTGATTTATGTGCATCATAAGGGGATATGTTTTCTATTGTATCTTCTTACCTAGATTTTATACTATTTTCCAGTTATATTTAGGACTGTCAAGTTTTCTTGCATCTTGAATTGAACAGCTTGCTGAACTAAGAAGTCTTGTTGATTGATAGGAAATGATTTACACAAGAGATCCAGTAACTCAGAGCATTGGAATTCAAATAGCAGTTTCAACTGTTATTTAAAATGGATTCTCCTTTGAGTGAGCCCCTTGAACTAGATTGCAAATGGGAGTGCTCCACCCAGCAGGGCAAGAGTAGGAAAATCTAGAGATGTTAGTTCCACACTGTAGAAGCACTCCTATTTGCGTCTAAGGAAGTAGCATTGGTACACATGATAGGGATGTTCATGCTTCTGTGCCTCAAAACTATCTTAACCTCTAGAGGAGGAAGTATGACAGTAAATTGCAGTAGCTAACTAGCGGAGAAAAGTAAAGTAAAAATATCTGATCATTAACTGAAATGGACAAAAAGCTCTAGCTGTTCACAAAGCTAAAAAAAAAATACTTTTAAAAGATAAAAGGGTATACATTAAAAAGTGAAAAAGCAATGCAAGATTACCCTCCATAATCTTTCAGAAATTGGCTTTAATAATGGGAAAAATCAATTCATTTTTGTGAAGTCTGATACTGCTTTCTAAATAGAAACATTTACATCAGGTTTTATTTTTAATTCAAGGTGAGGAATCTAGGGGTAGAGTTTCCGCTTTGGGTGCAATCGAGAAATTGCACCCAAAATGCGCTGTTTAGGTTAGGCTTCAAGCTTCCGCTAAAATTAATCTGCACAATCACAACCGTAAAATCTTCCATGACCCAGCAAAATCAAGCAGATGATCCCAGTCATATTGGGCTGATATTACTAACGTAAACAAATGGAAACTCTACCCCTAAACACCAATAAAGAAACAAATGGGGATAAAATTCAACTTTGGCAATAATGCCAAACAATCAATAGGGAATCTGCAATTATAATAGCTATTGATTCGCTAACTGCTATTTGCACTACCGCTGAAAGTGAATTTCACCCCCAGTATTCCATTTATAAGAATAGGGTATTCAAAAAGTTTGAAAATCAAATCCTATTTTGTATCTTTGGGAAGAAATCAATTTTCAATTAACATGCAATATAACATTATGGGTCTTCCATTATTGTTTATGAACCTACATCATCTTGCAATATTCAAACTTTTTGAAAGAAATTCAGTTTTTACAAAGTGATTACTTTTGAGTTAAGAATGAAAAGCAGCACTTTAAATTATGTGGAACTTTAAACCAACAAACATGCAAAAAGAAAAAATTTCCCTCACTTTTGATTAAAGTTTCTGAAGCATGATCTGAAGCAATTTCCCGATTGCACCCAAAGCGGAAACTCTACCCCTAGATGCCTCACCTTGAATTAAAAATAAAACCTGATGTAAATGTTTCCATTTAGAAAGCATTATCAGACTTCACAAAAATGAATTGATTTTTCCCATTATTAAAGCCAATTTTAAGGATAAATGATACAGTGAATACATTTTGTAAACATTTCAACACTGGCCAAACATTTGTAAGCAAATATTTGAATCAGAAATCATTGCTACTCTGCCCAATGGGCATATTAACAAACTATTTTATGCACGATATAAGAAATCCAATTTTGAAAGTTCCTATAAAATTGAAACATTCACTCCACAATCATTATCCCACCAAAACAACTTTTTGAAATTCATGGGCAAGTAGTCTGAGATTGTTTATCACCTGTATCTTCCAATAATTTACATAATTACAGCAAATATTAATTGTAAACGTTCATCAACAAGTATTTAAGCAGTGGGGAATCTGGCATTTGCAATTTTTAATCTGGAAAATGACTTATTCTTCTCCTCTGGAGTTCAGTGGTGTACAGATAAGATCCAGGTGCAGCTTTACGAGTGTGGAAATGTGATAAAGAGCCAGCAATTAATTTCTTTTAAAAATAAATCCGTGACCATCACATAGTTACAATTTAACTATCATTTTGAAAGTTGATTAGCCCCTGATAAAATGATAATCGATTATTAGAGATCAAAATAAACACACGCACATACGTATTTTAACATAGAGGATTTTTCCAGGCAGTCTGCAAGGAAACCTAAAGCTTTATTTATTGAATAGCCCTGAAGATCAAATTCTGTTTTCATCAGAATGATCTGAATTAAATGAGATATGAGCTCGGGCCAGGCAGCTGCAAGTAAGGTAAATTGCGTGGAGAGGGGTCGCAATCAGAAGGGTGGGGGTCGCGGGGCGGCAGCGCCTTAGATTACTTTTTTGGGCCCCGGAGGAGCACTTACCTGCTTTATCAGAGTCTGCACTCCAAACCTCATTTATCAGCCCTGCTTTGTACCATAACATTTAGCTTCTGTATCTTTTCTAACTCCATCATTCTTTATAGGTCTTCTCTGTTTGTCACTCCCTTCTGCCGTACTAATTTAATTCTCTCCCATTACTGTATTTACCCTCGCTGCAAGGATATTGGCACCAGTGTGATTCAGGTGAAGCCTGTCCCATCTGTACTGCTTTCCCCCACCCCACAACTTGCCCTGATGCCATAGGAATCTGAAACCCTCCTTTCTAGCCATGCATTGACATGTCTAATCTTGCTTCTTCGTGATATGTCCAGTGCATAGCCTGGAAGTAGGGGAGTAATCCTGAGATTACTGCCTTGAACTTTAATCTAGAACCTATCTCCTCAAACATTCCATACTACCCTGTCCTATGTTGTTTGTTTCTAACCATGACTTCCAGTGGGTTTCACTCCCTTCTCATAAGTTTTTCCACCCACTTCATTATGTCCCTTACCCTGGCACCTGGGAGACAGGACATCTGTAAAAGCATTTGATTATTTGCGATTCTCGGTTTAAAAAATGTGAAAGAAGCTTTGATAGCTCTTTAATGTAAAAAAAAAGTCTGATGACCTCAACAAAGGAAAGACTTGGAGGAATTATTGGATCCAAAAGTCTTTAAAATGTTCATTTCAGTCATGCTTTTATTCTGAACTTATGTTAGCGTTCCTTGTAACCCACAATTGAATGAAAAGACAATAATTTTATTAAGATTTAGAATATTATGTAGCAGAGGGGTCAGTAACCAAGGGGCATAGATTCAAAGTATTTGGTAGAAGGATTAGAGGGGAGTTGAGGAGAAATCTTTTCACCCAGAGGGTGGTGGGGGTCTGGAACTCACTGCCTGAAAGGGTGGTAGAGGCAGAAACCTTCAACTCATTTAAAAAGTACTTGGATGTGCACTTGAAATGTCATAACCTACAGGGCTACGGACCAAGTGCTGGGAAGTGGGATTAAACTGGATAGCTCTTTTTCGGCCGGCACGGACACAATGGGCCAAATAGCCTCCTTCTGTGCCATAACTTTCTATGATTCTATAATTATATATAGCAGCATTCAATAGCTCAGTCGCTTCCTGGTGCAGTCCGCCTCAAACTGGTTGCCTAATGAACACGGCATCAGCTACTGATTGTTAAGCAAATATGTCTAAATTAGGAATGTGTCTAAATTACATAAATCAAACATTGATACTGAAATGTTAATGTTCATACTATATTACAATGTTCTTGACTAGAATGATATCAGGGGTAAGAGAGTTAAATTATGAGGACAGGGTGCATAGACTAGGCTTGTACTCCCTTGAGTATAGAAGATTAAGAGTGATATAATTGAAATGTTTAAGGTGATTAAAGGATTTGATAGGGTAGATAGAGAGAAACTATTTTCCCTGGGTGGGGGGAGTCCAAAACAAGGGGGTAGAACCTTAAAATTAGAGGTGGGCCATTCAAGGGTGATGTCAGGAAGCACTTCTTCACACAAAGGATAGTGGAAATCTGGAACTCTCTCCCCATAAAAGTTGTTGAGGGTAGGTCAATTGAAAATTTCAAACTAAGATCAATAGGTTTTGTTAGGCAAGGGCCGTGGAACCAAGAAAGAAAGAAACTTGGATTTATTTAGTGCCTTTCATGATCTCATGATATCCTGAAGAGCTTTACTGTTGATGAAGTACTTTTGAAGTGTAGTCACTGCTGTAATGTAGGAAACGTGGCAACCAATTTGCACACAGCAAGATCCCACAAGCGCGATAATAACCAGATTAGCTGTTTTAGTGATGTTGGTTGAGGGATTAATATTGGCCAGGACATTGAGGAGAGCTCCCCTGCTCTTCTTTGAATAGTGCCATGGGATCTTTCACTTCCACCTGAGGGGGCAGACGGGGCCTCGGTTTAATATCTCATCTGAAAGATGGCACCATCGACAGTGCAGAACTCCCTCAGTACTGCACTGAAGTATCAGCCTAGTCTTTGTGCTCAAGTCTCTGGAGTTGACCAAGGTGGGTAGATGGAGTTAAGATACAGATCAGTCATGATCTAATTGAATGGTGGAACAGGCTCGATTGATTAAAATTGTGTTAAAAAGAAAATGCCACTCAGGACCTTTGCCTAATATGGACAGAAATCTGAAACATCTCTTTTTGGTCAACTAAACATGGCATAGTATTACTGTAATTGTCTTAGCAATGCACAGGCCAGCATCATTTTCAAATATCACAGTCAGCATAACAGGAGATTTCTAAATAGCTGAAAGCTATGTTGGTTCCGCATTTGCCCTTGACCGAAAAGTTAGTGGGATGGGATGGGTAGAGAAAGGAAAGAAAGAAAAAAAAAGAAAGAAAAGAAATTGCATTTATATAGCGCCTTTCATGACCTCAGGATGTCACAAAGTGCTTCACTGCCAATGAACTACTTTTTGAAGTATAGTCATTGTTGTACTATAGGAAACAACCAGAAACCAGGGGATAGCAATCTGCTCTACATGGATACAAAATGCACCTTTCTGTTTTCGAATCTCTGCCACTAAAATATGACTGTCCTCAAAACTAGGCCGGAACTGGGTTTTCTTTATGGCAAGTGAAACAATTTATGTCTGTGATCTGCTGATTATTTTTTAAATTATGAGCCACTGCAGTAATTCATTTCTGTTGTTTTGCTGAATTTGCCAAAAGAATTAGTTATTTACTTTCCCATTAATATTTCTCCCATTTCCTGTTCAACAAAACTAATCATATTAGTTACACACAGTGACTCTGTCACTGTACAGTTGAAGCCTGATAAATGCATTTGCCAAGAAATGATATGCTTGGATCAGAATTATGCTTGGATCAGGAATTCTATAGGCCAATTTGTAATATCTGTACTTCAACCCATTTAATCACTCGTGCTTCAACTAAGTCTAAATTATAACAGCTAATTGATGCAAAAAATAAATCTTTTAGTCTGCAAGCGGTGGCTGATGTACCAGACTGACAATAACAAATATGCTGAGGAGGACTGAAAATATGAATAATTGGGAAACACTATATGCTTCGATCAGAATTATACATTTAAAGGCTTGGCTGCGAACAAGAATGCTACAAGGCAGCTAGCAGAGAATTGCAGTGTTAGGTTTGGATCTGGTTTGCATTCACTTAACATTGTAAGTAAAAATTGATGAAGTTCAAAAAAACATGAAGAACTAATGGGCAATGGTTGATAGATTTCTAGCAATGCACCGCAGCACAAACTACAGTGGGACGTTGTATATGGAGCATAGCAATGTGACTGCAACAGAGCAAAACAAATCTGGGTCGGAATTTCAAATCAATAGCCAAACATGATGGGGTAGAATTTGCTCAGAGCGTCAAACCAACACTCCTCACCACTCCATAGATTTGTACTAATCCACAAACCTACCACGGTCTTTTCTTCAGGCACTTCCTCTAATAGGAAGCGGAGAAGAGCCCAGCGTCAGTTCAGCCGAAGCTAGGACCCTGGGAGAAGTGAGAGGATCGATCTCTCCCCTCGACCAATCAGATCGCAGCATTTTCGACAGCTGCGTTCACTGTCTCTGCAGGCGTGGAGCATTAAAGCAGGAAGTGAAAGGTACAACATTTTAAATCATATGTAAAAACAATTATAGACAGCAAAAGAAAAAGAGAGGGTAAGAAATAATTGAATTAAGAGAGAGAAGGGAAAAGTTAAAAAATTAAAATTTTTTTTAAAAATTAAGGACCAAAAATTATTAAAATAAGGAGTAATGAGGCTCCATATTTTTAAAAGTTAATTTTTAGTTGTTTGGCAGTCATTAAGACTTAGCGCGCTATTAAAACTTAGTTTAGACCTGTATTTTTAAGCGTACCTGTTTTGTGGCGTAATTAGTTACTTTCCAGCTGGGCAGATGAACAAGTTTGTATTTTTTCAATGATTTCTCTGATTGCAGCGTGCGCTATCCCTTTAATTCGAAGTTGCCATATCGCCAGCGAACCGATGGAAGCAAGTTCCAGATTTCCGCATTTCACTGAGCATGTGCGAACGCCGGAACTCGCTCCTTCATTTCACCACTAACAACGGGGAGTGCTGTTGAGTTCTCTGTTATTTCGCAAGCGACTTCTGGCCCAATATAAAAAAATGCTATTCTCCCAATTTGCCCATCTTTTGACAGCCACCGTTTCCTCTCCAGCCCAGCTCACACCTCACCTAAAAAAAGTCAGGATTAATATGCCAGGCAAAAATCTTGTGACTAAAGGAAACACTTTCAGTTCAGTGGATCAATGACAAAAAAATGTAGTGTTCCTTGCACACTGGAAGACATCTCAAAGTGCCTTACACTGAGCAGGGAAAGCTTTATAAATACATTACGAGCAAGAGGATAACTAAGGAAAGAGTAGGGCCTATTAGCGACCAAAAAGGTAACCTATATGTTGGTATGGTTCTTAATGACTACTTTGCGTCTGTCTTCACAAAAGAGAGGGACGATGCAGACATTGTAATTAAGGAGGAGGAGTGAGAAATATTGGATGGGATGAACATAGTGCGAGGAAAAATATTAAGGGGCTTAGCATCTTTGAAAGTAGATAAATCGCCAGGCCCAGATGAACTGTATCCCAGGCTGTTAAGAGAAGCATGGGAGGAAATATCCCATCATTTTCCAATCCTCCATGGCTACAAGAGTGACACCAAAGGACTGCTAATGTTGTAATTGTTCAAAAAGGGAGAAAAGGATAGACCAAGTAATTATAGGCCAGTCAGCCTAACCTCGGTAGTGGGCAAATCATTGGAAAAAATTCTGAGGGACAGTATTAATTATCATTTAGAAAGGCAAAGATTAAATCAAGGACAGTCAGCATGGATTTGTTAAGGGAAAGTAGTGTCTGACTATTTTGATTGAATTTTTTGAGGAGGTAACAAGGAGGGTCAATGAGGGTAGCGCATTTGATGTAGACTATATGGATTTTAGCAAGGCTTTCGACAAGGTCCCACATGGCAGACTGGTCAGAAAAGTAAAAGCCCATGGGATCCAAGGGAAAGTGGCAAGTTGGATCCAAAATCGGCTCAATGGCAGGAAGTATACATAATTTTTGTATACCACAAAGATTAAATTAAATGTAGGGGGCATGATTAAGAAGTTTGCAGATGATACAAAAATTGGCCACGTGGTTGATAGTGAGGAGGAAAGCTGTAGACTGCAGGAAGCTATCAATGGACTGGTCAGATGGGCAGAAAAGTGGCAAATGGAATTCAATCCAGAGAAGTGTGAGGTAATGCATTTGGGGAGGGCAAACACGGCAAGGGTATACACAATAAATGGTAGGATACTGAGAAGCGTAGAGGAACAGAGGGACCTTGGAGTGCATGTCCACAGATCCCTGAAGGTAGCAGGACAGGTACATAAGATGGTTAAGAAGGCATACGGGATACTTTCCTTTATTAGCCGAGGCATAGAATATAAGAGCAGGGAGGATACGCTAGAACTGTGTAAAACACCAGTTAGACCACATTACAGGAAAGATGTGATTGCACGAGAGAGAGTACAGAGGAGATTTACAAAGATTTTGCTAGAACTGGAGAATTTTAGCCATGAGGAAAGATTGGATAGGCTGGGGTTGTTTTCTTTGGAACAGAGGAGGCTGAGGTGTATAAAATTATGAGGGTACTAGATAGAGTGGATAGGAAGGACCTATTTCCCTTAGCAGAGAGGTCAATAACCAGGAGGCATAGATTTGAAGTGATTGGTAGAAGGATTAGAGGGGAACAGAGGAGACATTTTATCACCCAGAGGCTGCTGGTGGCCTGGAATTCACTGCCTGAAGCGGTGGTAGAGCAGAAACCCTCATCGCATTTAAAAAGTACTTGGATGTGCACTTGAAGTGCCATAACCTACAAGGCTACAGACCTGCAAGAGCTGGAAAGTGGGATTAGGTTGGATAGCCCTTTTTCGGCCAGCACAGACACGATGGGCCAAATAGCCTCCTTCTGTGCCGTAAATTTCTATGATCAGTTGTACTCCTCCTTGTATGTTATCCTTATACCAAGTTGATACTCCCAACAACCCATAGGCTCAGGAGGCACTTACAATTAGTTTTTTTTGTGGAAGTTCACAACTATTTTCCTCACTCACTGCCTTCTCTCCACGCAGCCTGAGTCACCCCTCCCCCACCTCCATCCTTCTGCTTGATCTTCAGTTCCCAGCTTGGCTTGACACCGTTTATCTGCTTCACGCTTTCCAGTAACTTACTGCCACTCACAATACTTATCCATGCAGGTTCTGCAATTGTTTCTTTTGTAACAGTTAAATTTTCACCAATTGCTAAATTTACTTTATAAATCAAACAATTAATCCCAACTATTAATCATTTACCTACCAAGACTTAAGGTTTAGATTTAGCTATTCTTTAATCTTACGTTCCAGTTACTTTAGCAAAATTGCACAGTTCATATTTAAGTGCACTCATTTACTCGTCACTTTTGAGCTTCACAAAAGCTAATGCACTAGGCTTAAAATATCTGACCAAACAACTAAGTGACACCAATTTACACAGTGAGATCACGACACTGTCACATCAATATGGAGCAGTTTCAGCTGGGCACTGATGTGAAAGTAGCAGCATATCTCAGGGTTTAGGATATTAATCTGAGTTCTGTGCACACTAAAGCAAGATGTGAGACCATTTCCAGTAAGTGTTCTCTCATCACTTGGAGTTCAAAACAGGTACATAATAACTCCAGCACAAAGTGTGTTTCAGAGTGTCCCAGTGATCCACTGGACCTCCTCATTTCTCACAGCTTTAAAAATTAGCCACCCAGAGAGTGGAGCTCTGTCCATCTAGGAGGGATCTTCTTTGTTGCTGAGCACAGAGCAAAATGCATCTAGCAATATAATTGAGTCATGCTGACTTGAGCATCTTAATCAAAGAATACGTTCTATGAAAATCACACTGGTTTGTAAGTCAGACATAGGAACATGAGTAAGCCATTTAGCTCCTGGAGCCTGTTCCGCCATTCAATGCGATCATGGCTGATATGTGACCTAACTCCATATACCCACTTTAACCAAAAGGTAATAAGGGATATGGGGCTAACAAAAATCTATCAATCTCAGATTTAAAATTAACAATTGAGCACATCAACTGCCATTTGTGGAAGAGAGTTCCAAACTTCTACCACCCTTTGCATGTAGAAGTGTTTCCTAACTTCACTCCTGAAAGTCCTGGCTCTAATTTTTTAGGCTCTGTCCCCTAGTCCTAGATTCCCCAACCAGTGGAAATAGGGTAGATAGAGAGAAACTATCCGTTCCCCTTAATATCTTGAAAACTTCGATCAAATCACCCCTTAATCTTCTAAATTCCAGGGAATACAATCCTAGTTTGTGTAATCTCTCCTCGGAATTTAACCCTTGGAGTTCTAGTAAATCTATGCTGCACTCCCTCCAAGGCCAATATATCTAAGGTGTGGTGCCCAGAACTGAACATAGTACTCCAGGTGTGATCTAATCAGGGCTTTGTATAGCTGTAGCATTATTTCTACCCCCTTATATTCTAGTCCTCTGGATATAAAGGCCAGCATTCCATTAGCCTTTTTGATTATTTTCTGTACCTGTCCATGACATTTTAATGATCTATGTACATAGACACCTAAGTCTCTTTAGACTGCTACTGTTTCGAGCTTTTCACCATTTACAAAGTACTCTGATCTATCCTTTTCAGGTCCAAAGTGGATGACCTCACACTTGCCTACACTGAAATCCATTTGCCACAATTTTGCCCAGTCACATAATCTATTAATATATCTCTGTAATTTTATGCTTCCATCTACACTGCTTACAATGCTGCCTATCTTTGTGTCATTGGCAAACTTGGAAATGTGGTGCTCTATCCCATCAACTAAGTAGTTAATAAATACATTGAATAGTTGAGGCCACCACCAGTCACATCCTGCCAATAAACCACTAGGTTTACATGAAGGTGCTAGTTATATATCAGATTTTACATTGTAACAAAACAATACAAGCGATTCTTGGTAGCAGTATTGAAAGGAACAACATTTTGACAAATCACAGGTTGTTCTCTCCCCTTCCCCAAACTTATGGCAGACAAGATAATGAGACATCAATATGTGTAGATATGTATGGACAGCCATAAGGGATTTGTGTAGAAGGCCCATTTAGGGCAAAACCCAACAGTTTAAATAGCAAGATGATTTGCTCCAAACCAAATTCAAATCCATTTATATAGTCTGGTTTAATTTACAATACAAATTAAATTCAGATTAAGAAACCCTTGTAAATTGTACCAAACGGATTTCTTAATTAGGTTTGCATTTGTTTACCTGGCTTTAAATTAAAAGCAGCTTATGCATTGTAGCAACAAATACTAAAAAAAAACATTTTAACTTTTAAAATGTTAAAGTGTAAATTGCATAAGTGTATGTTAAAAGGACAAAGCCATTATTGCTTCATGCCTTCTGATGTGCAAATTCAGGGAAAGACAAAACATTGTTCCACTGAAGTTAGCTGATTTAAGTGTATGCAGTTAATCGTTCTCTCCAGCTGCTCAAACCACAGGATCCCAGATGGTTAATGATTTCTTATTTACTCTTAAATTGTAGTCTTTACTTAACTATAGGTTCTGTCTTTTCATGCTATTACAGTTCCATTATGCGTGTTTATTTTTCCACTACTTACTTCATAGGTGGTTTTATTTTTATTATACGTTATACAGCTTTGAAATCAGGATTATTTACTGGAAAATAAATAAATCCATCATTTCAAATGTATATAAACAAAAGCACTTATAATTTGACTTTCATCAATATTTCGATTAAAATAAAATTAAACTTTTAAAAAAATTTTCTACCGGTTTATTTTTTAAAAATAGTATAATTGGAGGAGTTTCCAAATCCAACGGTGTGTGGAACTGAATAATCAATTATCATTGGCAGATGGTGTTCCGCAGGGGTCGGTGCTGGGTCCCCAACTCTTTACAATCTATATTAACGATTTGGAGGAGGGGACCGAGTGTAACATAGCAAAGTTTGCAGATGATACAAAGATGGGAGGGAAAGTGGAGAGTGAGGAGGACATAAAAAACCTACAAGGGGATATAGACAGGCTGGGTGAGTGGGCGGAGATTTGGCAGATGCAATACAATATTGGAAAATGTGAGGTTATGCACTTTGGCAGGAAAAATCAGAGAGCAAGTTATTATCTTAATGGTGAGAAACTGGAAAGTACTGCAGTACAAAGGGATCTGGGGGTCCTATTGCAAGAAAATCAAAAAGTTAGTATGCAGGTGATCAAGGCGGCCAACGGAATGTTGGCTTTTATTGCTAGGGGGATAGAATATAAAAACAGGGAGGTATTGCTGCAGTTATATAAGGTATTGGTGAGACCGCACCTGGAATACTGCATACAGTTTTGGTCTCCATACTTAAGAAAAGACATACTTGCTCTCGAGGCAGTATAAAGAAGGTTCACTCGGTTAATCCCGGGGATGAGGGGGTGGACATATGAGGAGAGGTTGAGTAGATTGGGACTCTACTCATTGGAGTTCAGAAGAATGAGAGGCGATCTTATTGAAACATATAAGATTGTGAAGGGACTTGATCGGGTGGATGCGGTAAGGATGTTCCCAAGGATGGGTGAAACTAGAACTAGGGGGCATAATCTTAGAATAAGGGGCTGCTCTTTCAAAACTGAGATGAGGAGAAGCTTCTTCACTCAGAGGGTAATAGGTTTGTGGAATTTGCTGCCTCAGGAAGCTGTGGAAGCTACATCATTAAATAAATTCAAAACAGAAAGACAGTTTTCTAGAAGTAAAGGGAATTAGGGGTTACGGGGAGCGGGCAGGAAATTGGACATGAATTTAGATTTGAGGTTAGGATCAGATCAGCCATGATCTTATTGAATGGCGGAGCAGGCTCGAGGGGCCGATTGGCCTACTCCTGCTCCTATTTCTTATGTTCTTATGTTCTTATGTTCTTATAATAATGTTCTCACTGCTTTGCCCCGGTAATACCTAAATATTGAACATTGTCCAAAGCTATGTACAGACAATGTAGTAGATGAACAATAAAAATTTCATTTATATAAAGCACCTTTAACATAATAAAACATCCCAAGTCCCTTCGCAGGAGCGCAATCAAACAAAAATTGACACCGAGCCAAAGGAGGAGACATTAAGGCAGATGACCAAAAGCTTGGTCAAAGAGGTAGGTTTTAAGGAGCGTCCACAGCTTTCTCAGCAATGTTATTGCATGAGAGAGGTGGAGAGACAGAACGGTTTAGGAAGGGAATTCTAGATCTTAGGGCCTGGAAGACTGAAGGCATGGCCCCCAATGTTGGGGCAAAGGAAGCGGGGGATACACAAGAGTCCAGAGCTTGAGGAATGCAGAGCTCTTGAAGGGTTGTAGGGCTGGACGAAGTTACAGAGATAAGGAGGAGCGAGACCACGATGGGATTTGAACACAAGGATGAGAATTTTAACATTGAGGATTTGCTGGACTGCTAGCCAATGTAGGTCAGGGATGATGGGTGGGACTTTGTGCGAGTTAGGATACGGGCAGCAGAATTTTGGATGAGCTTAAGCTTATGGCGAGTGTAAGATGGGAGGCCGACCAGGAGAACATTGGAATAGTCAAATCTGGAGGTAACAAAAGCATGGATGAGGACTTTAGCAGCAGATGGAAGGTGAAAGTAGGTGGTCTTTGTGATGGAGAGGATATGGCGTCTGAAACTCAGCATCAAAAATCATCTGCATCTGCTGCACATTCCACAGTTTTGCCAGCCAGAGAGGAGTAACAAGAAGGAAGAAGTAAAAACCCTTGGCAGAGAGCAATCGGAAAAAGTACATGCAGATGATGAAGATGTGTGTTATTATGACCCTTCAACTAAAACTCACTTAACTTTCTTAAATGTATATTGCCACAATCGCTCGTGTTGTAAGGAAGAGTGTTTTCTTGGATTAGTGCATTCTATTTCAAAAATAATTCTGTACTTCTTTTCCACCTCAGATTTAGTCCTGAATAAACATGCACTAATCCCCCCCCCGCCACACACACACACACACACACACACACACACTCCAGGCTTCTGGAAATATTTGCTTTTTTTTTTGGAAAGCATCATAATCACAACCATTTTAGTTATCGGGTTAAATTATTGTTGACTTTTCTAACATCTGTTTTATTTTATTAAGTTCTTTCATGTCAAATTTCCGAAATCCTTTGTAACGAATTCCACGAGCAGACTATAATGAGGCTTTTCTTAGTATGCCATTGCACACCACATCTAATAGATTGCTATATCCCTGCTGCCACAAATCACCTTGTGTGTCAGTAATTAAGAGGATCAAATTCAACACACCACCTTCAATTATCGAGCACAAACTGATGTATTCCAGCAACTTTGTCATCATTTGCTTTCCCAGTTTTCTTCATACCTGTCCTCATACAACATTCAGCAGGCGTGATCTCTAAAAAGCTGATAAAGACACCATCAAATTCAAAGCTTGACAACGGAGTTCAAATTCAACAGTTCCAATGTCAAAAATAACAAGGCAGGTACATTAAATAATGCTCTGGCCTCTCTATCTCTAAGGATTAAATTCCATTAAATTCAGGAATGCTGCTAGCTGCTTCTGCCAACAGCAGTTCAGCACAGCTGTGTAAAAGATGACCTACAGCTCTAGTATCATTTTAATAACTTTGTAGCGGAATATGAAAAAAACTTTAAAATTAAGTGGTAGCTTTTCACATACTTGACAGAGCAAGGTTTGAAATCCTGACTTCTTATAAGTTTAAATATATGTTAACAGAATACACTTGTGCTGGTTTAGAACAAAAGCAAAGATCTGCTCTGCCTGAAACAGGTCTTCAGCAAGTTTAGTTGGTGCCACTCAAGTGCAAAATTTGTTAAGTCTTCCATTCAGTTTGTGTTAATGTGAGGAAAATCCAATTTAAAGCTCTATGGATCAATGCAGCCCGTTATTGCTTCATGACGACCCCCATCCCCACCAAAATGAAAGTATTCTGTACAGGAAGAGCCAAGGGAAAATCATCATTAAAATCCAGTCACATATTCACATTTGAAATGCATACTTTCCAAATCCTATCAAAACTGATGGAAAGCAGCTGTTTTTCTTTCCATAGTTACATTCCATACACCCCTCCCTTCCCTCTGTAGTTACAATCCATACACCCCTCCCTTCCCTCCGTAGTTACATTCCATACACCCCTCCCTTCCCTCCGTAGTTACATTCCATACACCCCTCCCTTCCCTCCGTAGTTACATTCCATACACCCCTCCCTTCCCTCCGTAGTTACATTCCATACACCCCTCCCTTCCCTCCGTAGTTACATTCCATACACCCCTCCCTTCCCTCCGTAGTTACATTCCATACACCCCTCCCTTCCCTCCGTAGTTACATTCCATACACCCCTCCCTTCCCTCCGTAGTTACATTCCATACACCCCTCCCTTCCCTCCGTAGTTACAATCCATACACCCCTCCCTTCCCTCCGTAGTTACATTCCATACACCCCTCCCTTCCCTCCGTAGTTACATTCCATACACCCCTTCCTTCCCTCCGTAGTTACATTCCATACACCCCTCCCTTCCCTCCGTAGTTACATTCCATACACCCCTCCCTTCCCTCCGTAGTTACATTCCATACACCCCTCCCTTCCCTCCGTAGTTACATTCCATACACCCCTCCCTTCCCTCCGTAGTTACATTCCATACACCCCTCCCTTCCCTCCGTAGTTACATTCCATACACCCCTCCCTTCCCTCCGTAGTTACATTCCATACACCCCTCCCTTCCCTCCGTAGTTACATTCCATACACCCCTCCCTTCCCTCCGTAGTTACATTCCATACACCCCTCCCTTCCCCCATATGTTTATGTATCTTCAACTAGAAGAATGGGTTGTTATTATTATCAGAGTTTTCCACAGCTTTCTCAATGTTATTGCATGAGAGAGAGTGGCTACCATAAAAAGGCCTGTGGAGAAGCAAGTTCCATAGTGTCTATTTTATCACCCCAGAGGGAGATATCCTGTTGCACAAGGTATCCCAACTGGGAAGTGATAAGATTCACCCCATGTGTCTTGGTAGATTCAGGTTAACTTGGAAAAAACATTGGGACTGTAGGATTATGATGTTAGCGGACTAGCTGCTGAGAAACAAACCCTTAGTAACTGGACTCTAGCCATGTTGTTGACATGCTGGACATTGATGTCATTTGGTACAAATGTAGCCTGCTCTTACTTAGGACAGGATTGTTTGACGGCATTTGGACCGATCTTCCTACATTGAAAATAGGTTTAAGTATCTCAATTTATTTCACCCACACAGATATAGTCAAGTGTAGAAGTGTTTAGCTTCCAAAACATAAACAATATGTTACAGTATATAACTAGAGAAAATTTTAATAAGTACAGACATCTCTTGAATTTGATCCAGGTGGTTGTGGGAGCACAACATAAGATTAGGAGAAACAGCATCAGGCAAGTCAGACATTTCCAACAGCCTGATGCATGGTCAAGAGCATCGTCAGAGATGAGAAAAAGCCATTTGGCCTATCAAAGCTCATCTCTCTGGTATATTACCTCTCCATTCATGACATCTAATTACATTTTGAATAACCCTAATGTTTTTATCTCTATTATCTTGTTTGGTAGAGTATTCCAAAATTGAATCATTGTTTGAGTAAAGCTTTTCCTGATTGTAGTAAAATTATTTTTCACTAATTTCCATTTATACCCTCTGGTCCTACTTTGAAGTGATAATCTGGCTTAACCTCATTTATCTTTACAGTGAAATTTCTGGTACCTGTCCCATACATTTAAATCAGTCATCTACATTGCAACTGACAAGCCAGTCAATTTCCTTCACCCTCAGTGGTTAAGTATTGTATGTGGCCCCAAAGTCAGGATGAGCATTCATATTGTGCTTAAAGAATTGCTTTTGGTTTTCATTCCTCTGAAATAAAACACTGCTGAGACAACTGCATGTGTGTTTCTTCTTGTCCTGCATCTTGTATTCATTAGAAGTAATGCAGACCAGAGAAGGCAATTACAAACTGCTGCTATTAAGCATTCAATCCCCTGTATAAGCCTATAATAGGCTACTTAAATAGCAGTTTGTACCTGAAGAAGTCTGTGCTGCTCCAGTGATTGAACATTCATGGAACAAGCGAGAAGTTAAGAAAAGGACACTTTGAAGACAATGTTCTGCAGGCATTAACGGAGAAGATGAAGCATCTACAAGTCTGAGACAAACCTAAAATAAACTAGATTTAATCTAGCAGGAATTAACAGAGGTAAAAGATGTGCCTAGAACCAAGGATACCTAGGAGGAAGTGAAAAGGACGTTTTTGACCTAAAGGAAAGTTCCACAGTATACATCCTCTGTAATGGATCATATATGGACATACAGTTATATAAAATCTCTCAGCCGTTTAATTGTGAACATGTGGAGCAATAGAGGAGATCATTGGCAACATTGAAAGTACTTTGGTTGCAGCAGAACAGTATGCACATTATACAGTAAAGTATACATAGTCATCATCTTCTTACTCTGAGCGACAGGCAGTGGGAGCTTAAAGAAAAAGTTCTTCATTCCCTATGAGGAAGCCCTTATAATTCGGGCATAAATCGGGTGGGTGGTGGGTGGGGCATCCCACCCGATACAGTCAGCAGGAGGCCCGATCAATTTTCATGGTTGGGCCTCATTAACATTGAATTAGCGAGCAGTCAGCGCTAATCATTATAAGCAGCTCGCTGCTTGGAGGTGCAGGAAATCTGGTAGTGTGACCGATCTTGATGGGCCTGCAGCAGCACCTCAAAAAGGAGAGGGGTGGAAGCATCAGGAGTGAAAGGGAGCAGTGGGTTATGGTTACATGGAAAATCAGCAGCAAGGAGATCAAATGTTGGGAGCCTTTATGGCTCAAAACACACAAGCAACTGCAATAAAAATATGAGTGCCAAACCTGCTTCCAGCTTTCCCTTACTGCAGCTAAGGATTCCTTTAAATCGCATTGGAAATGGCTACCTCCCAGCTTCTACCACCTACCGTTTGTGGGCAGGTTGAGAAACTAGTGGTAGCAATGCTGGTGAGATGAAAATAGCGGTTGGGTCTCAACTGTGTCATTTGACCCCGATTTGCATATATTAATGAGTCCCCTGCCTGTTTCAGGTGGGAGCTCTTGCTGCCTAAATCAAGGTCTGCCCGAAAATTGGAACAGACGGACAACCAACAGTAAATCAATGGGTCCAAATTCCACGTGACTTTGGTTCCACTATCACCCTCTCAGGCAAAAATGGGGTTGGAGCAAGATAAAAATTGCCCCCAGTAACTTTTGTTTGCAAAAATGATCGTAAACTGAACAGTTTCTGTACCTTCACTATACATAGTAAGTTATTACAGTGCTACAGAAAAATACCCAAGAATGCAGTAGCAGCAATCCTGAACTCATTTTCTAGTTACACAATTGCCAAGATCCAATAGGGAGCCATTTGTGGATCAGCAGGAAGTCAACATTCAACAGCACCATGTCACCATCCTCCAGCTACTAAAATATCAGTCCAAAAACACACACCATGAGCCACTGAGGACCAGAAAACACTACAGAGCAAAGGTGTAGGTCACAGTTGATGAAGGGCTGGATTGGTGGCACAGGAATGCCAGGTACATGCTACATGGAGTATCTGCATGTCCATGAGCCCAGTAGAGTTAATTGCAGGTTTTAGCCTTGCAAAATGAAAATTCTGCATAAGCACCAAAATGTACACAAGTCATTTGTCCCTGTGGAAAGTAGGCTGTAAGGAGTTCAGAGTAGGGTCAAGGAATCCACCACCCAGATGTTTCGCCTAATGATGTAGGGCTGTACAAGGAACTCTACCATGAGCTATATTGCACTCTCAATGTCGACTGCATGAGACAGTGACTTGCATGTCAAGCTTAGTGGTAGAATGTCTCAGGAACTTTGGCAGCCATGTTGACATGGGTTTACCGACCTCTGTTCTCAAGGCTATGACATTTTCTCCTTTTCACAAAACGATGCCAGGATCCATAGAGCTTGCGAAAAGCCAAAGATCTTTACTCGGTCTCAGCGGGGGGTTTTATGAC
This sequence comes from Heptranchias perlo, assembly GCF_035084215.1. NCBI lineage: Eukaryota > Metazoa > Chordata > Chondrichthyes > Hexanchiformes > Hexanchidae > Heptranchias > Heptranchias perlo. The sequence goes on along the minus strand of NC_090351.1, from coordinate 21,811,132 downwards.
GAATTGGCTTACATTGGAGGCCACAGACTGACTCATAGCATCTGGCACCAATACCATTTCATGTCTCAGTGAGACCTCAGCATCTACAGGTATCATCCTGTCCCAATCCAAAGCAACTCAACGTCATATCTCCTAGGTAGGCACTAAATCTACCTCATGCACTACAGGAGAATCATTTAGGAGTAGAACATGAGGTAAACCATGTAGCACTTTTATACAGACTCAAGAGGAAGGCACAGTGGGGCATTGTGATAAACCCCCTAAAGGCTCTACACAAATGTGCAAGATGTGAATCATTTAAATATTGTTAAGACTCCTTATTTGCATACAGTCATGATAATAACATATTGTTGCCTTAGTACAAAACTGTTGCAAATGTTATCATAGGCAGTGGCCCTTACAAGGAACAAAGATTCCTGAGTTTGAACTGGTCAAGCAGTAATGGAGCTAAAAGTGAAGTAAACTGTTCAGGGTTAGGATTCAACGATGCCTCACTCCAGGTGCTACTGGATTGGGGGAGGAGGAGGAGGAGGGATGTGTTCTATCCGGCGGATGGGAGGAAGTGGCCTGCCTCTGCCACCAAGAAGGCCTGGCTCGAGGTGCCAGAGGAGGTCACCAGCAGCAGCAACATCTCCCACACCTGGGTCCAGTGCAGGAAGTACTTCAATGACCTAATTAGGTCTCAAAGTGAGTACACTTAATGATTCTCCTACATTCCGTCTTCTACATCACTGCTCCCACCCCCACCCCCCAACTCATTCTGCACTGCCAACACTACTCTATCACATCACTCCCCCCATCCACTTAAGGCTCATCCTCAATTCACCTGCACTTCCTCACCTCCCCATTAGTCATCCCACCACTGCCAGTCAACCCAATCCTCATACAATGTCATGGCTCTTTCTCATACTCACCCTCTGATGCATCTCTTTCACGGTCAGCTGCACCCAAACCAATGCATTCATCGGTTGGCTACCATCTCTCATTCACGCGCCTGGCTACCATCTCTCATTCACGCGCCTGTACTTTCTCCCATTATAGGAGAAGAAAGCTCAGAATGCACGGGAGAGGGCAAGGACCGGAAGGAGGCCGCAACAAATCATCGTCTTCACAGACATGGAGCCGGAGGTGCTGGAGCTCAGCCATCGGTGGGAGCACATTTGTGAGGTGCTGGAACAGGTGCCACGCGCACTCTCCACAATAGCGCAGGGGATGGAGGAGTCCAACTCCTGCATGAGTGGAATGGTGGCACAGGTACGGGAGGGCATCTCTGAGATACTGTCACAGGGACGTGAGCAACTCCCTGAGCTACTGTTACGGTTAAGTGCAGGAATGTCTGCGATGGAGAGAAGGCCAGCCTCCATTGAGCTTCAAGCACGACTCACAAATGAGCCCATTCAGGGCCTGACAACAGCCGTTCAGACTCACAGTGAACAACATTCTGCCGCCTTAAACAGGTGGGTAGATACATTAGCACTGGCCTTATAAGGCTTCACACATGTCCTCCAAACTGTTGTCCAGCAGAGTAGTAGGAGTGATGTGGGCCTGGCCCAGGGAAGTGATGATGGTGAAAGGAGACATGGAAGTGGGGACGCCACTCAAAGTGCCCCCACGTCTCACCGGTTGCCCTCCTTCTCAACCAGTACCCGCAATGCTGCCTCCTCTCCTGCACAGGTGCAGGTAGAGTAGTCTTTGGAGGGGGACTCACGGGCACCAAAACCCAGAGGGCGAGGCCCAAAAGCATCTAATTGGTCAGGGCATGAACAAGAACAACCTGCCACTACTTCTGCTGCGGCCACAGGGGATGCACCATGTCGAAGTAGTCAGAAGAGAAAGGCAAAGGTTTTGTAAGCACAACGGTGTTTGACAGTTGGTCATGTATTTTTTATTTATATTAGCTTTTTGTTAAACTCACATTAAATATTATTATTGTCACCACTACTGCCACGTCTTGGCCATTCTTGACTGGTTTCTGTAATAGGGCCCTTTCATGAGTTTCACCATGAACAGCAACACTTGATACCACCCATTGGGTCAAACTACAGTGGGTGTATGTGTAGTTGCAGGACTGTTTTGTGCAGGGAGGGTGGGGGGTGGGTGGGGGCTGGTGTGGGCACTGCTCTATCCAGGTGGTGTGAGGACTGGACTCTTCACACTGTCTGATGTTAGGAGAACCATTCACATATCAGTGACTCCCTGGCCTCACGAACAGCCAGGTGAACCGCTGCTCTGCCTATGGGTTGCTCAATGTGGGTGGCAGATGTGGATGGGGCCTTCTCAAGCGGTGCCCCTCTCTGCTCTTGTGCAGGTGCCTGTGATGCAGCACTGTGTTGTGGAGCTCCACATGGCTGAGGTGGACGTCGTGCCTGGAGGTGTTGCTAGTCCTCAGATGTAGTGATGAATGCAGCCATGGCACCCCCCCCCCCCACCCCCATCCTGACGGTGTAAGTTTGAGGGGGTCCGCAAAGTAGTTCAATATATTTGAACAGCAGAATTTTGAGTAGAAAGTAAGAATTTTCAGTGCAAACACAAAGATCTTGCAGCCAAAACTTTGTCTGAAATAACAGAGTGCCCTGCTGCAATAAGTGACCTTTGCTCCCATCTGTCAAAGAAGCATTTGAATCTCCCACTGGCTGCTGGATGAAACACATCCGTTGCAACATGGAGTGTTTCCCACAGCACGGTAAACACGCTGAGGATGCTTCAAAATCGCACCCTGCCAAAATTTGGAGAAAATAAATACTTCAAGTACTTAAACTATCTCAACAACTATTTAAATGATCATCCGCCGGCTTTAATTGCCGGCGGGACTTCCGCATTCGGGAGGCGCACGCGCACCCATACGCGTCAACGGGGAACCTGGAAGCCTGCGGGTTGGAGCCGGGTTCCAAACCCGAACGGCACTGCACTGATTTTCAGAGCCCCACCGCCCCCAACATTGCACTAGAAAATCAAGCCCATTGTAACTCTTCTCCCCTAGAAGCAATCTTGCCTTTTTCACAGGATTTCCCTAAAATGAAGGCATCAAGTCAACTGCCAGGGAATCAGGCATCGTGCATATGATTCCCTGCTGGTAATCACAAACAATCTGTATATTGCAGGAGTAGAACCTCTTGGGTTGACATAAGCCCCAAAATAGTGAGTGGAGGCTCGAATGACTATATGGGCACGATCAATAACTCACTCCACTCTCGGAAGACCAGACAAGTGGTAGAAGCCATTTCTTCCTTTGCTGTTGCTGTGGCCAGGGGAGTTGATTTAGGTGACTGTGTGGTGGGATAGAATGCCTGTAATTTCTTTGATGAAGCAATAAACCAACAAGCTAATTAACAATGCAGATATCACTTGTAAGAAACTGGAAGATGCCAGAAACAGTTGTGATCTAAACTGATACTTGTAAACAATTTTACAACACCAAGTTATAGTCCAGCAATTTTATTTTAAATTCACAAGCTTTCGGAGGCTTGGTGTTGTAAAATTGTTTACAATTGTCAACCCCAGTCCATCACCGGCATCTCCACATCTAAACTGATACTGGCAGTGATGTGTCAACAGTGAAAGGTGACTGCAGATCTTCCTGCAGCAAGAAAGAAATGTGGGTAACTGAAGCCCAGTTCACTGTAGAATCCTCAAGCACCAGTTCTCCGATTTATTGAGATAGCTTTGATATGGGTGATATCTTTGCTGGACATGATAATATCAAATGCAGGTGGTTCCTCTCCAAACAAATCTGAACCATATGGAGGCTCGAACCAGCGCCAAAACAATGAACAGAACGGATGCAAGGATGATTTAAATCAGAAAGGAAACAAAAAATGTTAGTGCCAACAAAAATACATACATAAAGGAAAGATGCACAAAAGAATAAAGGGAATAGAGGCACCAAAAGCAGCATCAACTATAAAAAAAGCAAACCCTCTTTCAGCATCAAGCAAAATCAACTGTGTCTTGTACAATTACTTCAACGGCTGGGAGCTGTTCTACCACAAACTCTTATTGTGAGAGATTCTCACACAATTCCTGTGCTTTCGTTCAACAGGGGACTGTTATGAAGCAATAGCTGTGACCTGCATATTTGTATTACTATTAAGCTCAATTCTCTTTAAGATGGGATTTCACAACAAATGGCCAAAACAAGAGAAGTGGGCATACCCCCAGATATTAAAAATCCCATTGCAAGAATGTACATTTTACACTTTTTTAAAAAATGTAACCAAAAGCAAATTTCAGGGCCTGCATTTTTCTCCTTTCAAAGTGGTTGTTTTGTACTTTTGTGGCTTTATAATTCACCAATTACATTCTACCATTCTGCAGTGTATTTCCCTGCAGGACACAATGCAGGCACAAGAAGCACGATTGTACTAAGAGGCGGATGCAACATAACCAGGAAAACAAACCACAATTCCCAGAAGTCAGTGAGCGGGCCCAGGCTTCCCTGCCCCCCTCCCTCCAGGTCTTCAGCAGTTCCAAGCTCCATTCTAACTTACAACCTAACTGTTTCCCAACAAGCCTCACTCAATCCGCTCTCATCTTCCATATAAAGTTCACTCCTCCCACTCTCCCTCCCAATAGGAGTTCTCCCCCCGCTGCGCTCTCTCCAGATATACTCAGACCCTCAACTTTAGGTATCCCCAAACCTTCCTCACATCTGGTGCAGCCTCAGGCCTGTTCCAGCCATGGACTTTGTTGGTCCACCCTGTTACCTCCTCCAGCACATTAATCGCTTTAATAAAAAGCTCATATTTAATCATAATTTATGTTGTTATGGGGCAAATTCACAATTTAAACATATGCATTGTTGAAATACAAAGATGTATGTAATTTTACACAAGCAAACATTTTAAAATCAGTAGAAGCAGTCGCAAAAGAGGAATAATTAATTATATTATATACAAAAATAGACTGAGGTTTGCAAACCAAAATATTAAAGACATTGTTAAAATAAATTGCTAAGGAAAGCAAACAAAGTTTCAATATTTACAGACCAGATTATTTAGACTATTATAATTTGTACTTTAAAATTAAAGGCCTGTAAATTGCTCTGAGTGGGGAACAAACGACACTTGCCGTTCCATAGATTTATACTAACCCACCAACTTACCACAGTCTTTACTGGGTGCACTTCCTCTAATAGGGAGCGGAGAAGAGTCCACTGTTCGCTCCAGCGAAGCCAGGACCCATGGAAGAAGTGAAAGGATCGATCAAAAGCAAAATACTGCAGATGCTAGAAATCCGAGATAAAAAAACAGAAAATGCTGGACAAGCTCAGCAAGTCAGGCAGCATCTATGGTTAACGTTTCAGGTCGAAAACCTTTTGTCAGAACTGCAGAGAGGATCAATCTCTCCCCTCGACCAGATTGCAGCATCGTTGAAATGCCGTGAAGAGTCAAAACCTTGAAGTACAGACTGCAACGTAAAAACCAGGAAGTGAAAGCTAAAACAATAAAATCATTTGTAAAATCAGTGAGAGACAACGAAAAAAAAGAGGGTGAGAAATAATCGAATTAAATAAGAGACAGAAGGAAAAAGTAAAAAAAGTTTTTAATTTAAAAATTTTTTAATGACCAAAAACTATTAAAGAGTAAACAATTTTACAACACCAAGTTATAGTCCAGCAATTTTATTTTAAATTCACAAGCTTTCGGAGGCTTCCTCCTTCCTCAGGTGAACGATGTCGAAATGAAATCCTCGAAATGAAATCGCATTTATAATTCATAGAACAATGCTTGGTGATTACAGACAGTTTTTTCAACTGCCCGTTGCCAAGGCAATCAGTGTGCAGACAGACAGGTGTTACCTGCAAGGTCTCAGAATATACAAATCACCAAAAAAAACAACAAACAAAAAAAACAGAGATAGAGAGGTAGAAACATAGAAAAGACAGCAACTGACCCGTTATATTAAAAACAGATAACATTTGTTCGCTGGTGGGGTAACGTGTAGCGTGACATGAACCCAAGATCCCAGTTGAGGCCGTCCTCATGGGTGCGGAACTTGGCTATCAATTTCTGCTCGACGATTTTGCGTTGTCGTGTGTCTCGAAGGCCGCCTTGGAGTACACTTACCCGAAGGTTGGTGGATGAATGTCCATGACTGCTGAAGTGTTCCCCGACTGGGAGGGAACCCTCCTGTTTGGCGATTGTTGCGCGGTGTCCGTTCATCCGTTGTCGCAGCGTCTGCATGGTCTCGCCAATGTACCATGCTCTGGGGCATCCTTTCCTGCAACGTATGAGGTAGACAACATTGGCCGAGTCACAGGAGTATGAACCATGCACCTGGTGGGTGGTGTCCTCTCGTGTGATGGTGGTATCTGTGTCGATGATCTGGCATGTCTTGCAGAGGTTACCGTGGCAGGGTTGTGTGGTGTCGTGGACGCTTTTCTCTTGAAAGCTAGGTAATTTGCTGCGAACGATGGTCTGTTTGAGATTGGGTGGCTGTTTAAAGGCGAGTAGTGGAGGTGTGGGGATGGCCATAGCGAGGTGTTCGTCGTCATTGATGACATGTTGAAGGCTGCGGAGAACATGGCGTAGTTTCTCCGCTCCGGGGAAGTACTGGACGACAAAGGGTACTCTGTTGGTTGCGTCCCATGTTAGTCTCCTGAGAAGGTCTATGCGATTTTTTGCTGTGGCCCGTCGGAACTGTCGATTGAGGAGTCGAGCGTCATATCCCGTTCTTACTAGGGCGTCTTTCAGCGCCTGTAGGTGTCCATCGCGTTCCTCCTCATCTGAGCAGACCCTGTGTATTCGCAGGGCCTGTCCATAGGGGATGGCCTCTTTGACGTGGTTAGGTTGGAAGCTGGAAAAGTGGAGCATCGTGAGGTTGTCTGTGGGCTTGCGGTAGAGTGAGGTGCTGAGGTGCCCGTCTTTGATGGAGATTCGTGTGTCCAAGAAAGAAACTGATTCTGAGGAGTAGTCCATGGTGAGCTTGATGGTGGGATGGAACTTGTTGATGTTGTCGTGTAGTCTCTTTAGTGATTCCTTGCCGTGGGTCCAATATAAGAAAATGTCGTCGATGTATCTGGTGTATAGTGTTGGTTGGAGGTCTTGTGCAGTGAAGAAGTCCTGCTCGAACTTGTGCATGAAAATGTTGGCGTATTGGGGTGCGAATTTGGTCCCCATGGCTGTTCCGTGTGTTTGGGTAAAGAACTGGTTATCGAAGGTGAAGACATTGTGATCCAGGATGAAGCGGATGAGTTGTAGGATGGCGTCCGGAGATTGGCTGTTGTTGGTGTTGAGTATCGATGCTGTCGCAGCGATGCCGTCATCGTGGGGGATACTGGTGTATAGTGCCGAGACGTCCATCGTGGTGAGAAGTGTTCCTGGTTCAACTGGTCCGTGGGTACTGAGTTTTTGTAGGAAGTCTGTAGTGTCGCTTTTCCAGCTTCCACCCTAACCACGTCAAAGAGGCCATCCCCTATGGACAGGCCCTGCGAATACACAGGGTCTGCTCAGACGAGGAGGAACGCGATGGACACCTACAGACGCTGAAAGACGCCCTAGTAAGAACGGGATATGACGCTCGACTCATCGATCGACAGTTCCGACGGGCCACAGCAAAAAATCGCATAGACCTCCTCAGGAGACTAACACGGGACGCAACCAACAGAGTACCCTTTGTCGTCCAGTACTTCCCCGGAGCGGAGAAACTACGCCATGTTCTCCGCAGCCTTCAACATGTCATCAATGAGGACAAACACCTTGCTATGGCCATCCCCACACCTCCACTACTCGCCTTTAAACAGCCACCCAACCTCAAACAGACCATCGTTCGCAGCAAATTACCTAGCTTTCAAGAGAAAAGCGTCCACAACACCACACAACCCTGCCACGGTAACCTCTGCAAGACATGCCAGATCATCGACACAGATACCACCATCACACGAGAGGACACCACCCACCAGGTGCATGGTTCATACTCCTGTGACTCGGCCAATGTTGTCTACCTCATACGTTGCAGGAAAGGATGCCCAAGAGCATGGTACATTGGCGAGACCATGCAGACGCTGCGACAACGGATGAACGGACACCGCGCAACAATCGCCAAACAGGAGGGTTCCCTCCCAGTCGGGGAACACTTCAGCAGTCATGGACATTCATCCACCGACCTTCGGGTAAGCGTACTCCAAGGCGGCCTTCGAGACACACGACAACGCAAAATCGTCGAGCAGAAATTGATAGCCAAGTTCCGCACCCATGAGGACGGCCTCAACCGGGATCTTGGGTTCATGTCACGCTACACGTTACCCCACCAGCGAACAAATGTTATCTGTTTTTAATATAACGGGTCAGTTGCTGTCTTTTCTATGTTTCTACCTCTCTATCTCTGTTTTTTTTTGTTTGTTGTTTTTTTTGGTGATTTGTATATTCTGAGACCTTGCAGGTAACACCTGTCTGTCTGCACACTGATTGCCTTGGCAACGTGCAGTTGAAAAAACTGTCTGTAATCACCAAGCATTGTTCTGTGAATTATAAATGCGATTTCATTTCGAGGATTTCATTTCGTTCACCTGAGGAAGGAGGAAGCCTCCGAAAGCTTGTGAATTTAAAATAAAATTGCTGGACTATAACTTGGTGTTGTAAAATTGTTTACAACTTTCTAATATGGTTCAACATGTAATGATTAATTCTGAATGTGAATTTTGCATATAAGGTAAAGGCAACACTGACTCAAAGACTTCTGCAGGCAAGAGAAATTGTGTCAAATTTCACCACTAATATTCAGTATGCATTTTTCATTTGGGTGACTAAATCAGCCTATTTCTTATTGATGATTGGATGGAGTATGTATACTTTTGTTCAAATGCTGCATTCAATGAACATTGGGAACTGCAGATTTTCTCCAGTGTCACGGGAAGGTCCATGCAGGCCAACAATGTGCAAACTGCATTGGTTACCTGTTTGGTAAGGTTGGGAAGCATCCACACGGAGAAGAAAATGATGTCCTGACAGCACTTCATCTCTAAAGGCAGGGAGTGAAACCATCTCATGAGTGCTCTGTGTCTCTGCAGGCATGTATGCGACCTCATTTACACGATAGATGTGCCTCCAATGATGTTAGTCTCAGACGCACTTTCATAGTGTAAATAGGGTATCAAATGAATTACTTTCCTTCTGGAGTTTCCTGTCATGCACATCGACATTGCATCACTCCAGTACAATACAAGTGCACTCCAGTCAATCATTTCTACTTATACGTTTCAGAGTCATTTTAGGCATTGTTTTCAATACTCATCTTTCCTCAAAATGTTTCTTTCCAACAATAAGACATCCACTCAGAATAGCTTTTGTGTGAGACCAAACAATTCAATAGTCCAACTAATGGCTTGTATTATTTATACCATGAATAGAGCCATCTGGACAACCCACAGGTGACAATGTAATGTTGCTCAGCTTCTACTCAGACTAGAAATATCTTAAATTATTGCTGAGTCTTTTACATGGCATTTCTATTATGCACACATGTTCAGCACAGAAGGCAGCCATTCGGCCCATCATGCCTGCGCAGGCTCTTTGAAAGAGCTATCCAATTAGTCCCATTCCCCTGCTCTTTCCCTATAGCCATGTAATTTTTTCTCCCTTCAAGTATTTATCCAATTCCCTTTTCAAGGTTACTATTGAATCTGTTTCCACCACCCTTTCAGGCAGTGCATTCCTGATCACAACAACTCGCTGCATTAAAAAAATGTTTCCTCATGTCGCCTCTGGTTCTTTTGCGAATCACCTTAAATCTGTGTCCACGGGTTACCGACCCTTCTGACACCGTACAGTTTCTCCTTATTTACTCCATTCATGATTTTGAACACCTCTATCAAAATCTCCTCTTAACCTTCTCTGCTCCAAGAAGAACAACCCCAGCTTCTCCTGTCTCTCTACATAACTGAAGCCCTTCATCCCTGGTACCATTCTACTAAATCTCTTCTGCACCCTCTCTAAGGTCTTGACATCCTTCCTAAAGTGTGGTGCCCAGAATTGAACACAATACTCCAGCTGAGGCCTAACCAGTGTTTTATAAAGGTTTAGCATAACTTCCTTGCTTTCGTACTCTATGCATCTATTTATAAAGTCAAGGATCCCATATGCTTTTTTAACAGCCTTCTCGACATGTCCTGCCACCTTCAAAGAATTGGTACATACACCCCAGTTCTCTCTGTTCCTACACTCCCTTTAAAATTGTACCATTTATTGCCTCTCCTCGTTCTTCCTACCAAAATGAATCATTTCACATGTCTCTGCCCATTTCCCCAGTCTATGTCCTCCCGAAGTCTGTTACTATCCTCCACATTTTTCCAAGTTTCATGTCATCAGCAAACTTTGAAATTATACCCTATATACCAAAGTCCAGGTCATTAATATATATCAAAAAAAGCAGTGGTCCTAAAACTGACTCCTGGGGAACACTGTTGTATATTTCCCTTCAGTCTAAAAAACCACCGTTCTCTGCTTTCTGTCCTTTGGCCAATTTTGTATCCATGCTGCACTATCCCTTTACTCTCATGGGCTTTAATTTTGCTAACAAGTCTATTATGTGGTACTTCTTCAAATGCCTTTTGAAAGTCCATACACACAACATCAACCCTCTCCGTTACTTCATCAAAGAATTCAAATCAAGTTAGTCAAACAAGATTTTTCTTTAACAAATCCATGCTGACTTTCATTTATTAGCCCATACTTTTCCAAATGCCAATTAATTTTTTACCCGGATTATTGTCTCTAAAAATGTTTCCCCACCATCAACGTTAGGCTGACTGACCTGTAATTGTCGGGTTTAACTCTCTCCTCTTTTTTGAACAGGGGTGTAACATTTGCAATCCTCCAGTCCTCTGGCACTATTCCCATATCTAAGGAGGATTGGAAGCTTGTGGCCAGAGCCTCCACAATTTCCACCCTTACTTCCCTCAGTAACCTAGGATGCATCCCATCTGGACCTGGTGATTTTTCTACTTTACTGCTGCGCTTTTTAAATAGTTTTGAAGATTCAAATAGAGAGAAAACACTTGTATTACAGGTCCAGGAGCTCCTGCAAGGCTGTCTGATGCCATCTTGAGCATCTACAACAGAAATGGTGGCAAGTCACATCTTTTTGTCAAGAACAGTCCTAAAAAAAAAGAGAACAATAGTGCATGAGGTTTTGGGTGGGGGGGCGGGATTCAATGAGCATGGAGAGTGTGGTACAGAAGGAAAACCAGCTTGTTCTTTCTATTCTTATGTGGCAATTTGTATGGAAACTATCACTCTCCAGTGGACACGTTTTGACCTCTGCTGTAGTTTGACACAGCTGCTCTGTTAATTAGAAGTATAGCCTGTAGCAATTTAACACCATTAAAACTGATTCACTCATTAGAATATTGAATTAAATCACACATAATTACTGAAATGTTATAAATTAGAAGTCAGACAATTAAAATCAGAGGTATATTGTCTGTTTCATAATAATTAAAGTATGAAAAATCAAAGGCCAAAGGCACATCAGCAGACTTTCATTTTATAAATAATAATCGGAATGAAAAATACATTATCTTTCATATTTGTATACACACTAATGTGTCAAGAATTCACTTTTTAATAAGCACAATTCTTTTAAACTATTTTACAATAAAGGCTTTTCCTCAACCTAGAAGCAAAGTGGATTTTTTTTAAACTGGAGTAAAGAACTTGCATATTTAGCACTTTTTTAAAGCTAAAAATGACCCAAAGTGGTAGGATGTATTCCATTAAGATGTTAAACTACTTTCCATCGGTCTTCCAAATTTTTGTTTTTCTAGACTCCTTCATATGTCCAGCTGATACAACAGTTCCAATGGAATACCAGACAATGTAATGTTAGTTATGTACATCATGTTAGTGAACTGCAAGTTCACAAGATTACCTGCTGCTTTGAATCTGAATTTAACACACTCCCTCACGCATTATGGGAAACAGTCAAAAGGGTTGGTTGAGTATTGAACAGAATCATGTTTTTACAGAACTCTTGTGCTTTGATGCTCCTTATCTCCAATTCCATCCCACTGTATTTACCACAGGGAAATCTCTAAACAGTGTGGTTCAGATTATAGGTATTGACTTGTTTAAGTCCCCAAAGCCTTCAATACAAGTGGAAAGGCTGATTAAGAGATAAGCTTTTTCTCTATCAAGATTAATAGAACAGATGGATATCCAATTAATCATGTCTATTTTAATCACTGATAATTTTGCCCCAATTTCCCTCCTTCCAGCAATATTTTAACCTAGTGATTGCCATTTTCTATACCTGCAAATTATGCACACCAAAGCAATTCCTAGAAATTAATTTGATCCTCCCAGTTTCAACAAAGCCAACTGAATTAATCCATGTAATAAGCATTGTTTTGTGCACTACATGCAAAACCTTCTTCATAAGCACAGGTACATTACCAAGGCTAACCTTTGCTTAAGTTAGAAATACAGGCTTCCCATCAAAACCATATAGCCTCCCATAATTCAAACATTACTTCATTGTTAGTTTTCTTAGTAGTCCAAAGTCCAGCACTTTTGATTTATTTTGTGAATTTTATGTGCAAAGTCCTAGAAAATGAAGCAATTTTCCATTTCAGGCAGCCTGTGAACTATCAGGCACTGCCAGGTATAGCATTGTTAGATGCAGAGCAAAGCTCCCTCTAACCTGTTCAAATCTCAGAAGAGCACTCTCCGCTGCACTAGTGTGGCATTTTCCACACCATCCATCCTTTGCTTTCTCTGAGTGAGATTATTAATTGTGTCAATTAGGACTAATTTAAGGATAGTTCTGCGCTCTAGACTCCCAAGACTGCCTAACGGTTGGATTCTTAATTAAATATGCTACAATTAATGTCTCATAACGCGCACTAATGCAAAATTCGGGAGCTTTATGCCTTCCCTTTCTAAAGAGAGATGTGGAACATTATTATTTTCTTTATAGCATCTCTAAGTAGCCTTCATGCTAGGATGTTTGACATCAGGAAGTATGTCATACTAAGCAGTGCACTTAATGTTAAATATACAGGAAAAGAAAATCCTCCATTAGTAACAGATAAGACTTTCACACTACACAACAGGAGACAAGTGGGAAAAAACACATCTCATTATGTGGTGTAGCCACATGGAGTTTCATGGGGACAGTAGTTGTTCGGAGCGGTGAACCAACAGTGCTCACCACTCCATAGATTAATACTAACCCACTAACTTTAGTTCGGGCACTTTCTGTAATAGGAAGCAGAGAAGAGCCCAACGTCAGTTCAAGCGAAGCTAGGACCCTGGGAGAAGAGAGAGGATCACACTCTCTCCTCGACCAATCAGATCGCAGCATTTTTGACAAGCTGCATTCACTGTCTCTGCAGACTTGGAGCGTTAAAGCAGAAAGTGAACGGTACAACATTTTAAATCAATGTAAAAAGTTATAGACAGTGGAAAAAAATAGTAAGAAATAATTGAAGAGAGACAGAAGGGAAAGAAAAATTATTTTTTAAAAAATAACCATAAACTATTAAAATAAGGAGTAATGAGACTTTAAATTTTTTAAGTTAATTTTTATTATTTAGCAGTCATTAAGACTTACCATGCTGCTAAAACTTATTTTAGATATGGTATTTTTGAGTGTACCTGTTTTGTGGCGTAATTAATTACTTTCCAGCTGGTAAAATAAGCAAGTTTGCACTGTTTCAATGATTTCTCTGATTGCAACGTGCGATATCCCTAAGCTGTCATATCGCCAGTGAACCAGTAGGAGCAAGTTCCAGATTTCCGCGTTTCACTGCACACGTGCGAACGCCAGAACTTGCTCCTCCATTTCGCCATTAACAAGGGTGAGCACTTACCGTTATTTTGTAAGCAATTTCTGCCCTATTAACTTTACGAATCAAAAAAGGCTTTGGTCAAGCAGCTTTGTTAAAAATACTTCAGAGGTAGCAAAGCAGAAGCTGTACTGTGCCATTGTAGTTTCGAAGCCTGCAGCATGTTATTTACACCAAAAAAAGATAAGCATTTGGCTAAAAAATACCTACCTGAAACAAAAAGTTCAATGACCTTCCAGGGCAGGAAAGAGAACACTGGCTACTCTCCTTTATCTTCCTTGGGCACCAGCGCACTCTTCATCCCCTAAAAGTAACAGCTGTACAACTAACCTTCACTAACAGTCTGGTTAAGGAGCGCACTAACTTAAGATCTTACAGTATGGCTACCTAACTGCCCTCACAGCAATTACTTAATGCACAACCAGAAAGCTCCTTCCTCCACTTTATCAAGGCAATACCACCACATCTCTTACTTCAGCTCTCCTATGGCACCTGGTACACACACCTCAATTGCTAACTAATTTACTCAATCTTACTGCAGGATACATACATATATACCCTGGACTTGGGTATAGTTTGCAGATGGCACGAAACTCGGAAATGTAGTAAACAGCGTGAAGGATTGTAACAGACTTCAGGAGGACATAGACAACTGGTGAAATGGGCAGACACATGGCAGATGAAATTTAATGAGAGAAGTGTGAAGCGATATGCTAGCAAGAATGAGGAGAGGTAATATAAACCAAATGGTACAATTTTAAAGGAGGTACAGGAACAGAGGGACCTGGGGGTGCACATACAGAAATCTTTGAAGGTGGCAGGACGAGTTGAGAAGGCTGTCGAATAAGCATATGGGATCCTGGGCTTTATGACTAGAGGCATAGAGTACAAAAGCAAGGAAGTTATGCTAAACTTTTATGGAACACTGGTTAGGCCACAGCTGGAGTATTGTGTTCAATTCTGGGAACCGCACTTTAGGAAGGATGTCAAGATAATATCTAGTGGGGTCCGTCCTCCTTAAATACTGCTCAACTCCCCTTTGCTTCATTCTGTGGCTACATTATCACTGCAAAAAGTAATTCCCAGCTGCTGAAATTACGACTGAAACTCTTCAGCTTCAGAAACTCCTCACTTCCGCCTGTCTCAGCTGATCCTGGCAGCAGCTGCACTTTATAATTTTCGATCAAACTTGCCGCGAGTGCTTTGCGAGTGTAAAAGGAGGAAACTTGGAGCTGCAGCTCCACTGTCCTTCATTAGAATATATTTATTGGGACTTGGTGGATGGGTCGCGGGAAGGGCCAAAATGCACAAGGGAATTCAATGTGGGGGGGCGCAGAAACATCGAAAATAGGAGCAGGAGTAGGCCATTCAGCTAGTTGTGCCTGCTCCACCATTAAGTATGATCATGGCTGATCCTCTATCTCAATACCATATTCCCACTCTCTCCCCATACCCCTAGATGCCTTTTGTGTCTAGAAAGCTATCTCCTTCTTAAATATATTCAGTGACTTGGCCTCCACAGCCTTCTGTGGTAGAGAATTCCATAGGTTCGCCACCCTCTGAGTGAAGAAATTTCTCCTCATCTCAGTCCTAAATGTCCTACCCCATATCCTGAGACTGTGATCCCTCATTCTAGAACCCCCAGCCAGGAGAAACATCCTCCCTGCATCCAGTCTGTCTAGCCCTGTCAGAATTTTATACATTTCAATGAGATCCCCTCTCATTCTTCTAAACTCTAGTGAATACAGGTCCTAGTGGACCCAATCTCTCCTCATACAACAGTCCTGCCATACCAGGAATCAGTCTGGTGAACCTTCGCTGCACTCCCTCTATGCCAAGTATATCCTTTCTTAGGTAAGGAGACCAAAACTGCACACAATACTCCAGGCGTGGTCTCACCAAGGCCCTGTATAACTGCAGTAAGACATCCTTGTTTCTGTTCTCAAATCCTCTTGCAATGAAGGCCAACATACCATTTGCCTTCCTAACTGCTTGCTGCACCTGCACGTTTGCTTTCAGGAACAGCTGAACAAGGACCTCAGGTCCCTTTGTACATCGATATTTCCCAATCTATCACCATTTAAATAATACTCTGCCTTTCTGTTTTTCCTTCTGAAGTGGATAACTTCACATTTATCCATGTTATACTGCATCTGCCATGTATTTGCCCACTCACTCAACTTGTTGAAATCGCCTTGAAGCCTCTTTGCATCCTCCTCACAACTCACAATCCCACCTAGTTTTGTGTCATCAGCAAACTTGGAAATATTACATTTGGTCCCGTCATCTAAATCATTGATATAGATTGTGAATAGCTGGGGCCCAAGCACTGATCCCTGCGGTACCCCATTAGTCACTGCCTGCCACCCCAAAAAAGACCCATTTATTCCTACTCTCTGTTTCCTGTCTGTTAACCAATTTTCAATCCATGCCAGTATATTACCCTCAATCCCATGTGCTTTAATTTTGCACACTAACCTCTTATGTGGGACTTTATCAAAGGCCTTCTGAAAATCCAAATACACCACATCCACTGGTTCTCCCTTATCTGTTCTAACAGTTACATCCTCAAAAAACTCCAGTAGGTTTGTCAAACACGATTTCCCTTTCATAAATCCATGTTGACTTTGTCCAATCCTGTTGATATTTTCTAAGTGTCCTGTTATCCATCCTTTATAATAGACTCGAGCATTTTCCCTACCATTGATGTTAGGTAGATCGCCTTTGGGGCAGAAAACAGCTTCAGCCTCATTTTGCTACCAAAAGAAGTGACTTCCCTCATTATACACTGAAATTATGCTGAAAGCAGCATTGAAACTCTAGGCCCTTGTGTTGTTAGTAGACCTCTGCTAATATTATGGATCCCAACACACCATGTTAACCCATTCCTTTCCAATTCTCCCATCTCCGGTATGCTCAAATTTAAAAAAAAGGTGGACTATAGAGTGACATATCTGGATAAGAAATTGTTTGTCTAGGATTAAAATAGGAGAACAGATGATAATATTATGACAAAAGCATTAAACTAATTAAAGTATTAGTCTATTAAACTGGTGTAATCCTATGATGAATCTTAGATCTCCAGAATGACCTATATGTTACATTAAACTGATTTGCATATAAATGGATTTGACCATACTAGCATATCAAAGTGTGCTTTTTTTAAATTCCCTGAAATTTCTCAGTATGTGTCTAAATCCAGAAAGGCCCACGCAGGAAAATAAAAAAGATAGTATCTGCTCACCCTAGTGATTTTTAGAGGCCCAGCATTATTTGCCACTCAAATATGTGTCATTCTGCACTAAAGAGCTGTCAGTTTTGGTGCCTACTGTAGAGTATACATCTTTTCCTTCTTTCTGACATAAGTAACATCAGCTAGTATGGTCATCAGAAAACCTCCTGCTTATTACCACCGACTGTCCTCCCTCAGCTGATGAATCAGTCCTCCTCCATGTTGAGCACCACTTGGAGGAAGCACTGAGGGTAGCAAGGGCACAGAATGTACTCTGGGTGGGGGACTTCAATGTCCATGACCAAGAGTGGCTCGGTAGCACCACTACTGACCAAGCTGAAGGACATAGCTGCCAGACTGGGCCTGCGGCAGGTAGTGAGTGAACCAACACGAGGGAAAAACCTACTTAACCTCGTCCTCACCAATCTACCTGTCGCAGATGCATCTGTTCATGACAGTATTGGTAGGAGTGACCACCGCACGCTCCTTGTGGAGATGAAGTCCTGTCTTCACACTGAGGATATCATCCAATATGTTGTGAGGCACTACCACTGTGCTAAATGGGATAGATTCAAAACAGATCTAGCAGCACAAAACTGGGCATCCATGAGCCACTGTGGGCCATCAGCAACAGCAGAATTGTATTCCAGCACAATCTGTAACCTCATGGCCCGGCATATTCCTCACTCTACCATTACCAACAAGCCAGGGGATCAACTCTGGTTCAATGAGGAGAGTAGAAGAACAAGCCAGGAGTAGCACCAGGTGCACCTAAAAATGAGGTGCCAACCTGGTGAAGCTACAACTCAGGACTACATGCATGCTAAACAACGGAAGCAACATGCAAGAGACAGAGCTAAGCAATTCCACAACCAACGGATCAGATCAAAGCTCTGCAGTCCGGCCACATCCAGTCGCGAATGGTGGTGGACAATTAAACAACTAACAGGAGGAGGAGATTCTGTAAACATTCCCATCCTCAATGATGGCGGAGTCCAGCACGTGAGTGCAAAAGACAAGGCTAAAGCGTTTAAAAACAATCTTCAGCCAGAAGTGCCGAGTGGATTATCCATCTCGGCCTCCTCCCGATATCCCCACCATCACAGAAGCCAGTCTTCAGCCAATTCAATTCACTCCACGTGATATCAAGAAATGGCTGAGTGCACTGGACACAGCAAAGGCTATGGGCCCCGACAACATCCCGGCTGTGGTGCTGAACACTTGTGCTCCAGAACTAGCCGCGCCTCTAGCCAACCTGTTCCAGTACAGCTACAACACTGGCATCTACCCGACAATGTGGAAAATTGCCCAGGTATGTCATGTCCACGAAAAGCAGGACAAATCCAATCCCGCCAATTACCGCCCCATCAGCCTACTCTCAAATCATCAGCAAAGTGATGGAAGGTGTCGGCGACAGTGCTATCAAGCAGCACTTACTCACCAATAACCTGCTCACCGATGCTCAGTTTGGGTTCCGCCAGGACCACTCGGCTCCAGACCTCATTACAGCCTTGGTCCAAACATGGACAAAAGAGCTGAATTCCAGGGGTGAGGTGAGAGTGACTGCCCTTGACATCAAGGCAGCATTTGACCGAGTGTGGCACCAAGGAACCCCAGTAAAATTGAAGTCAATGGGAATCAGGGGGAAAACTCTCCAGTGGCTGGAGTCATACTTAGCACAAAAGAAGATGGTAGTGTTTGTTGGAGGCCAATCATCTCAGCCCCAGGACATTGCTGAGGGGGTTCCTCAGGGCAGTGTCCTAGGCCCAACCATCTTCAGCTACTTCATCAATGACCTTCCCTCCATCATAAGGTCAGAAATGGGGATGTTCGCTGATGATTGCACAGTGTTCAGTTCCATTCGCAACTCCTGAGATAATGAAGCAGTCCATGCCTGCATGCAGGCTCGGGCTGATGAGTGGCAAGTAACATTCGTGCCAGACAAGTACCAGGCAATGACCATCTCCAACAAGAGAGAGTCTAACCACCTCCCCCTGACATTCAACAGCATTACCATCACCGGATCCCCCACCATCAACATCCTGGGGGTCACCATTGACCAGAAACTTAACTGGACCAGCCATATAAATACTGTGGATACAAGAGCAGGCACGAGGCTGAGTATTCTGCGGTGAGTGACTTACCTCCTGCCTCCCCAAAGCCTTTCCACCATCTAAAAGGCACAAGTCAGGAGTGTGATAGAATACTCTCCACTTACCTGGATGAGTGCAGCTCCAACAACACTCAAGAAGCTCGACACCATCCTGGACAAAGCAGCCCGCTTGATTGGCACCCCATCCACCACCCTAAACATTCACTACCTTCACCACCGGCACACAGTGGCTGCAGTGTGTACCATCCACAGGATGCACTGCAGCAACTTGCCAAGGCTTCTTCGACATCACCTCCCAAACCCGCGACCTCTACCACCTACAAGGACAAGGACAGCAGGTACATGGGAACAACACCACCTGAACGTTCCCCTCCAAGTCACACACCATCCTGACTTGGAAATATATCGCCATTCCTTCATCGTCGCTGGGTCAAAATCCTGGAACTCCCTTCCTAACAGCATTGTGGGAGAACCTTCAACACACGGACTGCAGCGGTTCAAGAAGGTGGCTCACCACCACCTTCTCAAGGGCAATTAGGGATGGGCAATAAATGCTGGCCTCGCCAGTGACGCCCACATCCCATGAACGAATTTTTAAAAAACTCATTTTTGTTCAGTAGCTCAAATCTCCTAAAGGTGTGTATAGAAGTTAAATGGCATAAGTCAAAAAAGAAATTAGGTTGAAAGCTGTAATGCTTCATAGTTACTAAATGCAATAACTTTGTGATTTAAAAATACTCACCACATTTTGGTGATGTGCCAAAAGTCACAGCTTTAACTCGTCCTCTTGTATGAAATTTAAAAATTATTGTATTAATGCTGCTT
Organism: Heptranchias perlo; assembly: GCF_035084215.1. Taxonomy (NCBI): domain Eukaryota; kingdom Metazoa; phylum Chordata; class Chondrichthyes; order Hexanchiformes; family Hexanchidae; genus Heptranchias; species Heptranchias perlo. The sequence continues at coordinate 21,791,179 of NC_090351.1, read as the reverse complement.
TGGGTTCAGGGATATTACCCCAAATTATAAAATGTTTTTAAAAAATTTGTATGAAAATAGTTCAAGGAAAAAAGATACAATTTGTGGGTGTGTCAAATTTGATGCACAGAGCTTGTAGGAGAATAAATATAACGGGAGTTTCCACATATTTTGTCAAAGTTAATTTTAGTCATTTTAAATAAATTTCACTTTAAATAGACACGATAAGAAAATCAGTATTGGTAAGAAACTAGTTTTGATTTTAATTTCCATTTAAAAATGGTCATCTGCTCTTTTAAATCCAATCTAAAAAGAGCCCAGCCCAGTGATTCTATACATCTGGAACTCATTAACAGGAGATGTAACCAAACCAAAAAAACAGCTGATCTGCTCTTCCTGTACATTGGGTGAAGAAACATAGCCAAAATTTTCAGACAACTCATTCTGATATTGCATATAAATGTAGAACAAAATCCCTCTCAGCACAAAACAAGGCACAATGACATTAGGGTAACATTTCCATTCTACTTTTGATCATTATTAATGATTAGAAGTCATTCAAAAATAAATGCAAACTGGATACTTCTCTCTCTCACTCAGAATGATGCCCAAATTGACTTGTCTGCATTAAACCTTACTGCATGGAATAAAATAATGTCATTTTTGCCCTGATTTCATGAGCTATTTCAAAGATTTTTCATGTTCTAAATTAAGTAGGAATGTGTGAATGAGACAGAAGTTCAATCTTTCATCAGGCTGAGGTCCAGCTAATATTATACTTCATGGAAATTCAATTATATATTGCCTATTCTTGCAATTTTGTTCAGAATTTTTTTTTTTACTTACAATGCAGTCACATTTTAGAAGAGCCAGATAGCAGCTGATTCCACTGTTACCTTATTACATTCACCAGTTCCAAGGACAATGTGGTCATAGGTGACCAATCCACAAGAGAAACAATTGTTTCAAGTGTCAGTTAATTTTTGTTTGAATCATTACAATCTGAAAAACTAATCATCAAAAATAAAAGCAGACTCAGACGCAGCTATTTTTGGGATATATACATTTTTACAATGCATAGTGAAAAGAATCTTTAAATGATTGTACTAATTAAACAAAACATTAAGGTAATTTTGACAAAAGCAGACACATTAGAAAACTGTTTCTTCACTTACCGAGTGAGCATATATAATATATGCACATTTCTTTCTTTCGCAAATGCATTATATTTTAAGGTTAGATTTTACTGCACATTTGATGTCAGGTGAAGTTTTGAAATTGTAATCTAACTAGTAAGGATGTTTTCATCAGTATTAATAGAACTGCACACATTCCAATGCAGGTTTGGCACAGTTGTAAACAATTACCACCAATGAACTAAAAATATAAATTTGCTGATGACAAGGGGGCAGATCCAATTAACTCAAGGAACTCTGGTTGGTTATTTTTGGACCAGGGTTTATTCCTGATACTAGAGTTTGTCTTTTTTTAATGCCTGACATAATTTTCAACATAAAATGAGTGTTTAAAACTTGCTGATGGAATATGATGAATCACTAATGATTAGAGCAAGGGCATCCCATCCCATGACAAATCCTGCTAGTTTCTGCACTGACCTAGAGTACAGTTATTTTGCAGAAAAAGTTCCAAAAGCAATGAAAAAGCTGGTTTCTGGTCAATGCTTCCCATTCTAACTGGTCTCCTTGCACAACCTTGTAATAGTGAATCTGAACATAGTCAGTGGTGTGCGCATCTCACTAGTGACAACAAAGATGCCACAAGTTTGGGAAGGAACAGTGAGAATAGGGTCCACATATGCAGCACACAGTGGTAGATCGACTGGCAGCAGGATAGAAAGGCAAATATGGAAAGCATAAAAGGAGAAGGGGCAACGAAAAATGTAGAGACATCGACACAAGTTTCACAACAAGGCCTGGGTTGAGAGACACTGGAGCAAGAAGACAAAATTGAGATCAAGGAGAATAACCCTTGTCAGAAGGCTACAGGCATTAAATTACAAGTCTGGAGCAGGTCTGAGTCAGAAGGGAGTGGGTTCAATCCCCATTCCAGAATTTGAGCACATAAACTAGGCTGACACTTTATTCCATTACTAAAGGAGTGCTGCATTGCAGGAAGTGTTGTCCTTCAGATGACACATTAAACTGGATTCCTGTCTGTTTGTTCCAGTTCTTCAAGTCGACGTCAAAATTTTCATGGCTATATTCAGTAAAGAGCAGGGAGCTCTCTTGCATCCTAGCCAACATTCCTATCAATGACAAATTAACTTCACTTCATTCCTGTTGTGGGATATGACAATGTGAAAAATGGCCACGTTTCACAACATGGACTCCCTTGACATTTAATTTCATTGTCATCACTGAGTGCAGCTGCAACAACACTCAAGAATCTCAACACCATCCAGGACAAAGCAATCCGCTTAATCAGAACTTCATCCAGTAGTCTAAACATTCACCCCCTCCACCACTGGCGTACCATGGCTGTAGTGAGTACTATTTACATGATGCACTGGTCCAACTCGCCACGGCTAATTCGGCAGCACCTCACAAACCCACAACCTCCACCACCTAAAAAGACAAGGGCAGCAGGTGCATGGGAACACCATCACCTCCGCTCAAGTTCCCCTCGAAGCCACACACCATCCTGACTTGAACCTATATCGCCGCTTCTTCATCATCCCCAGGTCAAAATCCTGGAACTCCCTACCTAACAGCCTTGAGGAAGCATCTTTACCACACAGACTGCAACAGTTCAAGAAGAAGGCCTACCACCAACTTCTCAAGGCTAACTAAGGATGGACAATAGATGCCGGCATTGCCAGCGACACTCATGTCAAGAGAATGAATGAAAAGAAACTAATTGTATGTGAAACACTTTGTGGTGCTCCTGAGGAACACGAAAAACTCTACATCAATACAAATCTTTTAGTGCGGGAGCAACTGCAGTCTGGCCAAGCAACCAGCCAGTGAAGAGGAGAGCTATTCCAACCACAGTGACACTTCTACACCAATGAACTAGGACCTGGCCTTTCCTATGTTGGAGGGCCAACATTTTAATTTACAAGATGATGGCTTGTCTATATTTAATATTAACATTTTAAATTTAATAATCTCCACGATGAATGGTGTAAACATTAAAATGAACATCACTGAAACATGACCAATTGATAGTATCACGTCAGCAATTGAAGCCTAACTTAGGTTATATAGGTAAGCTTATCCTTACTGCACCAGGAATCGAGCTGCCCACACACTAAGTAAAAAAATACTTTGTTACACTCACTTATACAAATGCGGAAGCCCTGCATGTGCCTGCATAATTTACAGGTTCTCCTGCAACTGCCCTACAATGTTTGTCATTTTTGGCATAACAGTTCACTTGCCCTATTAATGACTGCTCCTTGGTCAAAATATGCAACAAAACTATTTACATCATATTGTATTACTCCAATGTTCTGAGTTGTAAGTGTTTGTACAGTTACACTTTTTAGAGAAAATAATTGATATGTTTTAACTGTCAAAAGCCAAGCCAGGAGAATATTAATGAAAGCATGGCCTAGAGGATATAGTTAACAATGTATTGATTCTGCATGATTCATGGCAATAGATGGGAAAGCGAAAAATTGTGCAGTAATGAAGAGTCAAAATTTGCCACTATGTCTAATGTATTTGTTCAGTAGACTCGTTAGCCTATATGATGCAAACCAGTGTGTCATCCTCACAAAACTCAACATCAAGGCCATGGATCCATTGTCCCTGGGGACTATAATGTTGTCCCCTTCGCCATCTCATTGACATCTTTATCAGTCTCACTGCCATCCTCATTAATCTTGCTCTTCCCAGAGATGGAGATATGTTTTCGGAGCAATTCTAAGGCAGGCTGTAGAAGAGCCATCTGTGGCTATATCAAAGAATATTTTCAGAAACTAATTGTGTATGAACTGCAGGATTTACAATATAGAACCCACTCCAAAAGGCACAGAACTCATTTATTTGCTCGAATCACATCAAATGGCTGTGGACACAAAAGATTGTACGTGTGATTTGTAAGACATTACTGGCAAATTTATTAGAGCAGGCTTTATTAATATTACTGTAATATATCTTGCTGATGAATAATTTTAACTAACAGCAAATAACACAAAGCAGAGTAAAACTCAAAAGGTGGGGGTTCCCTCATGCAGATGATAAGCAATCATATTTTTCTATCCAGCTGAAGATCTTTTGGGAGCCCTGCACATACTTGCTCCCAAACAAATAATTTTTATTGTGTAATATAAATGTAGACACATATTTTAAATCACGAGTATATTTTCTGAAATCCTCAGCATTTCTCGTAACCTCAGAAACTTTGACTTTTTTAAAAAATTAGGCCTCTGTTATAAACAATGCTGTTTCAATGTAAAAATAGTGGGGTAGATTTCGAACTTGCTGCCTGGGCGTACAACTGGCATTACGGATCCTCTCCAAAGTCCTTGAATATATTGTCACCTCCCAGATCAGAGCCCATCTTTCCCACAACACTATGTTTGAATCTCCCCTATCAAAATTCGGCTCCTGGCATAGCACCAAAATAGAGCCCTTTCCAAAGTTACAAATGACATCCTCTGTGACTGTGACCATGGTGCACTATTCCTCCTCATTCTCCTGACCTCTTTACAGCCTTTGACACAGTCAATCACACCATCCTCATCCTCCAATGCCTCTCCTCTATTGTCCAGCTCAGTGGGACTGCCCTCACTTAGTTTCACTCTTATCTATCTATTCGTAGTCAGAGAATCTCCAGCAATGTCTTCTCTTCCTGTCCCTGCACCTTTACCTCCAAAGTCATCGAAGGATCTATCCTTGGCCTCCTCCTCTTCCTCATCTACATGCTAACATTTGGCAACATCATCCACAGACATGGGGTTAGCTTCCACAAAAATGCTGATGACACCCAGCTCTACCTCTCCACAATCTCTCTTGATCCCTTGACTCCCTCTGTGTTGTAAGTCTGCTTGCCTATCATCCAGCCTTGGAATGAGCTGCTATTTCCTCCAGCTAAACATTGGTAAGACCAAAGCCATTGTTTTTGGCCCCGCTGCAAACTGCATATCACCAATTCCATCTCCCTCCTCAGCCACAGTCTCAGGTTGAACCAGATTGTTTGCAACTTCAGGGTCCTATTCGGCCAAGAGCTGATTTTCCAACCTCATATTATCTCCATCACCATGACTGCCTACTTCCATCTCCTTAACATCGCCCGCTTCTGCCCATCTGCTGCTGAAACCCTCATCCATGCCTTTGTCACCTCCAGACATGACTGTTCCAGTGCTCTCCTGGCTAGCCTCCCATCCCGCACCCTCCATAAACTTCAGCTCATCCAAAACTCTGCTGCCCATATCCTCCCTCTCTCTGTAATTTCCTCCCACCCTCCGGGAACTCTGTGTTCCTCCAACTCTGGCCTCATCCAAAACTTTGCTGCTCATATCCTATCCAGCATCAAGTCCTTCTCACCCATCACCCCTGTTCTCACTGATCTACATTGGCACCCAGACCAATGCCTCCCAATTAAAATTCTAATTCCTTCTGTTTAAATCCCTTCATGGCCTCACCTTTTTTGACCAAGCTTTTGGTCACCCCTCCTAATATCTCCTACTTTGACTAATTTTTCCCCATGCCTCTATGGAGCACCTTGGGATGTTTTTTCTACATTAAAGGCTAAATATAAATGCAAGTTCTTGTTGTTTTTGTAGATCAATTGACTCATTTCCATTTGGTGATGTGATAAATTTGAATTATTTCAATGTAATGCATTTATAAGTTAAAATTCATCAAAATAGTCTATATTAACACTGACAAGTATGAAGTGTTGCACATTTTTTTAAAGAAATAATGTACAAAGCAAATGGGGTAAACTTAGCACAAAATTTAAAAAAAGGATTGCATTAATATGATGCCTTATCATGTCTCAAAACACTTCCCATACAATGTAGCTTTAGGTAGTAGATTACTTGCAGTACATAATCAATGCAAATATTACAATGCCTTTCTTGTGTTTGTGTCTGGAGGTGCCTCACAATTTTGTTGAGTCATTTTACCTACTAGAAAGGGCCATTTGTCCTATTCCACGGCAAGAGAGTGGATGTGATAATGTCTGATTTATTTCCAAACTGGGGATGTACTGAAATTCAAGTATAGGCATAGTTGGAGTTTCATGAACCAGTGTGATTTTCTCAAAGTGTATTTTGAAAAGTGCTTGACCCTTGACCACATGATACTGAGGCGTGAGCTATTGCAAACTGAGAAAGATCCAGACCTAAAAACCAATGTTCAGAATTTTCAGGAATAAAACTCACTGGAATAGAACAGTCTTCCATGTTAGTATTTCAACCATTCAACCTTGTATAAAGATATATTTGATTTTTTTTGCCTTCCTTACTTTATTTTCAAAACTGGGCCAATTTAGCCTTGTTGTCTGTGCAATTCATGTGCACGTTTGCAGAATCCACATCGCACAAAAGTAGGATTTAGCAGCAGTTACCAGAAATCCTCTGTGACTACTGGTTTTAAAGAATAACAAAAGAACCGAAAGTAGATACTGGTATAAAATTGTCCAATCAAAGTCTGACACTCTTCTTCCAGAGCTGACTCCTCTCGCATGGTGGAGCAGATATGATTGTGATTGATTGTTAGTGAAAGAAAAAGCTTTAAAGATAGTGCCTGGACTGGTAGTCTTATAGAATATTATAAAAGGAATGATATGTGAATTTCAGCCACAGGTCTCTTAATTTTTTCCACCAATTTGCCTTGTTGCAGTTATTTGGTTTGTGAAGCTTCGTGAATGGAAAAGGAGAAACAGAATAAAAATAAGTACAATTCATGCCATAGTTCTTGCCTCTTGAAAACATTGGAAATAAGTTATAAAGCAACATTCTCCAATGAAATTGCTTACAATATATATAAAGCATTTAAAAACATAAATATTTTCAATATTTGTGCCATCATACCAGGATCATTGTATAATTTATGGTTCATGAAATGGAGTCTATGATTTCATTTAATGCACAGTTTCTTGTTTCTCAAGAAAAAGTATTTTGAAATACTATTTTGTACCCAAATTAATTTTAAAAATACAGCAGATTCCCAAAGGATTAAGTTACATATAAGTTACATATTTAAGCCTCCATCACTCATACTTAGTTGAGTTCACTTATTGTAAGAAGATCATATCTAATGGCAACCCACTGTGTATCCTCCTAAACTAAGCAATACTGAATATGTATTTCTTTAATGAAAAATACAATATAATGTAGCTTGAATTATTCCACTGCATCATACTGTTCAAGCCACAGGACAACACAGCCATCTTCTGGTAACAATCAGTACCACTAGTCCACTACTCCATTAGTACTCCAGTATATACAGATGCAGTGTCGCATTGTCAGAAGTGTCTTTTTTTGGATGAAATGTTAAATCAAAGTCCTGTCTGACTGTTCTGGTGGGTATTAAATATCCCATGGCTTTTACAAGGGCCAGAGAGAAAAAGCAGACATTTTTTAATGTTCCTAAGGAAGCAAATGATCATTTTTAGAAAGGCAACCAGTCCCCTCAGGGATGAATTACCTTTCTCTATTGCAGTCTTGTGGCCTTTACTAGGCCCACAGCATAATACATGCCAGCTCTCAGCGGGCAAGGATTGCATTGTGTCTAATGCGGGTGTAGTTGGCGTAATTCCCAGGATAACCTGGGATCTCCCCCAAATATGCCAAGACATAAGGGGCGAGTGATCAGAAAACTTGACGATTCCCCCCCTCACTGGAATTTGGGCTGAAGTTTAAACAAGGCTGAAATCTGTAGATCCTAGTTCTGCCCCAAATTACAGCTCCACCCGCAGGCGATTTCCATGACTTTCACCCTAATTCCTCATCAAATTTTGGGGCAATTATGTGTAAAGTGCTTTGACATGTTCTGAGAGATATCATACTATATATCTACAAGTCTTTCTTTAGAACTAGAGGTGCAATAATTCTTCATTCTTTGAATGAAGGTATACTTCACAAGTCATGAGCAAAAGAATACCTAAACCTGGAAAAATCAGGGCTACACCTTTCTCTTTAAGAGATTTTGTGGTTGGAACCAAAGTGACATTTCCTTACTGAGTCTTTTAAGACTGGTTCTCCATGTATTAGTTTCTATTATTTTGACCAAAATATATTAGTACAAGATTAATTATAAATGCCATAAATATCTATTGATCTTATAATCTATTAGATGAGAAATACCTTTCTCTGTTGATACAAAACCTACAGTACATAGTCAGTGAAGTTAAATAATTATATTTTTGTAAGAAATACATAATAAACAAAAATTGGGAACACTGAAGACAGGGAGAAACTATTCATCATTTGTCACTTCCATATCATCCCATATTATTTCCAAACACCATAAAAGGAAAACTGTAATAGCTACAAATATCCTGATATGGAAAACAGCTAATAAACTAAAATAACAAATTCAAATAAACTGGAAAACTAAAACAACAGACAACAGTAACTTGTAACTCATTTATGTAAGGAACAAGGGTCACCCTCATACCTGCACTTTTTATGAGGTTTCCCTGAAGTATCCCTTTTGAACAATGTGATGTACATCCATGCCTTTAATGCTACTTTTGTACTGTCCCAAGGTGTATAGTTTTGGTTTAATTATTAGCAGCAGTGAGAGCATAAAAGTGTCTCTACCAGTATGACATGCTTTTTATGTGCAGTGGATTGTGAGATATTGTTTTGTTCATCAGTCAGTTGAGAGGATGAATGTGAGGAGAAATAAAATGAGCTGTGCTGATGAGCTTTTTAGGGGGATGGGAAGTAAACACCTTATCAAATAAAATCTTTCCTCATTGAGTGCGATATTAATATAATTGTATTTCAGCAGGGAAAATATCAAAGTTGTCTTTTCTCTCTGACTTATATTTCTCTGCTGCATTGTATCAACAATTTTTTTTAAAACTAGCAATGAGGTTGACTGAAGTATATGGTTCCCTGGCTTTTTGTGCATCAGATAGAACAATTTTGTCTGATCAGTGTGTTGAAGTTGAGGTTCAGGTTTATGCAGGAGAGAATCCATCAGATGGATTTGCAGTACTCCAGCATCTGAAAAATGTTAGACACGTAAATCATAATGTGTAAAAAATAATCCAGATCACTACATTAATGTTGAATTTGAGTAACTATGGAAACTGAAGGCTGTATGTAACACATTGATTTAAGGACTTCAGAAACATTTTTAAAACATTTTTTCTATCTTTATGCTATTGGACATTCAGTGAATATAATTCACCGTTAGGTCTACCATCCATCATTCTTCAAGAGAAAGTGAATGCTACATAAGGTGCTTGTTCAATTGAGAGAAAAAATACCTGTTTCAAGATTTATGTCATGGTATTGTGTTTTCCTCTTCTTACACTGGATGAGGTTATCCCTCCTCAGTTATCTTACTGGCGAAGTTCCTTTTTACCCAACAGAATTTACATGGTGTCATAAATTGACCCATGACAAAATGTACCTTGATAATTAAACTGGGGCGGTATTGTGGCAGGGGGAGAGGGGGGGGGGGGGAGAGGGGAGGGGGGATGTTAATGTGTTAACTGTTTACAATATACATTAGAGAGATTTGTGTTCCCATTCCTTATACGAAGCAAATCAACAGTTATCTATATACAAAACATAGCAGATAAATCTCAATACTTCTAGTTCAGAGAAAGGGTCCAAGAATAAAAGAGACCCAGTTGTGTATTCGTTCCTGAGGTAGGTCAGCCATCTTGAGAAGGTCTACACCATTAGAAAATCGCTAATTGCTGCTTCAGAACAACATTGAGACTGAACAACAATACTTTGTATTGGTAGCATTTGCTTTCTAGCTAATCCCAATCTGTGCAACATAAGCCAGGGAGCAGTAAGAGGATGCATTCACCAGTCACTGATGTCCTTTACAGCAGAAGAATCCAGTTCATCAACTTTGGGAATACAGCGAAGCAGCAGAGAAAAAGGACCATATAGTTCTATGAGGTTGCTACTTTCCCCCAGGTCCAAGTTGCAATTGATGACACCAACATTGCATTGAAGGTACCCATTGAACAGCTCATCACCTACATGAACAGGAAGGGATTCCACTCTCTGAATGTACAGATGGTTTATGACAGTACTCAGAGGATCTTCCATGCCAACACCCAATATGCAGGAAACTTCCCTGACCCCTTCAGGAAAGAAAACCATATCAATGGATGGTTGCTGGGTGACAAGGCATATAACCCCTGTTACCATAGCTGATGAACCCAATCCAAGTGCCCTGAACAGAAGCAGAAGAGCACATGTGCAGTTAACAGGCCAACAATAGAGAGGACCATCGGGGTGTTGCAAGCACGGTTTCGCTGCCAAGATAGGTTGGGTTGGGCTCTACAGTATACTGGAGATTGAGAATAGATATAGCCTGTTTCCTTCACAACTTTGCCAATTGGGAAGGGCTGTGGCTTGACATGGCTGACGATGAGGTATTGGCTCCAGTGGATCCTGAACTACAGGGAACAGACCATCACAATGACATTCACTCAGCAGAGTCCTCATTGACAGCTGCAAAATGCATCAGGGGACAGATACTCTCAAGTCTTCTCAATGTAACACAATCTACCTTGGACGCCACAGCTAGACCTACCTCTCCCCCACTTGCAAATAGAGACATGTTCTCAATCTTACCCATCCTACCACATGACAACACATCAGATCTCTTTGCCCCAACATGACTGTGCCAGTAATTAACATTAAAGTAATAAGTCCACACCAAATTAATGCACCCTTTCCTACATGAGTATAATCTCCATGAATAACAAAGTGCCATGTCATTACACAATCTGTTTTAATACAATAATTGCAAAGTGTAAATAGCCAATCGCCCTACTCTTTCCCAACACCATGCCTCCCTAGGGTGCTGACATGTGACTTTCTATCACCTATTCTAGTGCTCCTTCTAAGTACCAAGTGATCCCAGCTGGGATCGTGGAAGGCAGTTGGTTTCTTGTACAATGCAGAAGGGTCATGGGACTGAGGTGGTCGTCATCTCATGGTAACTGGGTCCTGTCAGGGAGTAGCTGCTGGCTGCATTTCTGGACCGTGCACCTGGGATGCCTTGTCTCACTTCTCACATTCCACTAGCGTGGTTCTCTGAGGGGGAGGTCAGAGACTTAGCATGTGCTGATGTCCCTCATCAGGAAGTTGGACTCCAGTTGCCATCATTCCAGTAG